>NC_057862.1:21197500-21512500 GCF_019393635.1 Dromiciops gliroides
CAGGAAGGTCTCTTTGTTTATGGGAATATAACATGTGGTGTAATGGATAGGGGAAGAGAAGGGAACACACATTTATTAATTGCCTACTATGTGCTAAGTGTTTTACAACTATTATTTCATTTGAGCCTCACAACAACCCTGGGAGGTCAATGTTAATATTTATCCCTATTTCACAGATGAAGAAACTAAGGCAGAAAGGTTAAGGGATTTGCCTAAGGTCACACATCAATCAAGTGACCAAGGTCATATTTGAATTCAGATCTTACTAACTCTAAGACCACTTAGCTATAGAATGCTAGACTTAGTCAGAAAGACTCAAAGACCAGGGTTCAAGGGTCACCTATGCCACCTAATTTCTAGCTGAGGGACCTCAAGCCTCAGTTTCCTGATCTGCAAAATGAGTGTGTTGAGCTAAAAGACCACTAAGGTCTCTTTGAGCTCTAAATCTTTGATGCCACCAATGCTACCAAGAGCTGGCAGCAATCCACCTGGTTCTCCAAAATGCACCATGATCTCCTTTTGTCATTCAGTAGAAGTGGAGTTTTATTTTTCTTTGAATAATCGGCAATGTAAATAAACTAGGAGACAAGACAACCATATGTGCCATAGTTAGAAAGGCATTTTATGTGTTGATGTATAAAATACTTGACCTCAGGGAGAAGTGTAATGGAAACTGTCCAGGAAGTGTGTGCTCAGAAGTCAGGCATGGCTTGATCATGCAGAACAAGGGGAGGATGGGGAAGGGATGATTCAGAGGCTTCACTGGTAGCCACAGAATGTTAAAAGACCCAGAGAGAAAGTCTTTCCAGAGCATAGGGTAGATCCTTTAAGGAAAACTTTTAGGAGACCTAACCCCCAAATTATACTGGCCAACAAAGGTGCTGTGAACGGAATTGATGGAGGAAGTATTCACATAGAGGAGGTCTTGGGTTTATTGGAATACTGAACTAAATTGAATTGAGTTAAATATTTATTAAAGCACTCCCTATAGATGCTAGGGAATCAAACATGAAATCAATGCAATTCCCATATTCATGGAGCCTTTATTTTCCTGAGGAAAAGAAGGCAAACAGCACATGGCAGGTAAATAAACAGAGAATAGATATAAAATAAATACAGAATAATGGGGAGGAAGAGAATGAATAACCAGGCGATCAGGAGAGCCTCCTCATAGGAACTGTTACTTTAAATGATTCTCAAAGGAAGTTGAGAAGCATGAACTAAGCACCACCTAACCTGTCCTTCCCTCCCTTTTCTTGCACCCAGTGATATGATTTTTCTGCTCAGACTCATTCCTAACTTCCCTTCTCTTTGTTATAGACATTGCCAGAAGGCAAAGGGATTTGAACTTGGAAGGAACTTTGAAGATCCACTGCTCATTAAGTGACCATTAGTACTGAAAAGGAACTTAGAGGCCATTATAGCCCAACCATTATAGCAGATAGGGGACAACATAGTGCATAGAGCTCTGGTCCTGGAGTCAGCAGGACCTGAGTTCAAATCTGACCTCAGATACCTGCAATCTGTGTGTCCCTGTGCAAGTCACTTTACCCTGTTTGCCTCAGTTTCCTCATCTGTAAAATGAGCTGGAGAAGGAACAGCAAACCATTTCAGTATCTCTGCCAAGAAAACCCCAAATGGAGTCATGAAGAGTCAGACATGACTGAACAATAAGAAGCCCAAGCTATGTTTGAATGGGATGCCTTCTACAACACACTCAATAAGCAACCATCTAGTCTTTGCTTGAGGATAGCTACTGAAGGGGGTCTCACTACCTCTCAGGTAGTTCATTTTCAGGTGGCTCTAATTATTAGGAAGGTTTTCCTTGTATAGAGTCTAAAATTACTAAGTTATGTAATTTACCTACTCAACTATTATTGATTAGTCAATCAACTTGCATTTATTAAGTACCTGCTATGTGCAAGCTACTTTACTTACTGCTGGGGATACAAAAAAGCCAGGGTCTGCTCTCAAGGACTTTACAGTTTAATGGGTCTCATCGACCAGAGTCATGTGGAATCACAAAGACAGAGCTGAGAGAGACTCCAGAGCTCATCTAGTCCAACTCCCTGATTTTACAGACAAGCAAACTGAGACCCAGGAATGGTAAGTGACTTGCCCCAGGTCACAGAGCTAACAATTGTCTGAGGTGGAGTTTGAACCCAGACCTTCATGGTTCTAAGCCCAGTGTTCTTTCCACTCCCCCACACTCTTTTTTTTTCCTTTGGCAGGGCAATGAGGGTTAAGTGACTTGCCCAGGGTCACACAGCTAGTAAGTGTCAAGTGTCTGAGGCCGCATTTGAACTCAGGTCCTCCTGACTCCAGGGCCGGTGCTCTATCCACTGTGCCACCTAGCGGCCCCAGCCCCACACTCTTTCTCAAAGTGGCACCAGCAGAAACAGTTGGTGATTTGTAGGTAACTGCTGCCCCCCAGGCGATGATAAATGGGTTGTTGAAGAAAGTCAGTTTTTAATTCCTGAAGTAGCTGAATCTTATTTTCCAAAAAAACTTTTGGAAGATTGTGTGTGTGTGTGTGTGTGTGTGTGTGTGTGTGTGTGTGTGAGTGTGATTTCAATACAGGTAAATGTGTAAAATCACTAGTGACTGTAGAAGACAATTCTCAAAGGAAGTTAAGAAGTCCAAGATGCAGCAATGAGGAACAAACACATTCTAGGCAGGGGTTATAGCTTGTGCAAAGGCATAGGGGCCAGAGATGGGGTGTTACATAAACAGAATGGAAAGTTGGCCAGTGTGGCTAGAACATAGGATATGAAATCAATTTGGAAAGATAGGTCAGAGCCAGAGGCGTCCAAGCACACACAGGCACACTTGCACACACCAATATTAGGGAATGATTATGTAATGACAAAGTGCTAGCTTGCATATTTGGGGTCATCAGAGAAGAGGGTGATGCTAATTATATCACATGGACCCTAAGAACAGAAGGGTTGGGAGAAGGGAGAGCTTGTGGTGGGGCACCTTTTTGAGGGAAGGCTTCAAGGGGAAGGTGGGATGCACACTGGGATGAGAAGCATGGTGGGGCAGGCTATTCATAGATGAGGATAAAGGAGGCCGTGGATGGTAGAAAGCATGGCTTGAGCCCAGTCATGGAGGACCGGGTGAATGCCCACTAGAAGGGAGATCAGCGTGCCCGGAGAGGAGGGTGTGTGCTGGGAGCCATGGAAATGAAACACTGGGGCCAGAGGAGTTCAGGCTTCAGATCTGGGTCCCCAGTTGAACCTCAGCCAGGGTGTGACATAGGACACCTGGTTTGGGTTCTGCTCTGGTTAACAACCCATTGAACGCATTATGCTGCTCCAAATGTCATCCAAAACCTAGGAGTGGAAAAAAAGATTTGGGGCCAAATAACACGAACCAGTTGGAAATATTTGGTTTGTCTAGACTCAACCCAAGTATATGATCAGGGTTGGACCGAGGAGAGTTTGGGACTCCCCACCCTCTTTGTGCCCGCTAGGACATCACCTTAAGGCGGGGTGGGGGGGGGGAGCAGGGGGGGGCGGGGCTTCCTTTCCTTTTCCAGCAGGGCTGGCAATTGAAGGGGCTTGTAGTATCTAGAACTGGCAGGAACCTTAGACCCCCTACTCTAGTACTCCACTTTACTCAGCATACAGCTGAGGCCCAGAGACAGGAAGTGACTTGTTCGACTTCACCCAAACAGGAAGTAGGCAGAGTTGACCCTTGAACCCAAATATTTTTATTCAAAGACTTGCCCTTCATCCAAAATGAAAGGCGTTTCCCCTTTGGAGATAACTATTTTATTAGGGTAAAATTTTATGGGGGAAGCGGAAAAAGTATTGGGTCTAGAGTCCAAGGGTCTGGGTTCGAATCCTGGATCTGGTACTTAGTACATGTTTGGACAAATCACAACCTCTCTGGCTTTGTTTTCTCATCTGTAAAATGAAGGTGTGGGGCTGGATAGCTCTAAGCCTGTAGTCTTAAAGACTGAATCACCAGCAGAGCCTAAGGGATGAAGCAGATATGGGGGAAATTGAGGCACCATGACAATCAGATGGAGGAGAGATTTGGGGATGAAGGGTCTTGATTGTCCAGTTAAACATCAGTTTATGCACCAAGTACTTCTTAAGCCTCTGCTATCTACAACACACTCTGTGAGGGGTAAGGAGGTGGGAGTAGGGAGGGGGTTAGAAAGCTAAATGGAAAATACAGTGTGGGCCAAAAGTCATGAAGGGGTTTCAGAATTTACTAACTCCTTTATTTTTTGTTTTTAATTTACAACATCCTAACATCATTTACTATATATAGATGATGGAAAACTGTCCTTTGCTTCCTCTCTTCATCTCCTTCTCTGTATTATCACTCTGCTCCCACCAGCTGTCCTTTTAACAGACAGGGTGGTGTGGTGGGTATAGCACCCAGGACTGAAGTCAGGAAGACTCATCTTTATTAGTTCAAATCTGGCCCAAGACATTTACTATGTGTGACCCTGGGTAAGTCACTTCACCTTGTTTGCCTCACTTTCCTCATGTGTCAAATGCGTTGGAGAAGAAAATGGCAAACTACTTCAGTATCTTTGCCTAAAAATCCTTATGTGGGGTCAGGAAGAGTCAGATGCAACAAAGCATTGCAATCACTTTCATCATCCCCATTTTTCAGATGAGGAAACTGAGGCCAAGTGACTTGCCCAAGGTACCTTTGGAATATAAAGTTCTTCCACCCAGGGACTGGTTTGTTCTTTGTTTTTGTGCCCCCAGCACCTAGAATGGTGCCTGACTCATAGTAGGTGCTTATTAAATGGTTGATTGATCCAAGTCTTTTTACCTCTGTTCTTTGTAGCTAACCTCATCAGAAGGGCTGAGGTCCGGTGGCAGGGTCTGAGTCTCCTACACTGATAAGCAGGCATGAAATATTGCCACCAATCTGGGCATATGCCATACTGAGAGAAAGAGTGGCTCTAATTGATATGCTGGTCTCTGAGCTGAGCCCCAGGGAGTGTGCAAAGTTGACTGGCTCTCCTGGGTAAAGAAATGAGATGTCACAAAAGAAGAGGCTGGCATTGAGGAAGGGTAATGTCTGGTCATTTCCACTGACTCCAAAAGAACCCAGGATGATTTTACTAATGTTTCCCAGCTGTCATGTTGTCATGTCATCAGTGACTGGAATTGATTTGTTTCTAGGTGAGCAGCTGTCAGAGGCTCTCATAATTGGCACATGGCAAAGAAAGTAGCCTCTACAATAAGTGAAACAGGAATGTACAGCAAGCATCATGAAGAAGTGGGGTTGAAATTGGGTTTGATATGGTTTCTAAGAGTCTGGGAATTACAAAATTGTTATTATGGAAAATGGAAAAATAGGTTTTCAATGGGCTCAGTCCACTAGATTGGGGAGGGGGAAGCTTTTATTTGAAAAACTGTTTTTTTGTTTTTTTGGTATTTTTGGAAACCTTTATTAATGTTCTCTAATATTCCATCATGGTGTGGACGTAACCTTGACTTCTCAATGCCAGGCTTCCCAGCTCAGGAAGTGTCAGGCAAGCCAGAAAAGTCTCTGGTAGAGTTCTAATGAGAGATTCATTCCCGGGGGTGGGGGGTGGTATAAATGGCAGGGGGTGAGGTGGGGAGATGGATAGTAGCAGCATTGAGAACAGGCAGATTCTGTGTGTGTGTGTGTGTGTGTGTGTGTGTGTGTGTGTGTGCACTCATGCACATGTAGGTGTGTGCATTGGTGTGAAAGATGGACCAGGAAAATACCTCATTTTCTAGTCAAAAGTTTCTTCATCTCTTTATGTCATGGGCCTCTTCATAGTCTAGGGAAATCTATGGGATCCTTCTTAGAATCATGTTTGGAAATGCATGAAATAAAGCACATATGATTATAAAGGAAACCAATTATGTTGAAATAGTTTTATATGTATATATGAAAAATGCATTTATTCATATATATAAATATAAATGTACATGTATGTATGTATATGTACAAGTTCACAGACCCAAGCATAAGAACCCTCGTCCTACATCAATCTCCATAAAACCTTCCATTCTCCTCTTCTCTGCTGGCGTTATTGGAGGAATTGGGCCCTGAGAGAGGGACATCCAAGCAGCAGAATCCTGAAAGTGGTAGCACGGAGTCCAGGTGAGGGGAACAGTTCAGTTGTATCTGCTTTTGTGACTCCATTTGGGATTTTCTTGGCAAGAATACTGGAGTATTTTTCCATTTCCTTCTCCAGCTCATTTTACAGATGAGGAAAATGAGGCAAACAGGGCGAAGTGACTTCCCCAGGGTCACACAGCTAGTACATGTCTGAGGCCAGATTTGAACTCACAAAGACGAATTTCTTGACTCCAGGCCTGGAGCTCTATGCACTATGGTGCCACCTAGCTGACAGATTAGGGGAGCAGGGCTGCACTCAGTGTATATACTTCAGAAGTGTGCTCCCTTGCATATGGATGTCTTGGGATGAAGCCCTAGTTACCACCATGGAATATGGATCTCTTGCTGTCACGGTTCTTAGAGGGTTGGACAGACTCAGTTTGAAAAAGAGTATCACCAGGTAGGGCCAAGGTTGATGAATTTCTAATCTACCACAGCTCTCAAAGACTATACACTAAGGCATGCAGGAGCTGCAACCTGCATTGGAAAAGGGAATACACGCACTGGAAAGGTTAGAGATGCTTGAAACAACTTGAAGAATTTCCAGGGAAAGTGAGTTTTCTTAAAGGATGAGAGAGGCAGGGACTCACAGGGAGAAATACTTTTTGAGATCATCCAAATGCCAGGATTTACTCTCTTCCATCTCTTCCAGTTTTTTGTGTAATTGTTCCAGGATGAGACACAAGGGACTAGGAAGCTCACTGATTCTGGCCCCATTTCAGTCATTAACTTTTTATGTGATTTAAGTGAGCAAGTCATTTCATCTTCCCTCATTTATAAAATGGCACTAATTATACCTGCTCCACCTAATCCTCTGGGTGCTTGTAAGGCTAATGGGAGAGAAAGGATTGGACAGCACTTGGGAAAGACTCTTCCAGGGTGAGATGGGGTTGCCATTTGTTGTTCTAGACAAGAGTCTTCTTTGACTTCTTCTGATCAATGCCCCTGAGAGTCTCATGTGAGGGTGACCTGAACAGATGGAATTCCTCTATATCTAGAATTTGTTTCCCATTACTGAAGGAAATGAAGCAATCTGAAAGGGGAATTAAAATACTCCACATGTTGGTGCCACCCTCAATCACAACCTGTGTTAAGCTTGTCTCTGCTTTGACTAAGTAATGTCAATAGGCAATATACACACAGAATAGTCCTCAATCTATAATCAGCCATCTTGGCTGCCTTGGCATTATCAGAAACATTTATTAGGCCACAACCCCATGGAAAATGCAAAAGAAGAATAATGGATCATTTCTGCCCTCAAAGACCTTGCAGTTGAGGATGTGATTCACAAATATAGGTCATTGAAGCATGGATTTGGAGGTGAAAAAGGACCTTGGAGGTCATAGAAATATATTTATAGCATCAAATATATATCACACATTATAGAAAGATATAGCATATAGTATAGAAATATATAGTATAATATATTGTTGTATAGAAAAATATATAGGAGAGTGTAAGAGCTAAAATTCTAGCTAGTCTGTCTAAAATATCTAATGAGAGGTCGCCAATAAATTATAAGCTTTAGCAAGAGATTAGATTTTTAAGCATTTATTAAGGAGAATAAGAATTTGGTGAAGAGAGAGGGAAAGAGGCCTAGATTCATCTATTTATCAAAGCGAGAGAGCATTTTAGCTCCACTCTCCACAAGAGTCCAGACAAAAGAGAGAGAACCACTCCTTCTTCCTCCCACAAGCCTCCTGTGAAACTGGGAACATCCCCCCCCCCCCACACAGCTCCAAGTTAATTGGTTGGTAGCTTTGATAGACAGTACCCACGAGCAAACATCACTTCCTGATACCAAGGAAAATCGCATGGCTTGCCCTCAGATGCCTTCTCCTCATGGTGGAGCTTTCCTACAGTAACTCCCCAGCAGGTGGCTTCATTCCAATTGTTATAATAGAAAGCTATGTTATATAGTATAGAAATAAATAATATAATATAAAAATATATAGTATAAATATATATTATTTAGCATAAAAGATACATTATATAATATTTTATTATATTGTATTGTGTCATGTAACACTATGTCACATTATGCTTGATTAGTATAACACATCTTTGTATATTATATAGATATATAATATAGAAAGATATGAGATACAGAAATGTATAGTATACAGCATATAAATTATACTATACAGGTATATTGTATATGAGATATATTATATAGTATATAAAGATATAGCATAATATAGAAATAGATATGGTATAAAAATATTATATAGTATAGAAAGAGAGCTATATTTTAGAAATATATTATATAGTATAGAAAGAGATATGTAATATGAAAATATATGGTAGAGAAAATGATATTATATAATATATAAAGAGATATATACTATAGAAATAGATATAACAGAAATATACTATAATATTAAAATATATCATATAGTATATATGTACATATATAGACACACACAATTTATTTCCATTCTCTTTCCTTATTTTTGATGAGAAAACTGAGTTTTTGAGAGGCTAAATGATTTCCCCAAATTTTCATAGATAAGTAGTGGAGATGGATTTGAATTCACTTAGAAAACAATAAGGAAGCAAGTAATGAAAAGAGCTGTTGGAGTTCAGATAAGAAGGCAGCATAGTAAACCTGTGTGTGTGTGCACACATTATGTGTGTGTGTGTGTGTGTGTGTGTGTGTGTGTGTGTATAGAATGAGCGCTGTATATGACATCAGGCAATCCGGATCATTATTTTCTCCTGGCCATCTTCAAGGGAAGCCGCAGTAGTATGGACCAAGCATCTCCTAGCCTGTCCCTCCCTCCCTCTTCTTGCCCTTCTAGCTCTGATTCATTCCTAACTTCTCTTTGTTATAGACATTGCCATAGGGTAAAGGGATTGAAAGTGGGAGGAACTTTGAAGATCCACTGCTCATTAAGTCACCATTAGTACTTTGGGGACCTTAGAAGCCTTATAAACCAACCTTTGGGGCAGAAAGGGGACACCATAGAGCACAGAGGTCTAGGTCTGGAGTCAGGAGGACCTGAGGTCAAATCTGACCGCAGACATGTACTAACTGTGTGACCCTGGGCAAGTCACTTCACCCTGTTTGCCTCAGTTTCCTCATCTGTAAAATGAGCTGGAGAAGGAAATGACAAACCACTCCAGTATTTCTGTCAAGGAAACCCCAAATGGGGTCACGAAGAGTCAGAAATGACTGAACAAGAAGAAGCCCAAGCTATGCATGAATGGGATGCCTTCTACAACATACTCAGCAAGCAACCATCTAGTCTTTGCTTGAAGATAGCTTCTGGGGAGATCTCACTACTTAGGCTGTCCATTTCTGGTAGCTCCAATTATTAGGAAGGTTTTCCTTGTATAGAATCTAAAATTACTAACAGGTTAAGTAATTTACCTACTCAACTATAATTGATTAGTCAATCAACTTTCATTTATTAAGCACCTACTATGTGTAAGCTACTTTGCTTAGTGCTGGGGATACAAAAAAGCCAGGGTCTACTCTCAAGGACTTTACAGTTTAATGGGTCTCATGGACCAAAGTCACGTGGAATCATAAATACAGAGCTGAGAGAGACTTCAGAGCCCATCTAGTCCAATTCCCTGATTTTACAGACAAGGAAACTGAGACCCAGGAATGGTAAGTGACTTGCCCCAGGTCACAGAGCTAACAATTGTCTGATGTGGAGTTTGAACCTAGACCTTCATGGTTCTAAGTCCAGTGTTCTCTCTACTCCCCCACACTCTTTATTCAGGTGGCACCAGCAGAAACAGTTGGTGATTTTGAAAACAACTGGTTAGGAGGCAATGATAAATGGGTTAAGAAATGGATGAATCTTGTTTTCCCCAAAAAAATGTTTTTGAAGAGTGTGTGTGTGTGTGTGTGTGTGTGTGTGTGTGTGTGTGTGTATAGTTTCAACATGGGTAAGTGTACAGAGCCACTAGTCATTGTAGAAGCCAATTACCCACCTTCTAAGAGCTGGTGTCTAATCAAATTTTTTTTTTTTTTTTGCCAAATGATCTTCGTGGCTCTGAAGTAAACAGGATGGAATAATGAATATGCACATTAAAAAATTAAATGTAATTATGTTGCAAGCAAAGGCAGATCTATGGCACTGCCTTTCAGTGCCTGATTTCATTTTCACAGAAATGCCCCAAATAATGTCAAACCCAGGAATGACAATCCAGATTGTCCTTGATGCTCTTTGTGAAACACTTGATCTTCTATATTGGCTGTATACAAATTTTTTGAGCCTTTTAACTAAAGGGGATAGATTTCACATAACTTCCTTTGAATAATTTGTGGGGAATATTTTATAGAGATATTACTAAGAGAGCACATCATGGGCTTTGTGCTGTGAAGATGAATATAGGAAACATTAGCTACAGCATGAAGACGACGACTACTACCACTACCACCACCACCATCACCACCATCACCATTGCTGCTGCTGCTGCTGCTGTTGTTGTTGTTGTTGTTGTTGTTGTTGTTGTTGTTGTTGTTCTTCTTCTTCTTCTTCTTCTTCTTCTTCTTCTTCATCTTCTTCTTCTCCCCCTCCTCCTTCTCCTTCTCATTCTACTTCACCTCCTCCTTCTTTTTTTTTTTTTTGGTGGGGCAATGGGGGTTAAGTGACTTGCCCAGGGTCACACAGCTAGTAAGTGTCAAGGGTCTGAGGCCGGATTTGAACTCAGGTACTCCTGAATCCAGGGCTGGTGCTTTATCCACTGCGCCACCTAGCTGCCCCTCACCTCCTCCTTCTTGACTTTAAAAACATTTTTATTTAAAGTTTTGCATTCCAAATTCTATCCCTCCCTCTTTCTTTCCCCTCACCCTGCCAAGACAGGTAAGCAATCAGAGATAGCTGTAAGGAATTAATTGTTATTTGGGGTTTTCATAACCCCATCTTTGCTTTCATTATGGTCAGACTAAAAAAAATCTAAGTTTGAAAAGCCTAAAAGTAGATGGGTGTGCACTTTGGGAGATTATTGAACAAACAAGAGGATCTCTGACCACAGGGAACATTTATTGAAACTAAGTAACTAAGCCTCCCCTTAATAGCTCCCCCACGCCCACATGGGTCTGGCAAGATTATAATGGTGACAGCCCATGTGGGTGTGCTGAGCCAGTTGGAGATTCAGCATGACTAAGAACCACCCCTTCCTGTGGGAGAGTCAGTTGGAGGTAGTTAGAGGAAAAGGCAGTTAGAGAGTTTTTTCTGAGGAGAGTTTTCTGAGAGAAACAGGGAAGGAAGGGAGACAATTAGAGGATCTGTTGGTGTTTGGCCTTCGGACAAAAACAGAAGAGACTGTACAGCTAATTCTCCTTAGAGCTACAGATTTTGGGTGTTAGTGAGTTTGTGTTTTTTTTAGGCAGCTGGGCTGGAGGCAGGTTCGGAGTGCCTGGGACCTTTGTACCCCAGAGATTTATACATTGTTTCTAGTTCTATTAATCTGACTTGTGTTTTTAATTTGTTCCCATTAATAATAAACCTGTTTTGTTTTTGAAAGAGGCTATTTCCTTTCTTACCCCAATATTAAGGTGAGCCACACAATTAACTCTTCCCATACTAAATTTGGCCCTTACATAGGTTATACATGTGCAATTTTGTAAAACATTTCCATATTAGTCATTTTGTAAAAGAAGACTTGAATAAAAGAAAAAAATTCAAAGAAAGTGAAAAATAACATGTTTCAGTCTGCACTCAAGTAATATCAGTTCTTTTTTTCTGGAGGTAGATAGTACGCTTCATCATTAGTCCTTTGGGATTATCTTGGATCATTGTATTGTTGAGAATAGTTAAGTCATTCACAGTTCTGCATCAAACAATATTGCTGTCTCTGTGCACAACGTTCTCCTGGTTCTGTTCATTTCACTATGCATCAGTTCATACATGTCTTTCCAGGATTTTCTGAAATCATCCTGCTTGCCATTTCTTATAGCACAATAATATTTGATTATAATAATAAGCACAGCTTCTTTAGCCATTCCCCAATTGATGAGAATCACTTTGATTTCCAATTCTTAGCCACCACAAAAAAAGATGCTATAAAAATTGTACAAATAGGTCCTTTCCCCATTTTTTTATATCTTTGGGATATAGACCTAGCAGTGGTATTGCTGGATCAAAGGGTATGCATAGTATTATAACCCTTTGGACATAGTTCCAAATTGCTCTCCAGAATGGTTGGATCCATTCACAACTCCACTAAAAAAGCATTAGTGTCCCAGTTTTCCTACATCCCCTCTAACAGCCAACATTTTCCTTTTTTGTAGTATTAGCCAATCTGAGAGGTGTGTGAGGTGATACTTCAGAGTTGTCTTAATTTGAATTTCCATAATCAATAGCGATTTAGAGCAAAGTTTCTTAAATTTTTCCTACTCACAACTCCTTTTTGCCCAAGAAATTTTTATACAACTCTAGGTATATAGGTATATAAAATAGGTATACATAACCTTTTACTGTTGCAAAATTTTCATGACCCCCACAAACCCACACTATAAGAAGCTAGGATTTAGAACATTTTTTCATATGACTGTAGATAGCTTTGACTTCTTTGTCTGAAAACTACCTGTTCATATCCTTTGATCATTTATCAACTGGGGAATGACAAAAATTTGACTCAGTTCTCTATATCTTTGAGAAATGAGGTCTCTATCAGATACTTATTGCAAAATCCTCCTCAACCCCCTGCTTTCTGATTTATTTATAATTTTGGTTGCTTTTGCTTTGTTTGTGCAAAACCTTTTTAATTTTATATAATCAAAATTATCTATTTTACATTTTGTTTTACTCTATTTATCTTCTTTGATGCTAAATTCTTCCTCTGCCAATAAATCTGGCAGATAAATGATTCCATGCTCTCTTAATTGCTTAAGGTATCACCATTTATGTGTACATCATGTACCTATTTTGACTTTATCTTGGTATACAGTGTGAGATGTTGATCTATACATGGTTTCTGCCATACTGTTTTCCAGTTTTTCCAGCAGCTTTTGTCAAATAATGAGTTTTTGTTCCAAAAACCTGGATCTTTGGGTTTGTCATGTATTAGATTACTAATGTCATTCACTATGATGCAATTTGTACCTAATCTATTCCATTGTTCCACCACTCTATTTCTTAGCCAGTACCATATTGTTTTGATAATTATGGCTTTGTAATACAATTTGAGATCTGGTACAGCTAGACCATCTTTTTTCACATTTTTTATTGATTCCCTTGATATCCTTGACATTTTTTTCTTCCAGAGGAATTTTGTTACTATTTTTTCTAGCTTTATAAAATTATTTTTCAATAGTTTGATTGGTATGGTACTGAATAAATTAATTTAGGTAGAGTTGTCATTTTTATTATATTGATTTAGCCTATCCATGAGCAATTAATATTTTTACAATTGTTTACATCTGACTTTCTTTGTGTGAAAAGTGTCTTTTACCTGTGTTCATATAGTTCCTGGGTTTGTCTTGGCAGCTAGACTCCCAAGTATCTTATATTGTCTACAGTCATTTTAAATGGACTTTCTCTTTCATCATGACTTTGTTGGCAGGTAAGACACTAGAACTTTACACCTTGTTAATAAGAATGATGAGTTAAGTTGGAACCTATCTATAGATAGTGAGTTCCCTCTCCCTTCCCCTGTCCTTCCTTCACTTTAGGCAAACTTGTCACAGACCCAGCTCTGTCCTACTCTCTTCTCTGGCAGTGGCTTCACCAGAAGTGACCTTAGGTAGTCCTGGAGGCTGTATTTCCCCCATCATTGCTTGTACTGAAGACTCTTCTCCTTCTACAAGCACTTGTCTCAAGGTCTGATATCTTTACTTCTCCTCCAACTGAATTCGTCTTAAAATGTGATTTGAAATTACCTTTTCTTCAGGAAACATTCTTCAGTTTCATTTTAGAACCATAGACCTAGAGTTGGAAGGAGCCTTAGAGGTCACCTAGTTCAACCCTCTCATTTTACAGATGAGGAAATGAAGGCCCAGTTTGCCTGAGGTCAGACCAGAGTATTTAAGAGATATAGGGCAAAGTAGAAGGGAATCCTGATTATCTCAGGACTCTACTCTTTTTGTGCCCTAAACCCAGTCATGGATGACTCTTTTATCTTCCATTGCTGCCTACTCTTTGAGGTTTCACTGCTCATTAGTGCTTCCATGATCAAAAAGAGACAAAATGCATTTCTAAAATATATCGGGAACTAAATCAAATTTATAAGAATCTAAGTCATTCCCCAATTGAGAAATGGTCAAAGGATATGAACATGCAGTTTTCTGATGAAGAAACCAAAGATATCTATTCCCATATGAAAAAATGCTCTAAATCTCTAATGATTAGAGAGATGCAAATTAAAACAACTCTGAGGTACCACCTGACACCTATCAGAATGGCTAAAATGACAAAAAAGGAAAATAATAAATGTTGGAGAAGCTGTGGAAAAATTGAAACACTAATGCATTGTTGGTGGAGCTGTGAACTGATCCAACCATTCTGGAGAGCCATTTGGAATTATGCCCAAAGGGCAATAAAGCTGTGCATACCCTTTGACCCAGCAATACCACTTTTGGGTCTTTTTCCCAAAGAAATCACGGAAAGGGGAAAAGGACCCACATGTACAAAAATATTTATAGCTGCTCTGTATGTGGTGGCAAGGAATTGGAAGGTGAGGGGATGCCCATCAATTGGGGAATGGCTGGACAAGTTGTGGTATATGAATACAATGGAATACTATTGTGCTGTAAGAAATGAGCAGGCGGAGTTCAGAGAAACCTGGAGGGTCTTGCGTGGGCTGATGATGAGTGAGATGAGCAGAACCAGAAGAACATTGTACACAGTATCATCAACATTGAGTGTTGATCCACTGTGATGGACTATATTCTTCTCACCAATGCAATGGTACAGAAGAGTTCCAGGGAACTCATGATAGAAGAGGATCTCCAGATCCAAGAAAAAAAAAAGAACTGTGGAGTATAGATGCTGAATGAACCATACTATTTCTTTTGTTTTGGGTGCTGATGTTTTTCTATTTTGAGGTTTTTCGTCATTGCTCTGATTTTTCATGACTAATGCAGAAATATGTTTAATGTTATTATGTGTATATGTATGTATATATATATATATATATACACACATACACACACACACACACACACACACACACACACACACACACACACATATATATATATATAAACCTATATCAGATTACCTGCTGTCTAGGGGAGGGGGGAGGGAGGAGAGGGAGGGAGAAAAATCTGAAATTGGAAAGCTTGTATAAACAAAAGTTGAGAACTATCTCTATATGTAACAGGAAAAAAATAAAATATTTTATTAATTTTAAAATAAATAAATAAATAGATAAGGAAAAAAAGAAACAAAATGAATATGGGGAGAAGGGAAGTTCTTTCTGCCCCTAGACTCCCAAGTTTCTTCCATGGCTACCCTCAGTTTCATAGAACCCTACTTAACATCTCGGTCTCCAGAACCAGTGTTCCTTCTCATATATCACTTTGGCTCCAGGGGACTTGTCCAGGGTCACACAGCTAGTTAGGTGTTAGGACCAGTGTGGGCTAACGAACAATATTATACAAACCTGGGAAACTGCCACAGCATCGCCTCTCTTGATTCTCTGCTGGACACCTAGGCACATCCCCTTTGAAAACAGATGTGTCGATTATGTCACATTCTGTTCACATCCCATCGACCTCTCCATTCTCTCCATTTTTTCAAAGGTCTTCTTTGGGCTGGGACACCATAGGCATCTCATGAAGAAAAGTAAAGTTTGGCTGATGTTTCCCATGGTGGTTGAATCAATCCCCCATTTTAGCTGGTTTCAGAGCAGGGACTGATACTCCCAGTCCAGAGTTTGATTATTACAACACGTTGTCTTTTGTACAGGGGACAGAACACTTTAGAATGCTCCCTCCTTTGCCAGTCCTTTCAGAGAGATCCATTGGTTAATCCAATCAGAAGCTGGTTTTGCACATCTTGAACACTCTCTGAATTAACAGCATGGGAAGGGATTGATAACAACTAGAGGAAGGGAAGACAGAACCATTAATACAGAGAGATGTAAGCTTCTTGAGTTCAGCAGCTGTTTGTTTCTACCCAACCTAGCACAAAGCCTTGTTCAGAGTACATGTTTCTTCATAGGAACTCCATAGCAGGAAGAAGACTCTGAGGCCAACTACTCTAAGCCTTTCATTTTACACATGGGAAAACTGAGGCTCAGAGGGGTTAAGTGATTTGCCCAAGGTCACACAGTTAGTTGATATTTATCAGGTGTGCTATATGAACCCAGGTCCTCTGGCTCCCTAACTCTTTCTCTCTTGTGCTGCTGAATTTAATCAGCTCTGTGAATGAAAAGACGCATTGGGAGAAATGGTTCATTTCCTTAATGAAGACTCTGGGATAAAGCTTCAACAAGGTTGGTCCCCATAAAATATGGTTAAGGGAGTGTTAAAGAGCATTCTGTAGCCTAAGGAGACTCATGCTTCTGTCACAAGTCAGCCCAAGGCAGCCAGCGGGCAGAGGCATGCCAAGGAGGTTGATCATCCCCAGGAGGCCTTGCTTCCTTTTTGCCCAGGAAAACCAGAAATGAAATGCCTTCTCTTATCTCATACGTTGTTATTTCTTTTTTTTATGCCTTTAACAGATGAAAAATGCAACATTTCTGAAGGCTTACTTTCGACTGGGGATTTTGAAAGGCTCCCTTTGTCAGAGACAAACCAGGCCCCCACCCCAATAAATGTGGATTCAGGATGTCCCTCAGAAATGGGCTGAGGGAAGGACTCTGGGGTCCTAGAAACAGGCAGTCTTCTGTGGTCAGGCAAGACCATGGGAATGTAGTTCAGCTTCTATAAAGAGCTCATACCCAGGGTCAAGGCACCCAATGGAAATTTAGTTCTCAAGTTTTACATGTCTGAGGGGCTCCCTTTCTCACCCTTCCTCCCTTGTCCTTCTTCCCCCACTTTCCCATTCTCAGTTCATCTATAGAATCCAGTTTCTTATTTGCCAGTTACCTTGGGAGTGAGAATTTCCACTCTCTTTTGGTTCAACTTGACAAAAGAACCATACCCCTTCCTTCATTTGGTTAACAACCTTGATAATGCGGATCTGGAACCTAGATCCACCCAAGAGGAAGAGTTGATTTGTAAATGACTTATTCTAAATTAATCAGGGGGCTGATTAATTCACTTGAATTTAAATACCAGTGATTTATCCAAACTACCAAAGCACTACCCAAGCCCTCACTGTGCCATCAATCATAGAATCACATACTTGGAGCAAGGAGGGACCTGAGAGGTCATCTAGACCAACCTCCTGTCTCACAGGTCTATTAAACAAGCACCCATTAGCAACCTCCTATGGCTCAAGAGCCATGCTAGGCCCTGGAGACCAAAAGACAATAAGGATTTAGTCTGTGTCCTGAAAGAACATGGTGCTCCACTGGAGTGCTTGCCTTCTTACCCACCTGAGGCTCAGAGAATGTGCGCAGTGCTCTCTCCTCTCTGGATCTTCATGGTACACATCTCTCCTGGTTCTCCTCCCACCTGTCAACTCAGACTTGTCAGCCAGATCACCCCATCTAACTGTTGGTGTACCCCAAAGCTCTGGTTTGGGCACTTTTCTCTTCCTTCTCTAGTTAATCTCATCAGATCCTATGAGGTCAATTATATCTCTATGCAGATGACTCCCAGGTATATACATACAGCCCTAACATCTTTCTCTCTCTCTCTCTCTCTGCCCTCCATTTTTGCATCATCAGCTCCATATTCAACATTTCAAACTGGGTGTCCCCCAGCTATTTCAAACTCAACATGTTCAAAACCAGACTCTTACCTACTCCAGACTTCCCTGTTTTTGCCAACGGCATGATTTTTCTTCCACTACACTAGATGAATCTGTAGCAGCTCTGCTTCAAATACAGTGTCCAAAGGAATACTTAGAGAGTACATGCAGCAAAGCGGATGCTCACAGATCCTGGTTCCTGGAAGTCTTGTCCTCCATTGATCGATTGTTCACAACATTCCCCTTAGGCAGGACATGGTCTCTCTGCTGGGCTCCTTGTAGAGATGTGAGTCCCATATGTCCTTGGCCTGTGATAGTGCAGATGCTGCCACCAGCCAGTTTGGAAATGCCACTTGGGACCCTGATGGGAAGATGGGAACCATTGCTGGGACACTAATGTAGAAGATGGGAAGGACAACCTCTTTTGAGCTTTTAAAATAGATCAGCCCTCCTCACGTCTGAGGGTCTGGGATTGGCAGCAGAGACCCAACAGAGGCCAGAGCCTCTCTCTCTCCCCCTGACATGATTCCTTCTCAGAGCCTTCTCATATAAGCCCACATTAATTTCAATTTCTAGAATCCTTTCTCCCCTCCTTTAACCTCTTCTCAACTTTACTGATAATTTTATCAAACTTATGGGGTTCAATTAAAGCAATTAAAAATGGGGTCAAGTTTTGCCAGACACAAATCCTTTGAAGCCTCATTCTAGTTCAAAACCTTCTTTCTCCCCCCCCCCCACCATTTGAGGTCTTTTGATTGACTGATTGCTCGAGACCATTCTCTTGCAGTTAGAGCCTCAGAGCTACAATGGGGTGAGATGGTTTTGACACCATTCTTACCATAGGATCACCAGGCTTTGAACTGTGCCTTCTGTCTGACTTCAAATACCAAGCCTGTTCAGCCAGTCAATGCCTTCAATGAACATGTAAAAGCACCTACTATGTGCCAGGCACACAGCTAAGCACTGAGGTTGCAAAGAAAGGCAAAAGACAACCCTGCTCTTGAGGAGGGAGCTCCCAGAGTGACCCTGGGTTCTTGAGAGTTCAGTAAACAGAGCAAACCCTCTCTCCAAACTGGGCAAAGTTCTGAACACAACTCAAACAGTAACCTGCTGCTAAGGGCAAGCTCAGAAACCTCCCGAGGGCTCATCTTCTTGGTTGAGCCTGACCTTCTACTAAGACAAAGTGCCTGGCATATAATAAGATGTGGAGGGGTGGGACCTTGGTCTGTGTAGGTGGAGGGGCTGGCAAAATCATGAATCCTTCAAGTAAGAAGGAACCCCATCTCCGGAGCTGGGGGACCAGGGTTCAGAGCCCACCTTGGGTTCCTAGCCCCTGTGACTTTAGCCTTCCCAGGCCTCAGGACGGGATGGAATCTGAGGCCCCTTCCAACTCCAGCCCCATGATCCCAGGAGAAGCAGCATGGGGTGATAGATAGAGCATCAGCCTCAGGAAGACCTGGATTCAAATCCTGTGTGACCTTAGGCAAGGGGTCTAATCTCTGTGTGCCCTCAGTTTCCTTATTTATAGAACGAGAGACTCCATGGCTTGTGAGGTCCCTTCTCTATCTAATGCCATGATCGCAGGATCCTTTGTGCTTGCTATTGCGACCACCCACTTCCCAAGTACCTGGGAAAAGGAATTAGTAAGGCTACTTATTAGGGATAGAATGGCTGCAAGGGGAATGGAGCGATCTTGGGAGATATTTCTATTCAGCTGTGGCCATTTCTGATGACGAGAATAATCGTGCCCACTAGACTCAGGAGATGTCTCTTTCCTGTGGATGGTGTCAAATAAAAATAGGATGAGTTCCCATTTACCGATCTGTGTTGCCTGCTCTCCGTGTAGATACTCTCCTGTTCGATTTTGCCATCTTTCTATCAACTTTTCTCATTCCTCCACACTTTCACACCTGCTACCATGCCCCAGGCTGGAGACGGTCTTTCACTGATTGCATTCTGAGGTGCCTGCTTCCTGATGACACTTTAATCTCACACACGGAAGCTATCTCCAAATCACCAGCTGCTTGATAGGTGGCGGCTGGTGAAATTTCCCATAAAGAGCTGATTCTATTCACACTGGGTGCATTTGCAGAATCACAGAATTTCAGAGTTGAGAGGGACCACTGGGGCCAATGAGTTCCTTGCCAGAACAATTTTGTCACTTGAGACAAAAGGACCTCAGAGATAAGGCAAGGGGAATAGGGGACCAGCCAGTAGAGCTAATTGTAAGGAATTTTCTCCTTCTAGTAATCCTAAAATTCCCCTTTTGGAACTTCCATCACTACTCCCGTTTTGTCCTCTGGGGAGAAGCAAAGTTAGTACCTCTCTATGCTGCAGGATCCCAGTGGACAGCTGGACTTGGCAGAGTGGGGGCTGCAGGAAGATGGGGTACAGTCTGCCAGGGTCACTGGGCCTTCTTTTCTGGGTGGTATTAATTCCTTTCGAATGACTTGAACATTTTGCTGGCCTCCCCACCTAAATGGTTGCACAAAAACGCCACTTTAGGTGAAATGATGTTCCGGGGGCAGTTATCTCCATGGAGATAGATCAAGAATCAGCATCACCTAAATTCATTTGACTGCAGAACCATTTGTGGCTTGAAATATATCACATATACATTGTGCTGATCTTATGGTCTGGGGTGGGCATCCCTAGGGTAGAGTTGGGGAAGTTATGGATCAAAGGAGGTATGTGTGAAATCTATTTGGATAATTCCCCCAAACTGCTAAAATAGTATTTTGAGGCATATATAATTTCACATCCAGTATTTTGGAGGGGAAGGCATCATGCGCATAGACTTCTTCTCACAGTACCACTATTCACGTTATGCAGAAATGATATCGTGGCACAGGTGGAAAGAACCCTAGATTCTGGTTAAAATCTCGGCTCTGCTTTTTTGTGCCTTCCACTTCATCACTCAGGGCCTCAATTTCCTCCTCTATAAAAGGTGGAGGTTGGACCACATGGCATAGGTCTCTTGCAGCTCAAAATTCTACCTGGGTCTGCAGAATACAATTTGGAAAATGCTGTGATCAAAAGCCATAAATGGCTAGTCAGTCATAAAAGATGGCATTGCATGGGGTTTTGGTTCTAATTGACTCATGATAGTTGAAGTTGAAGTCTTTGTCAGCAAGCCTCCATCCACAAATCCTCATCACCACCTGGCCCAGTGGGACTGGAATACATAATATATGCAGGTGAGTAATATCTAAGAAGACTGAAAAGGTAGGGGGAGGGGTATCTTATGAAGGGCTTTGAATGCCAAACAGAGGATTTTATATTTGATCCTGGAGACAATAGGGAGCTATTGGAGTTTATTGAGTCGGGGGTGGAGGTGACAAGGTTAGACCTGTGCTTTAGGAAGATCATTTTGACTGCCGAGTGGAGAATTGGCAGGAGTGGGGAGACTTGAGGCAGAGGGGGCATCAGTCAAGACATCTGAGTTAGTTTCTCTTCTAGTTACTTTTCATATTTTCCTAGAGGACTTTCTGGATTTGACCCCAAGAACTCTACCTTATATAATGATGATAGTAACTGATATTTCTGTAGCTTTCTGGGTTTTGAAAGGTACATAGGGTAAATGATCTCATTTGAGACTGACAGCCCTATAAGGAAGGTACTAAAGGGATTAACCCATTTTAATAGATGGGGAAACTGAGGTTTGGAGAGGTGTGAAGTGACCTGCCCATGGCCACACAACAAGTAAGTGCTAGAAATGGGATCAAACCCAGGTCTTCCTTTGTACCTGACACATCCTACCAGTAGATTGGAAGCTCCTTGAGGAGGAAAACTATACTGTTTTTTCATCTTTTATGCATCTCTATTGCTCAGTTTGTTACCTTGCACATTTAAGGTACTTGTTGGTAATAATAATAATAACAACAACAATGACTAAACTTATGAAGAACTTTAAGGTTTGCAAAATGCCTTACATATAGGATCTCATTCAATCCTTAAAAATAAGCCTGCAAGGTAGGTGTTATTATTATCCCCGTTTTAGAGAGAAGGAAACTGAGGCAGACAGTAGTAAAGTGACTTGCCCAGGGTCACGCAGCTAGTAAGTGTCTAAAGCTGGATTTTATTTCCATTCTCCCTAACTCCATGTCCAGGGTGCCACGCATTATAATTTACCTTAAATGTGGCTATTGAATTGAATTCAAGTGGCCATGTCCTGGCTTCTTTTCTATCTTGTGGAACCAGGGTTCAAAGCTGATCTCCCAGAACCCTTTGGACTCATTAGTGCTTGGCAGCTCAAAGTCACTGCAGGGTACACCAGCAGGCTCACAGCCCGGGAGAGCAAAAGAAAGAGACGAATCTACATCCCAGATTCCCTGAGAGGAAAATTGGCAATGAGGAGACAGATAAGCTGAGGTTGAGGGCCAGCTGGGAAAGGAGATTGTCTTCCACAGACGTTCTTTACAAAACTCCAACTTCTCCCCTGTGGATGATCATGGGCAAAGGATGATATTGGGTGGTTAATAATCCAGCTGCAGATGCAATTCTTTTGATAAACTCGAGGCTCCTTGGAGCATGCTGTCTCCACTGTAATTGCACACATCACTGCTGAAGTCAATGGATCCCTGGGCGGCCAGTTGATTATTTCCTCTCAAGCTCTGGTTAGAAAGGGAGCTATTGGACAGGGAAGGTAGAAAAGTTCACAGAATCTCAGAGTTGGAAGGAGTCTCAGCATTATTTAGTCCAACTGTTACCCAAAAAGAAAACACCTCCAGTCTTTCTTTGAAGACCCCCACTGAAAGAGAGCCCAAGCCCCTTTTAGAGCAGCCCTTCCATTACTGGACAGCACCAATTGTTAGGAAGTCTTTTCTGCTATGTAATTAAAATCCAATAACTAAATATCGACTGCTTAGAACAGTGCCTGGCTTATAGTAGGTGCTTAATAAATACTTACTGACTAATTGAATGACTAAATTAATCTCATGATAGCTTCTAGTTTGGCCCTAAAGGGGAAAGTCAATAGTCAATAAACATTCATTAAGCACCTACTATGTTCGAGACACTGTGTTGGGGATACAAATGTGAAAAAGAGTCTCTGCCTGCCAGGAGGGGGTGGGAATGATGGTCATGGGGTCAAAACTGAATAAAGAAGCCAATGGGGAATGAAGAGATGGAGGTCTGAGCCATCTGAAGAGTGAGGTTTGGGGAGAGATTTTTGCTTTACTCTCCAGCCTTGGATCAGATGGGAGAGTACCTGAGGGCTCTGAGGAGGTGCTGAGCTGAGACTCAAAGCTCTTAGATGTTATATATTTGAAGGTGTGTGCCATGTTCCCCTGACCCTTCTCTTCTCCAGGCTAAACACCCTACTACCTGGAGGAACATGATGATATAGTGAAAAGAGCACCGGGGCTGGAGTCAAATAATGTATGTCTCAGTTTCCCTTCTGTAAGACAAGAGGTTTGGATGGCTTCTGACATCCCTTCTGGCTCCAGTTCTTGACCCTACAGTTATCTACCATGCCAGAGAGGGGCTGCGATCTTCCTCAGTGTTGAGACTACTCTGAGGGATGAACTCACAACTCCTGAAAGAACCAAGATCATCATGTTGGACAACTCCATGTAGTGATTCTCATAAAATCCCAAAGGAAACACCAAGGCCAGTTTGCTCTGCTCTCATCACTCAATTCTTTCCCTTGGCATCTCCCTTGAGCCCTTGACCCCTCTTTGCTCACTGACAATGGGGATGTTATGCTCTGATCAAACCCCACTGAAGTACTTCTCTGTCAAACACTGCTGACCATTTCCTCCTTCCTTATGCCATTTAGCAAACCACCAGATCTGTGGCCAAGTGAACTGTGGTGAGAAGCTGCCCTGGGTTTTTCTGAAGGACTAGCAGAGCCCACTCATGGTTATGGATGAGAACTCAGGCCAACATCTATTGGAGGGCCCAGATGGGTACTTAGAGCAAATCCCATCATAGGCTTTGGGAACTCGGGCGCATCAGGTTGCCTGAACCATTTAGAGTCTCCGAGCTTTTCCATTTACCAAATTGTCTTTTTCATTAGCAGCTCACTGATAACATTTGTAACAGCCAGAGGGAAGTCAGCGGGTCCTAGCTTCATTTGGAGAATTGGCTTAAGAGGATCCAATTGCTCTCCTGGAGGGGAAAAATGAAATGACTTGTTGTCATAAAAAGAATGACCAGCTCCTTATCATTCTAATAGGGAGTGACTGAGGGAAGGGAGTCCTTGAATCCTTTAGATCCAGCTCCTGGTGTCTGCCTTCCCTTCTCACAGTGGAAAGGACCAGGTTCCTTGAGGACTGATGCCTGCAGACATCCTTGACCAGAGATGCCTGTGTAATCACAGCCCGACTTCCAGTCATTTGTGTTCAGTTTGTTTCAGATTATGGAATCATAGACTAGAGCCAGAAGGGACCTGAGAAAGAATCAAGTTATTGTACAAACGAGGAAGCTGAACCTTAAAGAATTAAAGCAATTTGCTCAGCCGCATGAGCAGTAAGTATCTGAGGTGGGCTTTCCACCCAAATCATCTGACCCTGGAACCTGGGCTCTCTCCTTTTGGGGAGGAGCACCTTTGTGTGCCGCTTCCTCTCCTTCCTCGTCCCCCTGGTTTGTCCTAACTGTCTATTACAGCTCTCTGATTTATCACACTTGAGTGATATATGCGAGTTATCACACTTGTGGTGTAAGTGTTGCTGTGTTCTTTGAGGTCATTTCAATGGAGAGCATCCTCTGATGGTCCAACCCAGCTGGAAGGACTGAGTCCTCTGCATCCTATGCTAGGTTGAAGGAACCTAATTCAATTGAATAAATAACTATTAAGCTCCAGCTCTGTGCCTGGCACCCTGCTTCGCTTGCCCTCCAGGAGATTACATTCCACTGATGAGATATGATATAGACATAAGTAAATCAAAGTGAGTTTGAGAAGGACCTTGTACTAATAACTGGGAGGTTGGGAAAAGCCTAGTGAAGGAGACAACAGCTGAGCTGGCTTTGGAAAGACTAAGGATGTGAGACAGAGGCAAGAGGGGAGTGTACAATAGAGAAACAAGAAAAAAGCTTATGGAGGGGAGGGGAAGAGGGGAAAGGAATTGGGGAGTGAGTGAACCTCAGTATCATCAGAATTGGCTCAAAGAAGGACTAACATACATATTCAAGTAGGTATAGTATTATATTCTTGCCCCGAGAGAGGGGAAGGAGATAAGGGTGGGGAGAGGATAAGGAGGGAAGGGCAGAGTGGGGGAAAGAGCAGTAAAAAGCAAAACACTTTTGAGGAAGGTAAAGATGTTCTGCATAATTACACAAGTATGACATATTGAATTGCTTGATTTTATAGGGAGGGTTGAGGAGGGAGGGAGGAAGAAAATTTGGAACACAGAATTGGCTCAAAGACCTTAAACTCATCAGAGTGGGCTCATGGAGGGAATAACATTCACACCCAGTTGGGAGGAGTAATCTATTTAACCCTACAGGAAAGTATGAGGGGAAGAGGATAAGGAAGGAAGGGTGAAAAAAAGGGAGTGCAGAGTAGGGGAGGGGACAGTCAGAAGTAAAACACTTTTGAGGAGGAATAGGTTAAAAGAAGATAGAAAATAGGGTAAATAACATGGGAAGGGAATAGGACGGAGGGAAATAGTTATGATGATTGATTATAATGGCAAAACATATGGTACCTACTTTGCTGGGCTTATATGAAGAAAATTCTTTGTCAAGTTTAAGGTACTTTATTCAGATTATGATGAACAGGATACTATTAGAAAAACATGGAAAGACCTACATGAGCTGAAGCAGAGTGAAATGTACTGTATACAAAATAACAGCAATAGTTTAAGATGATCTGCTGGGAAGCATGTGGTTATTTTCAGCAAGGCAATGATCCAATATAACCCTGAAGGACTTATGAAAATGGCAACCCATCTACAGAGAAAGAACTGATAGTTTCTGAAAACAGATGGAAACACATTTAAAAAAAATTTTTTCCTCTTTGACAATTCCTCAATCTGAAGTTTTGGGTTTTTTTTTTTTGACTGTTTTCTCTCACAGCCTAGCTAATGTGGGAATGTTTTCCATGACTACTCATGTATAACTAATTTTGAAATGCTTGAGTTCTAGTGGGTGGGGGGTGGGGATGGAGGAGGAAGAGAAGTTGGAACACAAATTTTTAAAAAATTGATGTTAAAATTTGTTTTTACATATATTTTGGGAGATAAAATTCTATTCAATTAAAAAATAAAATAAAATAAATGGATATGCTCAGAAGCTCAAGAAAAAAAAAAGATCTGGGGATTCTTTGTGCAAAGGAGGGAGATAAACAAGGAACACCTAGCAGCACAATTGGACTGCAATGGAGAGTGTGTCAAAAGCAAGGTCCCCAAAGTTCCCAATCTTTGAACAGTTTGAATTGCAGAAATTCCTCAGAATGTTTTCCCATAGAGCAATCTTGGAAGGGATGATGAGGCTTTCACTTCAGCCCACAGGACCATTGGACCATGCATGGACTCAGTGGAGAATCCTAACAGCTTAAGCTTAAATTCTGGGACCCGGGACTCAGAGGCAGTCACGTAGTATAGAGGACAGCAGCAAAAACAGGTGAAGGAAGAGAAGGTGAGAATAGCAGCAGCAGGAGGCGAAAAATTGTTTCCTTCTTCCTCTTTCTGGGTATAGGACTGACCCAAGACAAAACTGTGAAATAAAATCTATCTTTGGATTTATTCACTCCTCCCTACTTTCTGTAAGGACAGCTAAGTGGAAAAGTACTAGGCCTGGAGTCAGGAATACCTGAGTTCAAATCTGGCCTCAGATATTTACTAGCTGAGTGACCCTGGACAAGTCACTTAACCCTGTTTGCCTCTTCTGTAAAATGAGCTAGAGAAGGAAATGGCAAACTACTCCAGGATCTTTGCCAAGAAAACCCCATTTGGGGTCCTGAGGAGTTGGACATGACTGAACATGACTAAACAACACTTTCTGTACCCAGGTCCTCTCCTGTGTTCTAGAGACCCAGGTTTCCATGGTCCTCTTATGGCCATAACACAGTGACCCTACTCCCACCCAAAAGCCTCAGAGTAGAACCCAGAAATGGAAAGAGCAGGGAGTTCTGGAGTTGTAGGACCTGGGTTCAAAGCCTGCCTCTAACATTTGCTGCTTGAATGACCTTGGGTGACTCACTTTCCCTGGTCTATTCCACTCCCTGAGGAGCTCCATAACTCTCTCCGAGGCTTCTGCAATTCTAAATGAGGTAGTTTCTTTCTTTTTTGTTTTGTTTTGTTTTTGCAACAAACATTTATTTTATTTTTTCCAGTTACATGTAAGGGTAGTTTTCAACATTCATTTTCAACAGATTTAGAGTTCCAAATTTTTCTCTTTCCCTCCCTTCCCCACCCCTCCCTCCCCATAAGACAGCAACCAGGTTATATATGTACAATCCACAAGTGCTCTTTTTTATCAGTTCTTTCTATGGGGGTGGATAGTAAGCCTTATCATTAGTCCCTTGGGGTTGTCTTGGATCATTGTATTGCTGAAAGTGGTTAAGTCATTAACAATTGCTCATAGAATACTGCTGTCACTATGCACAATGTCTTCCTAGTTCTGCTCACTTCACTATACATCAGTTCATATGAGTCTTTCTAGGTTTTTCTGGGATCATCCTGTTTGTCATTTCCTATAGCACAATACCATTCCACTACAATCATATACCACAGCTTCTTCAGTCATTCCTCAATTGATGACATTCCCTTGATTCCCAGTTTTTAGCTGGCACAAAGAATCGCTATGAGATCATTTCTTAGAGAGGAATCTCTAATTACCCAGAAAGCAATAAAATGGACTGCAAAAAGTAAGGCAGCTAGAGAGGTATTTTTAGGGGGAGACCTCACAGTTCAATTCTATTCAAGAAATATTTATAAAGGTCCTACCGTGTGTAAAAACACTGTGCATAAACAACAATAATGATAACTCATATTTATGTAGTGCTTACTGTCTAACAAGTGCTTTCCAATGATCTAATTTGTTCCTCATAACAACTTTTGGAGGTGCTATTATCTCCATTTTACAGATGAGGAAACTGAGGCAAACAGAGGTTAAATGACTTGCCCAGGGTCATATAATTAGGAAATATCTGTGGCTGGATTTGAATTCAGATCTTCCTGACTCCAAGCACCACATATGAAGTACCTATAATGTGCAGGACACTGTTTCCAGGCCAGCCTCTTTAATCCTTCTCAGTCTCCTTTGTCAATCAGCCAACAAGCTTTTAAGTGCTTAACATATACTTGGCACTTTGCTAAGTATTGCTGGATCTCCCAGTCCAAAGCCCCCTGGCCTTGGTCCTCCAGGAGTGGGTGAGCTGAAGGGCTTTATCCCTCTGCTTCTTCTGCTTTCTCTCTTAATGATCTCATCAGCTCCCCATGAAATTCGGTTATTATCGATGCAGATGATTCCCAGAACTGCCCACATAGACGTTCTCTCCCTCTAAGGCTCATCTTGTTTTGCATGACTGCACATGTATAGTTTATATTGAACTGCTTGAGTTCTTAAGGGGGAGGGGTGGAGAGGGAGGGAGGAAGAAAATTTGGAACCCAAAGTTTTAAAAAAATCGATGTAAAAATTCGTTTAAACATGTAACCTGGGGAAAATTCTAAATAAATAAACACAATTCCTTAGAGCTTCTGTCTTGCATTGCTGACGTCCTGCTGGACATCTCCACCCAAATATCTCACATAGACAAGTCAAACCCAGGAAAAGGATTAGGGACCAGACCAATGATTTCACTGGTATGGGGAACTCCTGGAGGGGGGTGGGGAGGCTCCTTCTATGGATAGAGGTTGGCACCTTCTCAGTAACATGTTCTGGAGAGTGGCCCAGGGCACTAAGAGGTTAAGTGACTTGCCCAGGGCTTGCCCATTCTAGAGCCTGCTCTCTACCCACAATGCCAACTGCCTCCCAAGCCAATCCCACCATGTTTAAAACACAACTTCCCACCCTGCCCTCAACTCTCCTAAACCATCCCCCTTCTCAATTTCCCTATTTTGTCCATAGAACCACCATCTTTCCAGTCCACCTTGACATCACCCTCAACTCTTCACCCTCTCTCCCCTCCATTATCCAATCACTTGTCAAGCCCTTTCATGTTGGTTTTCACAATACCTCTGCATCTGTTCCTTTGAGTCATTCAGTGGCCTCTTGACTGGTCTCCCTGCTATCAGAATCTCCCTTTGTCATCCATCTTCCTTAGAGCTGCAGAATTGATGTTCCTAAAACACAGTTATGGCCACATCACTCCTGTGCTTAGAAAGCTTCGGAGGCTCCCTATTGCCCCTGGGATGAAATGCACAATCCTCTCTTTAGCATTTAAAGCCCTTTATAATTGGACTTGAAGCATCCCCCCCCCACCCTGCCTCAGACCAATTCACCATCAATGCCACCCAGGCACTTTATGGTCTTGCCAAAATGGCAGGACCATTGGACCATTTTATCTCCCACCTCTGTACCTTTGCATAGGCTGGCTCCCAATCCCTTTCACCATAGCTACCCCTTAGAATCCTTATATCCTCAGGACTCAGTTCAGGGGACACCTAACAGTCTTTTCCAATTTCCCTTCATCAGCAGCATTCTTTCCTTCTACCTATTCATGTTACCTTGAATTTACTTTGTATAGACTTGGTATTTATTCATCTGTGTCGATTATTGCATCCATTTTTATTTCTGCATCCTCATTACCTAGCACAGTGCATTAGAATTGGGATTGGAAGCCAGGTCTTTCTGATTCTAGCTGAGCAATCATATCCACATTGTTTGTTAAGGAAACAAGCATTTATTAAGCACTACTATATGCCCACTTTGCTAAGAGCTCTACAAATATTTCTCATTTGATGCTGACAACAACCCTTTTAAGCAGGTCCTATTCTCACCCCCATTTTAATAATAAGATTAATAATTACATTTATATAGCACCTGCTATGTGCCAAGTACTGTGCTAAGTGCTCTACAAATATTATTTCATTTGATGCTGACAACAACCCTGGGAGGTAGGCACTCTTATTGTTCCCATTTTGCAAATGAGGAAACAGTCAGATAGAGGTTAAGTGACTTGCCCAGGTTCACCCACTTGAGAAATGGTGAATGGATATGAACAGGCAGTTTTCAGACAAAGAAATCAAAGCTAGCTATACTCATATAAAAATCTTCTAAATCACTGTTGATTAGAGAAATACAAATTAAAACAACTCTGAGGTACCACCTCATACCTATTAGATTGGCTAATATGACAAAAAAGGAAAAAGATGAGTGTTGGAAGGGTTACAGAAAACCTGGGATACTAATGCATTGTTGGTGGTATTGTGAACAGATCCAACCATTTTGGAGAGCAATTTGGAATTATTCCCAAAGGGTATAAAACTGTGCATGCCCTTTGATCCAGCAATACCACTACTAGGTCTGTATCCCAAAGAGATCGAAAAAGAGAAAAAGACCTATTTGTACAAAAATAGTTATAGCAGCTCTTTTTGTGGTGACTAAGAATTGGAAATGAAGGGATTCTCATCAATTGTGGGGAATGGCTAAATAAGCTGTGGTATATGATTATAATGAAATATTATTGTGCTATAAGAAATGACAAGCAGGATGATCTCAGGAAACTGGGAAAGACTTACATGAACTGATACAAAGTGAAGTGAACAGAACCAGGAGAACATTGTACACCAATACTGTTTGATGAAGAGCTGTGAATGACTTAGCTATTCTCAGCAATAAAACGATTCAACAGAATCCCAAAAGACTCATGATAAATTATGCTATTCACCTCCAGAGAAAGAACTGATATAGCTTGAATACAGACTGAAGCATGCTATTTTTCACTCTCTCTTTTTTCATTCATCTTCTTGTGCAAAATGACTAATATGAACATGTTTTACATGTTTGCATATGTATAACATATCTGATTGCTTACTGTCTCAGGGAGAGGGGTGGGGAGGGAAGGATAGAATTGGCGCTCAAAACTTAAAAAGACAACCCAAATGTTAAAAAATTGTTTTAACATGTATTGGGGAAAATTTTTAAATTTTGAAAAAAAAGATCAATCGAGATGCAACTGCAATGGTCCAGGTAAGAGGGAATGACATAGAGTGGGGGCTTCATGAATGGAGAGAATGTGGACTGTTGGAAAAGATGCCACAGAAATAGAATGAAAAATTGGTAAATTCTTGTGAATTGACGGCAACTGATTAGATATAGGGATGATGGCAAGGGCTATTGAGAGGCTCCTGTCAAATAATGCAAGTCAGGTGCTTTGGAAGCTTTAGAGAAATTTAGCCCTATTGTTTGTTACTGTGGTCTGGTTCTGACCCTTGATGGCAAGTAGCGTGCAGCCCCTACTTCCTGTGGAGATCTAGGTCCACTTTTGCTATGAGTTGGCACTGGTACAGAATAAAGGAATGTTCACTTGCTGGTCTGTTTTGTGCTCGCTTGGGGTTTTCTCACTTTAATCAGCAGCGGCATCTGCCCTCAGGCTCAGCAGCAGGTGGCATATTGATGTTTTTCACTCATTCCAGTGGCCTTCTAGTGGTCTCCACACATGAAGAAGCACCACTCTCTCTACTCACTTCTGTGTCAAATTGGTCATCAATATGACTTTGAGTAGGGCTAGCCTACAGTGATATTTCTGAGATTCCTAGGAGCAATTTGATCACACCAAGCAGGGAGCTGGCCAAATCAATTGTCATGCCGGATCCCAGTTGGCCGGGGTACTGGAGGATCTTCTAGGCCTTTGTAGCTATTTCAGGGGTCTCAGGGCATGCACAGGGTGCCCTCTGCATACCTTGGCTGGTATCCCCTTACTTTGTCATTGGGCATGCCAATCCTTCTTTCCCCCTCTTCACCTGACACATATGCAATGGCATGGACAATGGATGATGGGTTGAGTTCTGAGAGGATTTTCATTGTTGTTGATGTTGTTATTGTTATTACCGATGAAGAAATGGAAGTCCAGAAGGTTTGGGAGATCGATATGTGCAAAGTCTCAAGAGATGGGACTGGGTGGGGGAAGGAAGCAGCTCAGACTGACTGATGCCATTTTTGATAGCCATGAGGAATGTGTCTGGTGAGCTGCTGCCTGTTCAGAGTCTGGAAATATTTCAGGTTTATCATGTGTGTCTGAATATTTACAATTGCTCAGGTCTCTCTTTTTCTGTGTGTCTCTCTCTATAGGTCCGGTCTCTTTTTTTTCTTTCTGTCTCTTCATTCATCTTTACTTTCATCTCTGTCTTTGTATCTTTCTCTGTATCTGTGTCTCCATCTTTTTCTGTCCCTTGCTCTCTGTCTCTCTCTCTCTGTCTCTCTCTTTCTCTGTCTCTCCCTCTGTCTCTGTCTATCTCTCCATTTCTGTCCCTTTGTTTTTCTCTGTATTTCTCTACCTCTGTTTCTGTGTTTGTCTGTCTCTTTCTCTCTCTTTGTGGGCCCCTGTTTCTCTTTATACTTGTGCCTCTTCCTTTCTCCACCCCACTATCTCTCCTTTCTATCTCTGTATGTTTGTCTCTTTCTGTCTCTGCGTTTCCTTCCTCTGTTTCTGTAGTTCTGTCTCTGAGTCTGTATCTGTCTCCCTGTCTCTGATTGGGTTCCTCTGTCTCTCTGTGTCTTTGTCTCTGTGTTTTTCTTTCTGTCTTTGAGTCACTATCTGTATTGTCTTGGTGTCTGTGCTTCTCTCTTTCTCTCTCTTCTCTCTTTCTGTCTCTGTCTCTGTTTTTGTCTCTGTATCTCTCTGTCCCTCTCTGCCTCTCTGCCTATCTCTATCTCTCTTTCCTAAGGTACCCATTTCCTGTAGGAAACCAGGCTTGATCATGAAATGCTGATGGCAGAATGCCTTCCTGTTTGCAGAACTCTGCTTGTTTTTAAGAGATATTTGATACAGGAAAGTATTGGCTCCAGACGATGTTATGATGAACTATGGATGTTAGCATGAGAACTGAACATCTGGAAGCTGCTAATGAGAAAGATGTAAATGGGCCCTTTTCTGGTCTGTGGCCTCAGAGGTCCTTGGGTTAGATCCCCCTTAGCAGAGGTATCTATGTAGACCTGGGGGGGAAGGGGGGAGATGAGACACACTCATTTGTAGCAGGCCCTAGAGCTGACCTCTCTTCCCTCCATTGCTGGGCTTTGTGTCAGCTTGTGTCTGGGGAGCAGAAGAGTTTTGGCAGAATTCTCCCACGTTTGGCTTTTCTTTTTAATCATTACCACTTGTGGAGTTGGAGACATCTTGAAACTTGGCCATGTTGGCTCAGCATTCTCCTCAAGATGCAGAAGGGGGAAACTTTTGCTTTTGCCAAATGGCAAAGTCCAGAATCCAGAAAATCCTATGTTGCAATGAGCTGCTGGACAATCTCATCTCCTTCACATTCAGATGGGTCGAACAAAGACTCCATTTGGATTTGCCTCTACTCAAAAACTCAATTCTATCAGTGTGGATCAAATGCCTACCCCGTGCCCTTGATAAATGCCTATTTGCAAGGCCCTCACCTCAGCAGGGTGCAGGGGAAAGAATGCTGGTCTTAGAGACAGAAGATCAAGGTTTGAGGCCTAGCTCTGATACTTAACCAACTGTGTAATCCTGGGTAAGTCCACTGAACTTTGGCTCAGTTTCCTTATCTGTAAAAGGGACACAATAATACTTCTGTTATTTTCCCTGGTTAGGTTAACCTAACAAAATACTTAGGATCATGGGATTATAGATTTAGAACTAGAAGGGGTCATAGACGTAATTAAGCCCTCACCCCATATTTTACAGATGAAGAAACTGAGGCCCACAGAGAGGGAAGGACTTGTTTAAGAATGGAACCCAGGTTGTCTGACTCCAAATCCATTACTTTTTTTTATCATGTTGCTCCTAAGCTTAAGGTTGTCACAAATGAACTTGGTAAGGACTGAGGCAATCATATATGAGTGTATTGATGTATTAGCTAGGCTGGAAACTGCATAACAAATTGGGGCCAAGACCCTCAAGGCAGGTACAAGGTCACCACTCAAGGGCTAACGGAGATTTCTCATTATAGTCGGTGATAAGGAGCCCATCGGTTTACACAATCTTGAGGAACGTGGGTGTTCTCTTTTCTGATTGGCTGGATCTTTACAAATCTTGCAGTTATATCCAGAACATGCTAGAACATTTTGTGATTATTACAAAAACTTTCCACGAGATGTATAGAACAGTCTATGGTCAGCTCCCTCACACCTCATTACCTCAGTTTCTGAGTTGTCTTAACATTGTAATTTCTTTCCCCATAATCATATAACTTTATGGTAAAACAAGGCCTAGCTCACAGAATGGAAGGCAACCACAAAATGGAATGAACCAAACAAAATGGAGTTCATTTTGAATTTCACAAGGTACTATGGAAACGTAGGCTACTATAAAGAACAATTTCTTAAGAAGTTTTTTAAAGTTACTATAGATAGAAGGGATGTTGGAAACCTTCTAGCTTAACGCAATCATTTGGCACATGACGACATAGTGACCCAGGTCAGTGAAGAGTCTTGACCAAGGTCCTATAGGTCTCAGTGAGCAGAGCCATAGTTCGATCCCAGGTCTGATATAAAACCCTTCATGTTTCTCTATGTTGTTTCCCTGCCTCTTGACTGAGGGCAAAGAATTGGGAATGACGTGGGAATGAGAGCTTTGGCTTTCAGGTCATAGTCCCTGAGGTCAAATCATGGCTCTGTCATGGAGATAACCTGGAGCAAATAACTTCGCCCCTTTGGACAATAGTTCCTTCGTCTATAAAATGAAGAGGCTGAGCTAGAAGACTTTGAGGTACATCTCTTCTAAGCCTACCTCCCAGAATGGAAATGGTCAATACTGGGGAAGGGGAGGCTGTGAGAAGGCAGACACACTAATACTCTGTAGGGGAAGCTATGAATTGGTCCAACAAATCTAGAAAAAATTCAGGAGAAAAGTCACTAGTGTGTTCATACACTCTGACCCATCAATACCATGGCTCAACATATGCCTCCCAAAGAGGGGGAAAAGCTAGAAAGAAAGGTCTAATATGTTACAGAGTACTCATGGTAACACTTATCATGGTAGCAAAAAACTGGAAACAAAATGGATGGTCGTCAGTTGGGGGAAGGGCTCAATGAACCGTGGTAGATGAATGCTATGTGGTATGTGGGAAGACTTGCAAATATGGCGGCAGGAGGGAGGAAGCAGGAGGAACAATATCCACGATGACTAAAAGATCACAAATGGAAGCCACTCTGAACAGCAGCCAATGTCTGAACAACCATCACAAGCAGTCTAGTCTGGGAGAACAGATGATGATGAGACAAAGTTCCCTCCTCTCAAGGTCAATAAGTAGGGCACCTTGTGCAGGAATGGGACACTGACTATCAGCCATGGCTGCTGGGTCAGATGGTTTTCCATAACTATTTTTCTTTGCTAAAAAGGGAGGTTCATGAGATCAAAAGTTTGAGAACTAGAAGGAAACACAGAGACCAACTCCCTCATTTTACAGAGAAGGAAACTGAAGCCCAGGGAAGTTAAATGAAATCTCTATGGTCTCAAAGTCAGGATTTGAATCCAGACCTTTTGATTCTAAATCAAATTGTTTTTTCACTGAATTGTGCCACCTTCTAATTCAGTGACATGATTGTATGTGCGTGTTCAGGGGAAGTAGGGGCATTATAAAAGGAAATGATTGGCGTGTAAATATAAAACACATAAACAATGTACTTAAAAAAAGGATTTAAGGGGCAGGTAGGTGGCAGTGGATAAAGTACCAATACTAGATTCAGGAGGGCCTGAGTTCAAATCCAGCCTCAGATACTCGACACTTACTAGCTGTGTGACCCTGGGCAAGTCACTTAACCCTCATTTCTCTGGGAAAAAAAAGAAAAGAAAGAAAGAAAAGTATTTAAGAGTCTGTGGCACTGAATGGCCAGGCTAGGTCCTTGACCCTGGGGGGCGGGGGGCACATATGGCCAGACATGCAACAAATGTGCTCATGCATGTGGCGTCTGACACCTGAGGAATTCTGTACATTGCTGGTTGCCTTCTGATTCTCAGGCTCTGGGAGGCTGATGGCAGATCTTCCCTGGTTTTGTCCCATCCTCCCCTCATTTTTGTCCTGTCCTCTCCCCTCTAAATGAGAAGAGAGCCAGCAGATTCTCTTGGGATTGATTCCTCTGGTGTGGAGAACCCCTGGATCAGGGGTGGGCTGGTGCAGGTTTAACAACTGTCTCTCAAAACATTTGAATAACAGACACACTTTTGGTGCAATTTACATTACGAACATTTTCTCCAACACTTTCTTAGGTCAAGACAATCAGCAAAACAATAAAAAAGCCCCAGCTTTGGATGATTTTCTGAAGGGGAAATATTCACTGAAAATTTAACGATCTGTTCTGAAGAGCCTGCTCAGCTGTCTCTCTCTACCAGTCTGCTGCCCTTCACCCACACAAGCTACCCAAGGTTCATGGAGGATAATTGCTGTCTGCAGGGATACAGCGAGGCAGTGTCAGAGGCAGAATCTGGACCCAGAGTCTCCTCCCTATATAATCTAGCACTCTAATCACTAGACCGGGTTTTCTCTCCATAATCAATTCAAGGCAGTTTATAATGAAGGGCTACAGAGTCTGGGGTGGGGTGGAGGTGGGGGGCGACTATGGATGTATCAGTAAAGGTTAGAAAAACTAAGTAAGGCTTCCTGGAAGGGGTGGGCCTGAGGTAAGCATGGAAGGATGGGTGGAAGTTGGAATGTGAAGTCATTCGGTCAACATAACCCTTGAGGGAAGGACACATCTAAACTGGAGGGAGAGAGAGCAGAGCAAGAAACAGAGACAAAGACAGAGATGGACAGAGAGAGAGACAGAGAGAGAGACAGACAAAGAGACAGAGACAGACAGAGAGAAAGAGACAGAGGGATACAGAGAGAAAGAGAGAGACAGAAACACACAGAGACAGAGACACACACACACACACACAGACACACACAGAGACAGAGACAGAGACAGAGACAGGGGGAGAGAGAGACAGAAAGGAAACAGAGACAGGAAGGGAAACCTGAGAGAAAACAGGGGGAAAGTCTCAAATAATCAGAATCAGTTTTCAATCGATCTAAAACCTAAGCAACCAATGGTCAATTCAGTGAGTAGGGGGGGAGTCAGGCTATTGATTGTTATGTGGAATTGATTCAGTTTGCTTTGTTTGATACAAAGCTACAGGACCCGAGGCTTCAGAGGGTTGGATTAAGCTCACTAATCACCCAAAGCCAGTCAGTCCAGATGGGCTGGGAGCACCAGGAATTGGGCCAAATGACTGTGAAGGCCCTCTGGAGTGACATCTGCCCAACTTAGTTAATCAGCAAAATCAAGGATTGAAGTGTGTGAGTGTGATTGTGTGTGTGCATGCACACACACATGGGCACTCACTCGTGCAGGCAGGTGCAAGGGATTTTCTAGCAGGAATTCATGTTGTCAGCACCCTCCAGTTTCCTGTGTCCTGGGGCAGAGGCCCAGACTACCTTCCGTAGTTATTTTGGAGTTATTCCCCTCGCTGCCTTTGTTCTACTGTTGGCCTCTGTTCTAGAAAGAAAAGCACAACAAATTCTCCCAGGCAGTTGAGGGGAACTGACATTCAGAGAACTTTTTGCCTCTTTCTTAAACTGAGATCAGGGCCTTGAGCTGCTGTCATGCTGATTTTGAGATGAGCCTAAGACAATGGTGGATGTTGGGTCTGTAGGGAGGCTGGACCATGCACATATTGTCTTCTCCCATTATAATGGAAGCTCCTTGAGGGCAGGGGCTATTTTGTATCTGAAACACCTAGCAGAGTGCCCAGAAGATAGACCCAGCTCAATAAGGCATCAACGAGATGCCAAGTTCAATTGTTTCTATGCTGCTGAAGAAATAGTGATTCTCAAAATCCTCTAAATTTCTGTGCTCCGGGGCAAAGCTCCGGTGCCCCTACCCTAGTTGTGTTTTTCAGATGGCACAGAGTAGGTACTTAATAAATGTTTATCGACTGACTGAATGAGTGAGAGAGCCACAGTCACAGAGAACTCTTTTGGAATTCCAAATGCTCTTTTGGAATTGTGTTTTGTTGAACCTCCTGACTCCACAGATACCTTGAAAAATATGTGATCACGGGGAGTTGATGTCTCCTCTGCTACCTGTGGGCATGGAGGGCAGTTTGGCAGGCCTGCACCTGCGTCCTAAAGCCAAAGGAGGGAAGGAAAAGGCTTCTACAAGGTTGCCAACACTGTGCCATCCTCATGGTTGTTTCTGGGGACTTCAGTCAAGCAATAAGCATTTATTAATCACCTGCTGTGGTCCAGGCACTTTACCAGGCTGCCAGGCATAGAGGCAATAAGGGAAAGCATGATCTTGATTCTCTTATCTCATTTGGAATAGAGCTAGGGATGGCGGCTCAGCATTCTCCCTGCCCGAGCTGGTTTGGACTTCTCCCTGGTCGCCCTCACCTCGTGCCCTTGTTTGGGGTAGCCCGGGGTTAAATGATGGACAGAGCAGGGCTTCCAAGCTGGTCCTCTGACTGGAGACGCAGCCCATGCCTCCCTGTAGCTCACACACAAAGTAGGTCACTGAAAGCTGACTTGTTTTATTCTCCTCGGTGGTGCGTACAACCCTAATCAACACTAATGCCCTCTACAGAGATAATTAGCAAGCTGTTTATTTCCTCTCCTGCGCCTGTTAGGGGAGAGGCTGCCCAAGATGACAGAAGGCTACTTCCTAGCTTCCACTTTCCAGGACCCATCAGTGACATTCTCTCACGGGCATTGTCTTCTGGAATGGGCACACAGAAAGAAAAAGCTCAGATGATATTAAATCTTAGCTATGTCTCGGTTCCAGATGTGAGAGGCAGGGTGGCAGGGTGGATGGAGCTCCTTAGAATCAGGAACACTGGGGTTGGACTCATACCTCAGACTCTGGCCGTCTGTGTGACCCTGGGTAAGTCACAGACCCCTTTGTGCAGCCCTCTAAGGCTGATGCAGAGACGGTGCCAAGCTGCCTGGGGAGAGGGGGTTTTCTCAGTTGGGAGTCTGCCATACCAGAGAGGTCAGAGGTGGAGTCCTGTCCCACTCCTGGAGTCCCACAACTACCTCTTCCCCTCTGCCTTTGAGAATCTCTGGCTTCCTCCTTGCTCCTGCTGTAAACCTTCTCTAATTCTCCCATGCTCTCATGTGCATTTCCCTCCTATCTAGACTGTGCATTTTGCATATACCTATGTATGTCCATGTTGTCTCCCCCATTAGAATGTAAGTTTCCTGGGGGCAGCTACGTGGCACAGTGGATAAAGCACTGGCCCTGGATTCATGAGGACCTGAGCTCAAATCTGGCCTCAGACACTTGACACTTACTAGCTTTGTGACCCTGGGCAAGTCACTTAACCCTCAGTGCCCTGCAAAAAAAAAAAAAAAAAAAGAATGTAAGCTTCCTGAAGGCAGGGACTGGTTTTTGTTGTTTTGTTGCTTAGTGAAGGGCTTAACAAATATTGATCGACTCATCAATTTCACATCAATCAAATGATTTTTATATTCAGCAAGAATGATGAGATTATTTCCCCCTGAATTCTTGCATCTCAATGCACAGGTCTGACCATGTCACTATGTAACTCAAAAGCCTTCTGTGGCTCACTGTTATCACTCAAATGAAATGCCTGACATTTGGGTCCCTGCAATCAGGCTTCAATCTACATTTCCAGGACAGCTTACACCACTGTGCTTCATGCATTCTCTGGTCCAGCCAAAATGAAGTATTCAATATCCTCCTGCCTGGAATAGACTCCTTCCTCATCTCTGCCCATTGGAAGCCTTCTCTGCCTTTGAGACCCAGCTCATATTCCACTTCCTCCATGAAGTCTTCCCTGATTCCTCCAGCCAAGAGATGTTTCTCCCTCTTTAATTTTTCCTACTGCACTTTGCCTGACTCTGTTCTTTGATTCTGTCGCTCTCTACCTTACACTCAACCAAATCTCTGTCCATGGGACAAGGTCTCGATTGGATCCTAAACTCCTCAAGGTCAGGGATTATTATTTTTCCATCTTTGCTGCCAGGTGCTAACACGGTGCCTTCCACATCATAGATGCTTAATGAGCTTTTGATGAATTGAATTGCAATCTTGTCTTATAAACAGGAGGGACCTTGTTGATCATCTGTCATGGCAGTGGTGTTCCTGGTGTGGATGCTGGTGGCCAGCCAGGATTTTAAAACAGCTAAAGTTTCCAAAAGGGCTTCTCTCACAAAGAGCTCAAGATAACCCTAGGATCCTAGAATGAGAGCTGGAAGGGATCAAAGAAGTCACTGAGTCCCACTCTCCCATTTTACAGAGAAAAAAACTGAGGCCCAGAGAATGTAAGTGACCTGCCCAGGGTCCTGTGGCATATAGTGCAAGGAGTATTGGATTTGGAATGAGAAGGCTTGGGCTGGAATCCCCATTTTGCTGCTTACTAAGCCCATGAACATGGGGAGTAGATTTCATCTGGGGCCCAAGGGGCCTCCTCCTGACTCCAGGGCTCATTTCCTTTAGAATTATGGCTCTTCCTTACCTTGAAAGTTTTTTTTTCAGAATTCAGCTCTAAATCAACCTTTATCATAGCAAGATGCCAGTGGCCACTCCTTATTTCTTTGTGAAAACAACAATTGTTTTCCCACTTCTTAATGCCTGTCATTTCCCAAGATGTCACAACAGAAACCAAGAGCAGGAAATGAAACAGGTAACTTCATTTCCTTTGGGTTCATTAATCTCCTTGGGTCAAAAGGATGAGGACGAGGTGCTGACCTCCAATGTCTTTCTTTGCATAAATCTCTTACTTTCTCTTTCTCTGTCTCTGTTTCTGTCTCTCTGTCTCTGTCTCTCTTTGAGATGGGGGTTTGTTTTGGTGCCACATGCCCCTCATTTCATCTTGTTCTTTCCATCCTCCTTGAAAGACTTTCCCTCCCCTCGCTTCCTCTCCTCTCCTCTGTCTCCATCCAGCAGCACTATCCAAGTTCCACATGCCTCTTTGCTTCCTCTTAGGGCTAATAATAACACAAGACGCAAATAGCCCCAGTGCTGGATGTTGACAAAGTCGCTTGGCCACAGATGGAAAAGTCCTTCTTCAAGCCTCTCCTCCAGATGCTTGGCACCTTTCCTTCTTTTCCTCCATGAGATATTTGATTTTCCTTCTTCATAAGGAAATGAAGCCATCCCCATTCCAAGCATTCATGCTTTGCAGAGTATGAACCAATTTATAAGATCATTAGGATTACAGGATTTAGAAGCAGAAGGGACCTTAGAGACCATTTAGTTCAATCAGAAGCATAACTAGGCCAGAGTAAATGGGCAATAGTTCCAAGGTGCTGGAAAGAAAGGGCCTACGTCCTCCATGCCAAAATACTTCATCAAGGGAGAGGAGGGGAGAACTTAGGGTTCTTGGAGGGTCAGTTCTGGAAATAGTGGTAGGCAGGAACAGGATCAGAAAGAGAGAGAGAGAAGGGGGGGAGAGAGAGAGAGAGAGAGAAAGAGAAAATACTGTTTTTCTAGGGCAGGTGTGGTTCTAGACAATGGGACAGCATAGCTTTCAGGTGGGGTTGTTGTCCCTAAGACCATTTTCCAGCCTTGGAGAGGGGGTGCCTCAGGGTCCAACTTAAGGGATGGGCTTCTCCACAGCCTGCACAGACCAAGGAGAGGGATAGCACGGCTCCAAGGCAGTCCTGGGATGAGTGGGGTATCAAGACTGATGTGCAGTCCTCTAAGTAAATCTGCTCCCTGGGGAACAGAATTCCTAGTTGACTTCCCTCATTTTCTTTTTTTTTTTTTTAAAGTGAGGCAATTGGGGTTAAGTGACTTGTCCAAGGTCACACAGCTAGTAAGTGTTAAGTGTCTGAGGTCGGATTTGAACTCAGGTACTCCTGATTCCAGGGCTGGTGCTCTATCCACTGCACCACCTAACTGCCCCCACCTCATTTTGTAGATAAGGAAACTGAGGACATAAAATCCCAAATCATGGCAGCCTTTGACCAAATCTACTGATCTTTAGAAATCAAGCAAGTCTGCGTTAGATGAGGGTTTACTTGTCAGGGAAAGGATGGAGATGCTTCTGCCTCAGCTCTTGGTTGCATTGGCTAGCACCTGAGATGATCTCCTTACTCTGAGATTTGGGGATTCTGTAATTATGCATTCTGATTCCACAGGCAGTGCCTTTGGCCAGTACAAATTTATTAGGTGTCTACTAAGTGCCAGCCACTGTGCCAAGCTCTTCTCCATATACCCTCCTGCCCTTTACTGCCCAGCTCTCTTGTTTGTTCTGATATCTGTCAGATTGGACACAAATAGTCCCTAGCATGAGTCTGACCTATAACTAACATGGGCAAATAAGGCTTTGATCCAGGGTACCGACATTCAAGGATACAGCACCTTCTTCACCTGGTGACAAGCATCCACAAACCTCACCTCCTGGACCCCCATTAAGGTCTCTCTGGGGGGATGAGTTTTCCTTGCCTCTGACTAAACTATGCCCATGGCCAGCTCTCTAAGCTACCATTGACACATCCTCCCTCAATGGTTTCCTACCTAGATTGAAAAAAATCTTATTCACTCTGTTCCTAGTCATTCAATTTGAGAGCAGCAGAGCTGGGATTTGTCTTTAGATAGTGGGATTACAAGAGCAGGGATTGTGCTACTGCATCTGACTTATTTAACAACTGGGGTGGGGGGCTGAGGCACAGTGACTTGCCCAAAGTTATGAAGGTAGTAATAGTAAATTCAGCATTCGAGCCCATCTCCCAACTTTAAATCTAATGTTCTTTCCATTACACTATGATGAGAAAAGGCTCTGAGAAAATCAAGCTCCAAATCCAAACTATTATGATGAAAAATGTGAAGTCTCTTGCATGATCCTATATGCCTTCAAGTTGATGACATCATAATTCATCACAGATGCCTGTAGAGCCAGGACTGGGGCAAGGCTTGTGACTAGCACACCATGGTGGTGGCCATGATTTTCCCAGTCAATCTGCAAGGTTGCTCTAATTTCTTTGTCCTTGGTTTGGTGTTGAGAAAGGGGAATAAATCAGGGAAAGAAACGATGATGTGTTTAGAGGGAAAGTCGCTGATGGTCTGTGTGGGAGGAGATGGAGGGAGTAGTTTGCAGAGGTGGCATGATGGATGGTTTAGGAAGTGAGAACCAGATTTTAAAATCTGCATCTCCTTGGATGTGGGTTTGGGCAGTAACAATAGAATGGGGCTGAGCTTGGCTCAGTCCCACTCCCAGCTTCTGCCAGCAAGATGTTAGCACACCCTGGGGGTAGCCAGGGCAGCACCAAGACCCTATTGAGTGTGCCCAAGTTCTGTCTGACAGGAAAGCATGGGCAAGGGCTGTTGACCAAAGCTAATAATGTCAATGAAGACTGGGCTTGGCTGTCCGGGTTGGCCACTCATCACCCTTCCTCACCCTCCCACTCCTGGTTCAAGTGAGCTTTCTCACTTTGGATCTTTGAAAGGAAGTAGAGGTCAGCATGATCTGCTGCCCTGTCACTTTCCCTCCAGAGTGGTGCCACTCGTATTAGCCAAGGGAATAAGTCATGTGGCAAGAAGGATTCGGTGTCCATATCCTTGTGTCAGTGCAGCCCTGAGGCACATCACCTCACATTCCTGGGGGTGAATGAAGGAAGCACCTCCAAGTGCCAGCCTCTTCCAGAACTGTGCAATAAAGAGACTTCTCCCTCTTTGGGCTGGGTCTAAAAGACTGCCTTCTATTGAGGATAGAAGAAACTTTTGATCTCAAGCTTTTCTATCTCTTAGTGCCGGTTCATCTGGGAGCATCTGGAAGGCAGAAAGCATGAGTATTTTGCCGTAATCCCTCAAAGGGAGCTGAGGGATATTTATTAGCCATCATGTTTGGGAGCATAGTAGAGCCAGCACAATTGGAGTTTCCTCTTTTTAACACCATTATTACATGGTTGTAAGTCATGGACAAAGTGTAGACAATAGTTTGGATTTTCAAGAAAAAAAAGAAGTCATTCGGAAACAATCCCCAAATAGGCTTTTGTTGAAGGTGGTGGTAGAGATGACAATGTGTTCCTGATGCTGGCCTGTGGAATAGTGTGGTCAGTCAAAGGAGTGAATCATTGATCTGTCCTTTGGCATTATCTGTCTTTCTGAGAATGAGGATGAGAGGTCATGAAAGTAGGGGAGAGGGACAGAACCTGTGATCTCCTTAGTATGGGGAACTCTCCCAAGTGAGGAGCCCCCCCTACAACTTCAAATCTTAGAGAGATGCCTAGAACAATGAGAGAGAGGAAAGGAAGGGGCAAGGAGGAAAGGAAGGAAAGAAGGAAAGAATTCAGGAGAAAGGAAGGAAAGGTGAAAGGAAAGAAGAAAGAGGAAGAAAGAAAAGAAGGAAGGAAGGAAGAAAAGAAAGGAGAAAGGAAATAAGGAAGGGTGAAAGGAAAGAAGAAAGAGAGGAAGAAAGAAAAGAAGGAAGGAAGAAAGGAAGAAGAAAGAAAGGAAGGAAAGAAGAAAGGGAGGAAGGAAAGGGATGGTACTTGATGGGACATGCATGAAGGAGATGGTGCCTCAGCTGAGATTTGGATGGTGCTAGGTGTTACAAAAGGTAGAAGTGAATAGAAGGTTCACTCCAGGTAGTGGAGATGACCTGTTCAAATGTGAACAGTTGAGACATGACATTTCATGTACAAAGAGGCACAAGTTTGACAATTTTGCTGGAGTGTAAAGTGAATGAAGGGGACTGATATGTGAGAAGTTAGACTGGAGCCAGGCTTTCAAGGACCAGACAGAGGGCCTTGTATTTTGTTTCAGCAACAATAGGGAACTGCTGAAACCTTTTGAGCAGAGAAGGGGACATGGTCAGATAGATGCTTTAGGAAGGTCCCAATGGCATCAGTGTGGAGGATGGATTTGGGTGGGAAGAGATTATTTAGAAGGCCGTTACAATAGTCCAGCTAGGAGCCAGTGAGGGCCTAAGACAGGCTCATGGCAGTGTGAGTGGGGTAGAATCAACAAGGTCACTGATGGGATAAAGGTGGGGGAGGAGAGATGAACTGTTTAAGGTCACCCAGATAGTGAGGAGAGAGTTGGCATTGGAACTCAGGCCTCCCTTGACTCCAAACCCTGGGCTCTTCAGTGTGTGTCCAAATGGAAAACTTGACTCTTCCCAATGAAAGAGCAGAATGACCTGTTCCAAATATGTAGCAAATTAAGTGCTAAACTGACCTTGGTCCAGAAGGCCTTCAAAGCCAGCTAGTCCCTGGGAACGTCTTGCTAAGGCTCCACCGAACCCTTCCAAGCAGCCGCATTTCTTTTCTTTCCTCGGTTCCAGGCTGTCCATTCCCAGAAGTCTCAGGTTCTGAAAATCAGCACAGAGGGCTGGACATTCTCCTTGGCAGGTGCCAGCCTGTGATTTGGTTTGGGTCGACTCTGCGTAGAGCCAAGGAATATTAAATAGGAGTGTTTCCATGTAAACCACATTTACAAAAACAAAAACAAAAGGCCAAAAACGGTGGGTTTTTAAAAAGTATACCTACAATTATATGTGAGCAATGTCCATGTATATAAGGAACCATGCTGCATTGGCAGCCATTTCTGTTTGACTTGCAGAAGGCAAGGCATGGGTAGGGGTGGGAGTGGGGTGAGGCCTTTCTGTAGGCTGTCACCCTCAAACCTCTGCTTCTGTTGATCAGTGAGGCAGTTCCCATTTATCCCATTCAGTCACGCTCCCTCAGTTTTTCCCATTAAAGATAATGAATTCCCAGAACACAAATATCTGGTGTGTTTCTAATCACAAGGCATGAGATTTTGTGGCAGGCATTATACATGCACGCACACATACACACTCATGCATCCATTCTATGCATGCCCTGTTCTAGCTTAACTTTTTCAAGACACCTCTGGGGATTTCCAGCCTTTCCTACACCATTCCCAGGAGCATCTTCCAGTACTGGAAAGCCCAGACCACAAAGGGAATGAGTCTAACTGCCTTGGTCAGAAGCGCACCCTCCAAAGGCTAACAGATATCTGTCACGTTACCAGTCCCATTTCCTTTTGGAGGAAAGTGAAGTCAGGATGTACTTGTGTTCAAATCTGGGAGCAACTTGTATTCATAATTTAAGAATGGAACTAATTTGAAAAAGGCATGTGGCACTGAATTCACAGCTGGTCAGAGGCAGAGCTAGAAGGAACCTTAGATGACATCTAGTGTGACTGCTTCATGCCTAGATGGGTGAAGAGACTTACCCGAGACCACACCAACAATAAGGAGCAGAGCTATTGTCCATCTCACTGCTAAATTCAAGGAGACTCCATCACACTAAAGAAACTTCTACTAGGACTAAAAGTCAGGGGTGGGGCATGTAACCACAGGAGGTTGGAGCCGGATGTACCTCTCTGTGTAAGAAACAGCTGTCTGGATTGGAAATCGATCCATTTCTGTCCCATTGTTAGAAGGTGGGGGCAAGCCGGGTCTTTCTGGAAGCCACAACCCTAGTCTGAACCCCTCAATTTACATGTGAGTAATGAGAACAGAGAGGAGACAAGGTCCAGTGTCACACGGGGAGTATCTCCGGCTTCTTGAGCCCTTCCTAACCTGGCCCCAAGCCTGAATAGAACTCACCTGGACGCCCTCTTGGTCCAGACGGGGAGGACACAGGCTGTTTCTCACTCGGGCCAGTCCCTCTCCCACACACAGCTGTCCCTTATGCCTGGAATGCTCTCCTGGGCTCTCTTCAAGTCTCAGCCCAGACCCCATCACCTACGGGCAGCCTTTTCAAACCTCTCAATTCTAATTTCTTCCCTCTGTTGATTATTTCCTAGTTATCCTGTCTATGGCTTATTGGACCATCTTTGTCTGAATGTTGTCTCTCCCATTAGAATGGAAACCCTCAGAGGGCAGGGACTATCTTTTGCCTTTCTTCATATCCCCAGTGTTTAGCACAATACCTGGCATTTGCTGAATAGGAAGGAGTCATGATGTCTCCAGGTCAGAACCCCACGTTTTTTCATAGGAAGCCTGTGGAAAGAAGCGGCTTACACAAGGTCAAACAGATCATTTGGAGCAGGATCGAACCCGAGACCCCCAGATGAGGGACCTGACACCCAGAGAAAGCTGAGAGTGCCAAGGCCATAATTTGAACTCACATCTTTTGACCACTCGATCCAGTGCTCTTTCAGTCACGGGCTTTGTGACCTTGGACGAATCATTTCTCCTTCCCGTGCCTCAGTTTCTCCATCTGCCATAGGAGGGATTTGGGCTACAGGCTCTCCAAGGTTTCTTGAGGAGGTTGCAGTTGTTTCAGGGGCCCTGGCACTCCCACCCACCACCACTAGATGGAAGACTTGCATTAATTTCCCGGAATCTGCCCAAAGTCTTGGTAGGAAGCCGGCTGGCAGCTCTGCTGCTAATGACTCATTCAGGCTGGGGGGGGGGGGGGCACCATCAGCGCCATGAACCACCAGGGGCTTCGAACAGCCCAGAGACAGCAGTGGATGTGGCCCCTCCAGCAAGAGCCTTTCCGTCTGACAGGGTCTGCATCTCTGCGCTGGGGGATGCCTCGTTCTAACACAGATGGCTCAGCATCATTCCAGTCCAGTCCATTTGTTCGAATATAATTCAACAAAAATTTATTAAGCTCCTACTGTATGCCAGGCACGGTGCCAGGTGCAGGGCATGTACAAACACAAACAAAACAATCCCTGCCCTCAAGAAGCTTCCATGGGGGGCAGGGAATTCAACGTGCACAGAAAAGACAAGTAGGTCAAAGGAGCACATGCTTGTCTGTGTGATTGCTTGTCTACAAACCCACCTTCCTGTCTGTGTAGCATCCCTTTCTCCATCAATGTCCTCTCTCGTCCTATCTATTATCTGTCTGTTAGCTCCCTGTCTCTCTATAGAGTTTATAGGGTGGCAGTTGGGCTGAGCCTCAAGGGATCTTGGGATTCCAAGGTGGCAAAGAGAGGGGAGGAGGGAGGCTTAGGGGGAAGAGACCCGGGGTTTGGGGGTCAGAGGGCTTGGGTTTGGATTCTGTGTATGCTGCTTTCCACCGGCGTGACCTGAAGCAGTTCACTTTCCCATTTCTGGACCTGAAGTTCCTCACTTGTAAAATGACAGGGGAGATCCCTTCTAGCTCTACTGACCCTATGGGAGGATGAGGCCAGGAAGGACAATATGTATGAAGACTTGGGAAGAGAGCATTATCTACTCTGGTAGTCAGAGAGGAGGGCAACAGGGTGGCACAGTGAGTAGGGAAGACTCCTCTTCATGAGCTTCGTGGCACAATGGATAGAGTACCAGACCTAGAGTCAAGAAGACTTGATTTCAAATCTGGCCTCGGACACTTGCCAGCTGTGTGACCTTGGGCAAGTCACTTCACCCTGTTTGCCTCAGTTTCCTCATCTGTCAGATGAGCTAGAGAAAGAAATGGCAAACCACCTCAATATCCCTGCCAAGAAAACCCCAAATGGGGGTCACAAAAAGACTAAACAACAATGCAACAAGTCAGACCAACTGGGAGTTATAGGGTGGTCATGAGCTAAGCTCACTTGACTCGTCTGAGTTTCAGAAAACTGCAAGATTATAAATTACTCATGGATCATGATCTGCATTGCATAAGGGTATTGCCATCCTGAGGGAAGCACGTGTCACTGATGTCACTCCTAGATTATGTCCTGGGGTTAGTATAATCCAGACCAATCATTTAACCTCTTAAATGAACAACCACAGAATTGAAGGAGGGGGATTCATATTTAGCATGGGTCTTCCTAAGGAGAAAGGGCATTATCTTTAGTCATGAGATCTGGTTCTGATTAGGATATTGAACTTGATCAGGCCAGAAAATGGCCGGATATGTTTTAGGCAGGTTTTCTACAATTACAGTTGTAACTGAGAAGGGCTTTCTGGTAACTATTAGTTAACCAGAAAATCCAATTAACACCAATACTCTAGTTCCACCTCTTCCACCTCAGCTTTCCAGTTAATTAAGGTTTCCCTGTGATTAGATAACAGTGACATTTTCAGACTGCACCGAAGTGCTGCTGTGATGGCTCAACTCAATGTGGAGGTGAGCCTGGCTTCGGAAAAGCAATGTCAACAGGTGCAGGCTTCAGCAGGTCTCACCAAGATGAAAAGGATTAGAATTCAGTGTTCAGGGTGCTTGTCCCCCAAGAACCAGCCTGCCCGAGCTGGGAGAGACTCATTTGTCATTTGAGCCTCCTTCTCATGGTTGGGTTGAGTTTAAAGGGACCCTGGAAGCCATCTTGTCTAACCTCCTCATCTCACAGATAAGTAATCCGAGGTCCGGGAGTATGAAGTGAACTGTCTCCAAGCACAGCTAGCATGGGTGGTATGAAGTCAAGGAGCTGAGGTCCAGATCCAGATCTGACCTGACACATGCCTCAGTTTCCCCATCTGTAAAATGAGGAGATTGGACTAGAAGATTGGGTGGTATGCTGGAAAGAATACTGGTGCTGAAGTCAAGGAGCTGAGGTCCAGATCCAGGTCTGACCTGACACATGCCTCAGTTTCCCCATCTGTAAAATGAGGAGTAGAAGATTAATAAGATCCCTTAGGCAGTAGCTGGAAGTGTGGCATAGTGGAAAGAGCTCTGTATTTGGAGTCACAAGACCAAGTTCAAAACCTACCTCTGCCATTAATTCTACACTGGTTACCTTGGGCAAGTTATTTACTTTTGGGGCTTTGGTTACACCATCTATAAAATGAGGGTGTCATCTAAGGCTTCTAAGGTTCCTCCTAGCTCTGAGTCTCATCTTTTATTAAAACATGGAGGAGCTGTGATCTGGGCCAGTAGATAAAGCATCCATTCTGGTGAATTCTGGGAATTCTTTGGATGTATCAAAGAAGAGATTGCCAGTTTAATTAAAGGAATGGTGAAAGGCTTGATGAGAACTGATGATCTAAGAATTCAGCCAAGCCACAGGCAGCCTCGGTCACCATCTCCCTCAGGTTGCACTTTGGAGGCCAACAGATGCCAAGATGAGAAGAGGGGAGAAGGAATTGAAAGCCTCGCATTCATGGTAGCCCTGCTGCATCAGTAGAGCTAAAAATCTTAGAGCCTCAGCTGCTTCTTTGCAACATCCAGCATTTCCTTTAACAGCCCACACCTGGTTTGTACCACGCACCTCTACAACCAAGCAGCCTGGGAAGATGCTTACTACTCGAGGGCTCTGGGCTCTCTTCGTGCACAGCAGGGCTCCCCAGTCAATTAAGTGACTGTGGCATTCCAAAAAGCCCATCTCTTCCAATAATGATGGCTCATGGGGCTTCTCAGCAAAGGACGTTATGAATTAGCCGGAGATGGGTTCCAGTACACTAGGTAATGGCGAGAAGGCCATTATAGATTTTCTGGCCATAAAAACCAGACAGGTATTAGATTTAAAAGAATTAGAGTCTAGAGGTCGGCGAACACTTAATTGTAAAAGCCATATTTAGTCTCTAGTCTACTGGGCATCCTAGAACAACCACGAGGTTAAATGCAACACCAGCCGCAACATTAACCACTACTTGGCTAGCTCCTTCCAGATTGCAAAGTACCTTGGTTGTGGTATCTCCTTTGGAACTCGTGACAGCCCTGTGAGGCATGTGCTAGAATCTCCACTTTACAGAGGAAGAAGCTAAGGTTCAGAGAGGTTGTAACTTTCCAACAGTCACGTAGCTAATAAGAATCAAAGGTGGGATTTGAACCCAGGTCTTTCTGGTACTGAATCTAACATTCTATCAAATCCCCTGCTGCCACTCAGAGGTACTAGGGAATTACACAGAGTTGGAAGGGACTTCAGGGGTTCAACACATAACCAGAAAAGAATCCCAACTGCAACATACCTGACAGGTGATCTTCCAGAAAGGAGCCCACGACTTCCTGAGGTGCCTCATTCCACTTTGAGGTGGAAGCTTTTCCATGTATTGTCCCTAGTCCCTCCGCCTCCCAAGGAGAACAAGTGTAACCCTCCTTCCAGGTAACAGCCCTTCAAACTCCTGCCCATCCCTCTCTCTCCTCCAGCCTTCTTTCCTCCAAGCTTGGATGAAACACCACAGTAAACAACAAATTCCTTTAGCTGATCCTCACGTAAACTCAAAGCCATTTGCTATCCTGGTACTCATCATGAAGCCTAGTTGCCACAATGCAATTGAATCCAAGCCAAGATGCCCAAACCAAACCAAAAACAAAAACCATTTGTTTAGTACCTACTGTGTCCCAGGCACTGGGGATAGAAAGGCAAAATGAACAACTGTACCTATCCTCAGGCAGCTTATAGTCTCCAAGGAAGCCAGTGTATACTGGATCCTTTGAGGAGCTAATTATATGTTGGAGGTATCTCTGGATAGCTCACACACATTGCAGCTCTAGACCCCTATCCACTAGCACCCTGATTCCAATGTTAATCCCTTCCTGCTGTTCACCTGCCTTTCTGGAGGCTTAAACAATATTCATATAAGGCAAAACCAGAGTTCCATCAACATCTCTGGCCCTTTTAAATCAGTAATGACATTCTTTGATGACCTAACAAGTTTCTGGACATGTCCATTTTCCTAGTAGGTTTCAGTGGGTTTGAATGCAATGAACAGCTTGATGCTTCCTTAACCAGGCAGGCACTTTGTGATCTAGGCGAGAGGCAAGCCATTGCTATAAATGTAATCAGAATCTATTTTGGGATATGAGCCCAGCAACATAGATAATTTTTATTGGTATTCATAAATATTTATGTTCCAGATATAATCATAATATTATATGGTATTGTACAAAAATACTTAAAATTCATAAGGAGAATTTTTTTAAAGCTCACCCTTTCCTCCTGGCAGCAAAGCAGTTGAAATGAAATAAAGAAAATACCATAAAACACTGTTTTGTTGTGAGCCCCCAGATGGTGAGACAATATGGTCAAGTGGAACGTTGGATTTGGAATAAGAGGAAAACTCAGGATTTTTTTCAGAAAAAAAACAAAAAACTTCCTATAGTAAGAATGGACCCGAAGTACAAGGAACCAATTGGGAGTTCATGGTTTCTCTCTCACTGGATAATTTTTAGCAGAGATTGGATGTCTACTCTTTAGGTATGTTAGGTGGTCAACAAGGGCCCTTTAAATGTTAAACTTTTCTGATTCTGTGACCTGTGTTCAAATTCTAGTTCTACTACTAGTAAATTCAATTTGATTAAATAAGCATTTATTAAATGCCTAATGTGTTCTGGACTTGAACCCTCTATCTACCTTGCAGTGGTACATAGATAAGTTCAGATGACGAATTGCCAATCTGTAGCAATAGAGGGAGCTGACACACTGGGAGTTACCCCACAAGTTTGAACCATGAAAGAAAAAAAATTGGCCAAAGTATTGGGGAAACAGAGAAATATATACTAGTCCCCCTTTCAAGAAGACGTTCTACCTGCGTGAATCTTGTTCTTTTAAATGAGAGGTTTAGCCTAGGTGATCTTCAGGGTCCTTTTCAGCTCTAAATTTGGGGTCCTCTAGGAATGAGACAGAGCATTAGAAAGAGGGCCCAGGAGTGAGGAAATTCCAAGGTTTTCATCTGGACTCTCATGTTTTCTCACTGTATGACTCTTGGCCAATTACTTCTTTCACCTCTCTGGTCCTGACGTAGAAATCAATTATCTGTGGGGTGTCTTTCACCCTGAATCCTATGATCTTACAATAGAAAACTAGATGGAGATCCACACTGACTGAAATGGGGTCTGTTTTGAATGAATCACTGTGTACAAGGCTGGTCCTGCCCATGGGTGGAAAGTGGACAAAACGCCCCCGAACCTGGTTTGTCATTTCTTCCTCAGGATCATGAGATTTCAAGCAAGAAGGGACTTAAGTCCCCCTGTTCCAATCCCCACCCCTTCTTTGATAAGGAAGGCCCAGAGAAAACAGATGAGGTTACACAGGAAGCAAACAGCTACGGCAGGATTTGAACCCACGTTGTTTGACTCCACATTGATCATCCTTCCTGGTGCAAGCTTTTCTGGTCCTCAGATCGCTGCATCTTGAAAGGAAAGGAAAGGAAAAATGACAACCTCATTGGAGGTCCAGGAATCCCTATTCTCCCTGAGAAAGCCTTGCACGAAATTAGGTCCCTGGAATGGAGAAAACACGTAGCTGATGCTACAAGTCTGCCCCTGGCAGAGTGAAGCATCCCTCCTAGGGCCCAATGGATGCTGGTCCTTGCTCCATAGACACTGGCCCTTCTTCCCTGTGGCTTCCAGTGCTCTCTGGTTGGGGAGGGCTCATCACTGCACCCCCTCCTTGCCCTTTCCAACTTGTCTCCCCTTGTTAGAAGGTAACCCCCTTGGGGTCAGGGGCACATCATGTTCCTTTCTCTGGATCCCCAGTGACTAGCACAATGCCTGGTGCATAGGTACTATTTAAAAATGGTTTTTAACTCATTTTGCTTCATTTCATTCGTTTATTGGTGTTTTCCAGTGGGATTTGCCTCATGGCACTGGTGGCATCCCACTAGGGAGGTGGATTCGTCCACTTTACCTATACAAAGGGCTGGCCCTGACTGCAATTCAATTCAACTCAAAAAGCATTTATCAAAAGCCTACCAGGTAGCAGGCACTGTGGTGGGTGCCTGTGTCAGGGCATGCAAAGACAAATCCCCCTTTTCTGCCCTCAGGGAGTGTGTCTTTTACTGGGGAGGGGGGTGAGGCCTCATCTTGTACCCAAGTAAGTGGATATAAAGAGGACACAGGGTGATGAGAGTGGTTTCAGGAAGGAGGGGGCACTACCAGCTTAGGGGATCAATAAGGGGACTTGGGGCTGAGGTGTGCTTGCTATCTCTGTCACTTGAGAATTCACTGAGCAAGCTTGGCTCAGGCAGGAAGCTACCCTGTGGAGGTCAAGGCAGGTGCTTGGGAAACACAGGCTTCTTTAGGCTGACGCTGGACTATTTAAGGTGAACTTCCCTAGATTTTTAGATGAATACATTCATAGAGTGTTAGAGAATGGGCAGGAGATAGAGCACTGGTCCTGGAGTTAGCAGGACCCGAGTTCAAATCCAGCCTCAGACACTTAGTAGCGGTGTGATCCTGGGCAAGTCACTTAACCCTGCTTGCCTCGGTTTCCTCCTCTGTAAAATGAGCTGGAGAAGGAAATGGCCAACCCCTCCAGTATCCTCACCAAGAAAACTCCAAATGAGGTCATAACGGGTAAGACATGACTGAAAAGCCACACCAAACAACAATAATAACAAGTAGAGAGTGAGAGAGGACTTTTAGATCATTGACTCGCCCCTCCTCATTCTCACCAAAGAGCTAAGTGGCATGCAGGATAAGGATGGTAGGATCGTCAGTACTGATCTGAAGGGACCTTATTGGTCCAGATCATTAGGTATTGGACTTGGAGCCAGAAAGCACTGGATTCAAATCTTCCCTGAGAGAGCCAAGTCTTGCTGAGGAAGTCATTTCACTTCTTTGAGATTCAATTTCATCTGTGAATCAGGGATATTTTATTTCTCAGGCTTGTTGGGAGACAGCGTTTATGAATCGCTTACTGTGTGCCAGGCACTATGCTAAGTACGGGGAGGATAAATACAAGAAAACCAGGTGCTTCCTACCCCCAAGAAGCTGCTGTTCTACTTGTTGCTGAGTCATTTGAGTCACGTCTGATTCTTGGTGACTTCATTTGGGGTTTTCTTGGCAAAGATCCTGGCGAGGTTTTCCATTTCCTTCTCTAGCTCATTTTACACAGGAAGAGACCAAGGTCAACAGGCTTCGGTGACTTGCCCAGGGTCACACATCTCATAAGCGTCTGAAGGCAGATTTGAACTCAGGTCCTCTTGACTCCAGGCCGATGCTCTCTCTACCGCACCGTCCAGCTACCCCTACATTCTAATCAGGGAAAGACAAACCACAAAGGGGAGGCCAAGGCTCAGATGGGCTAACAGGCAGAAAGGGCTTTGGAAACCTTAGTGCTCACATCAATGTCAGCCGTCACTACCATTTTCCATTAGAGAAGCACAGCCTTGAAACAGGAAGGACACATGATTTCCCCCCACCCCCACCCCCTGCCCCAGCCCTTGTGAAGTTCCCTGAGGCCCCAGCACCTGCCTCCCTATGCCTCCCCTCAGCTGCCTCCCTCCCTGCCGCATATGGGCCTCCCTTGCCTGGGGAGCTCAGCAGAAGATGCCTTTATCCCTCCAAGACTCTGCCAGGCCTTTGTTTAGCCAACAGGGACCCTCGGAACAAGGGGACTTTGTAGGACTCATGGGCAGCACTCAAGAGCCTGCCACCCTGGGGCTGTGGGGGGTCATCTGCCAAGCTGGCCTGCCCCCAGGGCCAGGGGATGAATGAGCTCCCACAAGCCCCTGGGGCAGGGATCACACAAACCTTTGGAGGCCTTTGGGCCAGGGTCCCAGAGAAGGCATTCAGCTGGTGCTCCTCTGGAACTGTGCTGGGGACAGGGGAGGGTTTCCCCCAAACAAGTCCCCATTTGTTCTGGAAGGCTCTGAAGGCACGCAGAGCCAAGGCCCAGGCCTGGTTTGCATTCCTGGCTCCCCGCCCTATGATCTCAGGAGCCTCACAGCTGTGGCCTGAAAGCCCTCGTTTGACTCGGGAGCCAAGTCCAGAAGTGGCGTGGAATGGCACGGAGTCCTCCCATTCAGGCCTGATGATGGGCCCTTGGCAGGGATGAGCCTTTGGGGGAAAACCCACTCTGGGCCCAAAGCTTGGGTCCCGAGGGCCTTCAAGGGGAGGGAGAGCCTGGGTGAGGAAGGGGAGCCAACGCCCCAGGGGAAGGTTACAGCAGCCACACCTGTCCTTCCAGGGGTGATGTCTTTTTCATCGATTTGGGGTGGCTTCTAATGAATTAGCACAGGCAGGTATTAGGGTAATAATGACACTAGCAGTTGGCTTTCACACAGGGCTTTCAAATGTTCACAGACTGTTTTACAAAAAAAATATAGATTTCATGTGTACCCCGCAGCTGAAGCAGGAGGCTGGGCTGATAAGCATCACTGTCTCCCTTTTATGGCTAAGGAAACTGAGGCCAAGGAAGTTGTGGTCATAGTCACGCAGCTACTAAGTGTCAGACCAGGATTCAAACCCGGGTCGTCTTTAATCCAAAATCTGGAGAATAAGAAGAAAAAAAAATGAAAATCATGTTGGGACAGGCTGAAGTACCAGTCATCCTTGATGCCCTGTGGGAGCAATGCCCAGGATGCTCTCAACGGGCTACAGAGATTGAGCTGGCCTCAGCAGGCTTTTATTCACTTTACCCATAGACTACATCAGAGGAGGCTAGATGGTGCAATGGAAAAGAACACTGGGCTTAGTGACCTGAAGATCTGAGTTCAAATCCTGTTTCAGACACGTATTTGTAAGTCTGTCTGCCTCTGTATTTTCATCTGTAAAATGGGAAATATTTAAAAAACTAAATAATAGTAATGGGGCAACTAGATGGCATAGTGATGGAGTGCAGGGCCTAGAAGAGTCAGGAAGATCTGAGTTCAAATCCAGCCTCAGACACATACTAGCTGTGTGACCCTGGCCAAGTCACTTCACCCTGTTTGTCTCAGTTTCCTCCACAATGAGCTGGAGAAGGAAATGGCAAACCACTCTGTTATCTCTGCCAAGAAAACCCCTAATGGGGTTACAGAGAGTTGGACACTGCTGAAAAATGACTTAACAACAAAAATAACAGCAGGGTTGTGCCTTCTGCTAGGACTGATTTTTTTTTTTTGGTGGTGCAATGAGGGTTAAGTGACTTGCCCAGAGTCATACAGCTTTTAAGTGTCTAGTGTCTGAGGCCCGATTTGAACTCAGGTCCTTTTGAATCCAGGGCCAGTGAGTGCTTTATCCACGGCACCACCTAGCTGCCCCCAAGGACTGATTTTTATATAAATTCTGCGGAAGACGAAAATCAGATGATAATGTGATGATGTGAAAACGAGAACGTAATAATCTTATGTGGTATTTTAAGGTTAACAAAATACTTTCTTCACAATAATCCTAGGAGGATTCTTATAAAGATTTTTATTCCCATTTCACAGATAAGGGAACGGAGACCCAAAGAATTGATGTGACTTTCCCATTGTCCCACAGCTAGTTCTTGTCCCACGTTGGATTCGAATCGGGTTCTTCCTACGCCTGGTACCTGAGCTGCCCTATCAAGGACAAACAAATCTCCCACAGTCTTTATTAAGTAGGTCTTTATTAAGCACCTCCTGTGTGTCGCGTACGGTGTAAGCATTAGGGACACAAAGAAAGGCGAAGGACAAGGCCCAGTTCTAAACGAATAATGCCGCCGTCCCTCCGCAGCTCCCGGGGCCTCATCCGGAGAGAGCGGGGTCGGACTGCCCAGGGCGGGTGGCCTCAGCGCTCCCCCTCGGTCCTCCATCCTCCGCCTCTCTCGGTCCCTCCCCCAGCAGCAGCAAGCGGCCTGGCTCCTGCCCAGCCCAGCCTTGCTTAGTCAGCCTTGGCATCCTTCGTCCTTGTCCTCGGCCTGGCCAGGCCTGTGGCCGGCCCGCCGTTCTCGGCCAGCGGGGGCCGGTCGCTTCTCTGCAGCGCGGCCGAGCTCAGGGCTGCGGCTCCCAGGGGCTCCTGCGCTGGAGCAGCCGTGGCTGGGGCTCCTTCAGTGTCGCAGAGCTGGGAGCTCAGCGGGTGCTGGGGAGGGGCGGGGAGCCCAGGAAGGAAGGTAATTGGAGCCGAAGGAGCTGCCGCCTCCCCCAGCTCGGCTGCCTTAGACACACGGGGCTGGATGTATGTGGCGAGCAGCCCCGCTGTTTGACCTGAGGAGCACAGACTGACTGATCGATGGAGGCTTAGGAACAGGGGATGAAGCTGAGAGCTAGTGTGTGTGTGTGTGTGTGTGTGTGTGGGGGGGGCAGTTAGAGCCCTCGCCTGGGTGGGGCAAGAGGAGCTGGGTTCAGATCCTGCCTCTGATATAGACTAGCTGGGTGACCCTGGACTTGCTGAACCTCAGTTTTCCTCATCCACTAAATCCTGTGAGTAAACGAGGTGACCCCTGAGGTCCCTTCTGGGTCTAAATCTGTGCTCCTCTGACCCATCCTTTCTTAGACTCTCCTGGTTCTGCCAGCTCCGGATGGCCTCACACGGAGCCTCACTCAGGTCATGCGGAGTCACTGCCTGTCCATAGTTGTTGCTGTAAGGAATCTCAGGTACAGGATGGGACCGTGGGCTATCTGCTCTCCGTTCTCTGGTCCTTCTGTCACAGAGATGTCTAGGGGCACTTATCTCTTGCCTGGGACACTGGTCCCAGTCCCTCCCCGCCCCCCCCCCCAAGTCTCAGGATACTCCAGAAAGGCTGCTTATGGGGTGAGGGTAAATCTAGGATTTGTGGTCGCTTCTAAATGAGAGGCTGAGTCAAAGCCAAGTAGGAGGTTGGAGGGCAGTGGGGGGGGGGGGAGAGAGAAAGAGAGAGACAGAGACAGAGAGACAGAGACAGACAGAGATAGAAAGGGAGAGACAGAAACACAGAGAGATAGACACAGAGACTCAGATGGAGACACAGACACAGAGAGACAGAGACAAAGAGACAGAAACAGGCAGAGACACAGAGAAAGAAGCAGAGAGACAGATAGAGACATAGACAAACACACAGAGAAAGAGAGAGACAGACACAGAATAACAAATGGATTGTGATCTGGCATCATTGGAGGGAACATCCGTATTGATGAGATGACAGATACATTTAAGTGTCATAGTGACCTTGGACATGTACTTTGCCTTCTCTGTATCTGAGTTTTCTCCTCTGAGGGGACTAGATTAGATTGTCATCAATGAGGAGCTAAAAGGACCTTAGGTGTCACAACCCCTTCATCTTACAAACGGGGAAACTGAGGCCCAGAACAACATAAGTGACTTGCTTCTGGTCGCTCTGGCACTGAGCGGAAGAGGGAGGTTTTGAACCTGGGTCCTCTGGCTCTTCAGTCCCCTGTTCACTCCAGCTCACCACACTCACTCCCTTGACTCTCAGGGGCCCCTCCAGCTCTTGGCTCTGGCCCCTTGGTGGGCCATGTGGTTTGCATCAAGATGGGGATAAGGAGGACACTCACCTGCTCCTCTGAATCCTTGTTGGAGATGGGGGAGAAGAGCTACATAACAAAGATATGATGGTGGTCATGGGGTCTGGAGATGGGTGCTTTGAGTTCACACAGAGTGTGTGCTGAGTCCCTTGGAGACATTTGGCAGCCAGAGGTGTCAGTATCTGTCAGTCATTGAGAAGATGGCAATGACTGATCCCAGGCCACCGAGTCCTTCACCTAGAAACTGGGCTCTGATTTCTGATGCAAGCCTTGCACCCTGAGCTGGCTGGTTATGCCAGGAAACACGCTGGCTCTGGAATCAAATCCTACCCCAGCAGCTTGCTACTGGTGTGACCTTGGACAAGACATTTAGCTTCTCTGGGCCTCGGTTTCCTCACTTGCCAAATGAGCAATTCAGGTTCTAGCTCTAGGCTGTTCTAGCTCTTGGATTGTGTGTTCCCTCGGATCTGATGAGATAACACCTGTGAAGGACTTTGCAAGGCTTCAAAAGCTCTAGAAATGGTTAACTATTATTGTTGTTTTTGTTTTTGTGGGGCCATGAGGGTTAAGTGACTTGCCCAGGGTCACACAGCTAGTAAGTGTCAAGTATCTGAGGCTGGATTTGAACTCAGGTCCTCCTGAATCCAGGGCCTGTGCTTTATCCACTGTGCCACCTAAATGCTAACTATTTATTGCTACTATGTTTTTGTCGCCACACATCAAGCCATCAGGGCAGTGAATGCAGGGCTGGCTTTACAGTCAGGAAGACCCAGGTTCGAATCTTGCTTCTGACACATTCCCTGTAAAGCTGGACCAGCCATTAGTTTTCAGACAATTCTTTAAGACACCAAGTTGCAGAGTAGGTGCCCATCTGTCTTAGCAGGAGTTTCGACATTGGAACTACCCCTCACTGCTGAAATCACAGGTATGGACAAAAGCAAAGCAAGAAAGCCACCTCCAGACAGCAGCAAGATTGGGCCAGGGTTCTTGGGAGCCCAAGGTGAGCTTCCTCCTGCTAGTGGCTCTTCACCCCCAGCTTAATGACAAGGGCTTCCCTGAAGAGAGAGCTCTATCCCCATGCTCTCACATCAGCCCTATGAGGGAGACAAGGTCAGTAGTATTATCCTCATTTTTAGATGAGAATTCCAAGGCACAGAGGGAGGTGAAGTGACTTGGTCAAGGTCACAAAGTCAGGAAGTCATAGAGCCCGTACTTTTGACTTGGAGGCCAGGGCTGTTTGAGCCACACCCCAGGGCCTCTGCCCCACAGTGTGGGTGTGGTCCTGTGCTCTCTGCTCTCCTAGGGAACACTCACATCTATGTTCCCACTATCCTGGAAGCTTGTATCTAAAGAGGAATGAAACCCTGGTGACTATACTCAAACTGGCCAGAATAATAGATCACGTGATTAGGTAACCCTTAAAAGTTCCAGAGGGCTTTCCTCTCAATAACCCCAAGAGACTGTCTTCCCATTTCACAGATGAAGTAAGGGAGGTCTAGAGAGGGACTGACTTGTCCAAGGATCACACAGCAAAGATGATTCTCACCATGTACCAGGTACAGGAAATGCCAAGGTGGAAATTAATCCTGTCTTCAAGGAGCATACATTCTGTTGAGAGGGAAAGAATATGAAGATAAATAAACACCAAAGTACAAAATAAATACCAGTTTGGCTACAATGTATAATCAGCCTGGAAAGAGAAATGGGATCCAGTTTCTTGTTCAGTAATTTTTCAGTCAAATCTGACTCTTCATGACCCCATTTGTGATTTTTTTCTTGACAGAGATACTGGAATAGTTTGCCATTTCCTTCTGCAGTTCATTTTATAGGTAAAGAAACTGAGGCAAGCAGGGTGAAGTGATTTGTCCAGGGTCACACAACTAGTAAGTGTTTGCAGCCAGATTTGAACTCAGGATCTTCCTGACTCCAGGCCTGGGCTCTATCCACTGAGCCAGATTGCCAAAGGAAAGACTATTTTTTTCCTGAACATTTCAAACAGAATGTCCCACAGAGTTCTCAAACCCTCCCCATCCAGAAGGGGCTCTATTCTCTTTCTCCCCACTCTACCCTCTTCCAAACTTCCCTGCTTCTGTTTAGTCTCCGATCCACAGCCTCAGCACTAGCTTTGACTCATCATTCCCCCTCAGCTCACTTCACACCTGCCCGATTTCATCCATTTCTCCCTTCCAATCTCTCTCCCTCCTGACAGCAAATTTCTTCATTCCCTCAGTGGCTGAACATTTCCCAGTGTCCCATGAGTTATGAGCCCAGATTATTAAATGCAATGCTGTTATTTTTAAAAAGAGGAACAAGATACTCAAGTGTAAGCTTACTTCTGTACCCTTGAACATCATACTCCTGGTATCATTCCACAATAATACCTTTATGGTGTTCTGTGTTCCCTTTCTGTCTCCATGTCAGGTAGGCAGAGGAGAAATCAGAAAAGCATCTGAGAAAATCAGCAAAAATGTCTTTGGCCAAGAGAAGCTGAGACAACAAATAGCTGTAACTGTGTGAAATCTGAGCAGCAGGAGAAAGGGAAGAAAAATGAAGAAATGGGAGGGATTAAGAAGCTGGATGTCTAGCCAAGACCTTCCTCACAGACAACTGCTGAGGGTGCCTTCTTCCTGTGTTTAATCTTTGACAGGAATCTATTACTTATACCCTAAATGTAACTGGGCAAGTGAATAAGTACCTTTGTATTATGAGAAAAAATGCCTGGGTTAAGAGGGCTTTGCCCCAGGGTGAACATCTGGGGTGTGGGGGTGAAGGGCACCTTCTTCTTGTGGCCACAGCTGTCCTTTGAACCTCACCTCTCCATTCTCCACTGACCCTGCTGCTAGGTGGCATAATTGACAGAGATCTGGGGTCTGCCTTTTTCCCCTTAAACTCTGTGGTGGAAGGGTAGGACAGCCCCATTTCTCACTGCAACTACTCCCCCACTCAGACTCTCTGTGGTGCTGCCCAGCTCCTGCCTGCATTGCTCGCTGCCTCCCCCAAATTCCTAGCTATGATTTTGTGGTTACCCTGGATTTTTTAAGTGAAGATTCAAAAGACCTCAGAGAATGGACAAGTAGGATCCCATGGCCTAAAATTCTATAGGTTACATTGGCTCAGAAAGGATAAGAAATTCTGAATTTGGAATAAACAAATGGAATTGATTCTCTCTTATTACAATCCTCTGCTTTGTCTCTTCTTAAAATTTCCTTCTTCCCTCCAGTGACTTAATTTTCCTATCTGGAGGCCAAATCTACTAGTGTTGTGGTGAGGTCCCATCCAATCATCATATCCTGTGAACACAGGATGGTAGGAAGCAGGTGAAGAAGAGAATTCAGGAGAAGATGATCAAAGATTCGAAGGACCCTGAATCTCAGAATTTCAGAACTATGTGGGACCTTAAAGCCTAGAAACTCCTAAATTAGACCCATCCCTCCCCCCAACATGCACATGCATGAGTGAGTGAGAAAGCACTCACCATGTGCCCAGCGCTGTGCTATGTTTGGGGGATGTTCATGCAAAAAGCAAGACAGTCACTGTCCTCAAGGAGGTTATATTGTAACAGGAGAACACAACAGGTAGAGGCAGCTGTAGCCAGAGAAGTCACAGGGATGGTAAGTGGAGTCAGGGAGTAATGGATTGATTAGTGGTGAAGTTGACTGGATTATTGTCCCCAGAGCTGGAGGTGGAAAGGAGGGAGTTAGAGGATGGGCAGCATGGCATGGAGACCCCCAGACAGGTGTTCATTCAGCCTTCACAGGAAGACTTCAAGGGATGGGGATGCTCAATACCTCCCAAGGTGGCTACTCAACTCTTGAATAGCTTGAGTTTGGGGGATGCCAAGTTTTCACCATCCTGTTCTCAACTCTTCATAGTTCTGACCTCTGGGATCAAAGAGAGCAAGGCTATTCCTTCTCTCTGGAGGTAGCCTTTCAAAGGTAGCTAAAGACTGATACTGTTTTCCACCCTCAGTCTTCTCTTCTCCAGCACAAATATCCCCAATTCCTTCAGCTGGTCTTTATGACCTTTGTCCCCTTCCTAAACAAGACTCCAGATGTGGTCCAAGCAAAGAGAAAAGAAGGGGGAAAATATGTGGGAAACCCATTCCATGGAATTACAACCTTCTTGTGTTGGGAATCAGCATGCATGAACTTCTCATGGGTAAAAATAATCATAGCTAGAATTTGTGTAAAACCTTAAGGATTGCAAAGCATTTCCCAAATAATATCTCATTTTATTCACACCACAAGCCTGGGAGGTAGATGCTAATATTATCCACATTTTACAGATGAGATGACTTAGGTTGACAGAGGCTAAGAGTCCAGGGTCACACATCTACTAAGTGTCGATGTGGCATTTGAATCCAGATCTTCCTGGCTCCAAATTCAGTTGTCTCTCTACCCATTGCACCACCTAGATGAGAACAGATTAGACAGTTAAAAAACCAGTCAAGGTCAATAATGCAATGAGAAGATCATGGTTCCTGAAACATGGTGTCCTAGGGTTAAACTCTGGAGAAGATATGGGAAAAAGATGAGCCTATCATAGGCTCTAGGAATTTAACTCAAATTAATTGACATTTCTTAAGCAAGTATAAAGCCCACAGTGTAGAGACAATAACATTCTTCAATGTCAAAGCTTAGGACGGTTGGTGTCTTTAAGGAGGGGCAGCCATGGAGAATGAGACGTTTCACCAGGCAGTGGCCTACGTCTCTTGGGTCAAAGGGAAGCAAGTAGTCCTTCCACTGACCTCTGAAGAAGAGGCAAAAACATCCTAGGTATACAGAGTGCCGGTACCCTTCTCCAGACCCCTTGTTAATATTCACCAAGGTTGTTGTGATAGCTCCTGGTTTCCCATTTAGCTTCCTCCTCGAGGGCACAGGAGGCTTTATTGAATAATATCATTCTTGTTCCAGCATATCTAGAGAAGTGAGTTCACAGGGGACATGCTTATAATGGTTCGTGTTGGGTAAATCATTTACTTCACAGATGGCTTTTATAATGAAGCAGACTATGTAGTCATTCTCTTAATAAAGATTAGAAAGGCTCTGTAGTAGAAGAGGCCTGGGCTCTGATCCTGGAACACCTGGCTCCCAGCTAAGCCCCTGAGACCTTGGAAAAGCCACTTAACTTTCCAGTGCCCCAGATGACTTTCAAAGGCCATGAGACACTGAAAAGTTGTTGGCCAGTGGAGGGAGTTTCCACACATGGAAATACACTCAGTGGAGGGAGTTTCCACACCCTACTACAGGTCAGGACCAAAGAGGGGAAACCAGTGGTTGCCTGTGTGGTGACTGACCATTGACTTTTCACCTAGAGGAATAAAAATGCAAAAGGGAGAGAATTGTGAAGGCATCTTGGACCTTAGAACATTTTCTCTTTCCAAAGTCCTACCTTGGAGCAAGAGACAGGTGTCTGACCTCCCTGGGCTTCAGGAGATGATTGGCTGGTTAGTCTTGCTTTCTCCCTGTTGTCCCATAAAAAGAAGTTCAGTCATATGCATAGTCATGAAACCCTGGATGTGGGGCACCCTCTGTGAGGGCTTTGTTTGAGACTCTAGGGTGAGGTGATGAAGAAAACAGAGGCAGAGACCTGGGTTTAAGTATCATCTGTGACACTAGTTGTGTGACCCCTGGGAAAATCAGTTCAGTTCTATGGGCCTTGGTATGCTTCTCTGTAAAGTGGGTATAATGTTATTTGTGGTAAGTATATTAAGGAGCCATTAGGAAGAATGCTTTGTAAACCTTCAGTGCTCAATACACAATCATCAAGGAGAAAGCATTATACACTAAATAAAGGACCAGCCTGGGATACATGAAATGCTGGGTTCAGCTCCTGTCTCTGACCCACAGTGGCAGCGTGACTTTGGGTACCTCACTTACTCCCTTAGAGAGCTTTCTGAGGTTATGAGCTACTGAAGAGTCATTGGTGTGCCTTGTTGGAGAGACAGTTTTTCAGCATGTAGCATAGTGCCTAGCACACAGGACGTGCTTAATAAGTTCTGGTTGGTTGACAGCTCATTAATTAATGGAACTTTAAAGGACTTTCACTGATGCCCATAGCAATAGATTCTGGGGGTAGTTCCCCCTTCTGCTCTTTTTCCCATTGGAATAACTAGAGAGAATAAAGGTGTTAGTACAAGGAAGAATGAATGGGATCTGGGAACTGCTGGAAACTGGAGAAAGCATGGAGTCACCCCACTCCCAGCACCCCCAGGACTTCCGCCTCCAGTCAGCTGGCCTCATGGGTCAGACCCTCGTTGGGCCCATTGCAATATGGTGCCCTGGTCCTCCTTTCTCCAATCCATAGAGGAATCCAGAGCTCCGAAAGACCTCATGCATCCGGGTTCCCCCAGAGTCTGGAATACTCAAATGGACCTGGGATTCCATTGACTTAGAACTCTCCAAAGATGCAGATTGCAGCCTGTTCATTCCTGTCCACCCTGTGTGACTCTTATTGATAAGCCCCCAAAGGTTTGCCCCAGTGGGGGTCACCCTGAAGATTCCCTTTGTTCTCTCCTGCCTTTGACACTGATTCACACACACGTGTGCACATGCGCATGACAATCTCTAAGGCAGCTTGTCTATAATGTTCTGTTCAGCTGGAGGCCGAGAGAGGGATGCCCATGAAAGCAGGAAGCAGGCCGAGAGAAATAAACAGCTGCCACTGCAGACGTCCAGGTGCATAACAGGCTATTTCTCATGGCAAAAGACCTGAAGATTCTACTTAAATACATTAAAGCGTTTTTAAAATGATGCCTTTGAGTCTTCAATCTTTCCCTGTAATCTCCCTGGGGCAAAGGCTCCATCAATTATCTCTCATGTTCCCTTCTCATCAATTCCACACTCTCTTCCCTTCTCCAGCTTCAAGGACTTCCCAGCTCTCTCCTTCCTACTCATGGAGTCATCATTTCTTCCCCCTGGTCATTCAAATGGGAAAAAGAGGAAAAGGAGGAATGACCCCAGAATCTACTGAAATGGGCATCAGTGAAAGTCCTGTTACAATGACACTTCCACGACCCATCAATTAATTAATTAATCAGCAGTCAATCCACCAGCATTTATTAAGCACCTGCTGAGTGCTAGATACTATAGTAGATTCTGGGGATGAAAGTGAAATGGTTCCTGTCTTCAAGGACCTTGGGTAATCTTCCCACAAACATAGACTAAAACCTCTCTCATCCACAGTAGACAATTGATGTGGCAAAAGTACCACTCTCTGGGGCTAAGGTGGGCATTGGAGTCTGCCTGTAAGAGTCTGTCTGGTTTGGTAGAAGCTACCTCAGCTTGAATGTCTCGGGCCCAGCCTTTAAGACCCCAGGATAAGCTCCTGGTAGAGAACTGGAAGATCAGCTCTGTGGACCAGGGAACAAGATGGCTGCTGGGTCATGGGCACAAATGCTTCAGCTCATCAGAGTACAAAAGGCAGCCTGTGGAGAATCACAAAAGCTCAGAGTCCAAGGGGATCTCAGAGAACCCATAACCCCAACACAACTTGGACAAGACTCCCTCCTTCAACATACCCACATATCCAATCAGTTACCAAGTTGTGTCCTTTATATGTATCTTCATAACATTTCTCATCCATGTTCCCTTCTGTCCACTCCCAGCCACCAGCCTATGTCAGCCCTCATCACTTTTCACCTAGAATATTACGAAAGCCTCTTAACTGGTCTCCTTGACTTGCGTGCGTCTCTCCCTGCTCTAGTCTTTCCTCCACTCACTTTCAAATTGATCTTCCTAAAGTGCATGCCTGACCATGTCACCCCTCTTTGCCATAAACTTCAGTGGCTCCCAATTACCTCTAGGATTAAATACAAGCTTTCCTGTTTGGCATTTGAAGGTCCTCCCAGCCTGGGTCTGGTTTCTCTTTCCAGACTTTCTTCCCCATTCTCACCTCCAAGCACACGGGTCCATCCAGACTGACCTAGAGCCTGCTCCTCACATAGGACTCTCCATTTGTCTTTTGTACTGGTTGTCTTTGAGACTTGGAATGCTCCTTCTCCTTTTAGAATTCCTGGCTTCCTTCAAAACTAAGCTCAAGTGGGGGCAGTTAGGTGGTGCAGTGGATAAAGCACCAGACCTGGATTCAGGAGGACCTGGAGTTCAAATCTGGCCTCAGACACTTGACACTTACTAGCTGTGTGACCCTGGGGCAAGTCACTTACCCCCTTTGTCCTGCAAAAAATACCCAAACAACCAACCAAACAAAAAAACCAAGTAAGCTCAAAGTTAATCTCATGCAAGAGGCTGTGAAGTATCATATGGCTTGTCCACTCAAAATAGTTTGATTTAAAGTCATAAGTATTTATGATCACCCAGATAGTCAGCATCAATTCGACATTTAAATTTGTTTGCAGGGCAGATGAGGATTAAGTGACCTACCAGGGTCACACAGGCTAGTTTCAAGTGTCTGAGGGCTGGACCGGAACTCAAGTACTCCTGAATCCAGGGCTGGTGTTTTATCCACTGCACCACCTAGCTGCACCCTTGACATTTAACTCTTGGCAATTCCCAAGCACCGACCAACCAGAATGAGTCTAATTCCACTTGCCCATGACCTCCTGAAAATATGTGAAGGCTTCCATCATCCCATCCCAAGTCTCTCCAGGACAAACACCCCCCAACTACTCCAACTATTCCTTTTGCAGCAGGGTTGCAAGGACTTCTCCAGCCTGGTTAGCTCCCCAAGTTATCATGTCCTTGCAAAATGTGGTGCTCAGACTGGACAAAAATTCTCCAGATATTGTAGGACTCCAGATAATCTCGTTCCAGATATTTTGATTCCATTTGCTTTCTGGGCTAACCATGTCACAGTGTTGATTTGTATTGAGGTTTCCAGTCCACAGAAATTTCTGATGCATACGTTTTAGTTATACTTCTCCGTCTTGTACCTGTGAAGTTGATTTTATATCAGTACAGGCTACCATTCTTTACTCTGCCTCTTTTTTCTCTGTCTCTCTTTCCTTATTCATAATTGCTTCCCCCATTTCCTCCATGCTCCAATAAATTTCTCTATAATTCCTTCTCCTAAGACCACTGACTGATAATCCAGGTGTTTTTTTCACAGTTGGGGCTAAAAGGGTAATTAGTCCATGTCCTACATAGCTTTTGTAAGATTGGAAATTGGCAGGTCTCCCTAATCTTCTTTCTACCATCCTGGCATCTCCTCTTTCCACTTCCTACTTTTTTCCCGAGGACCCAGTGCCCTCATGATGTCCCTTGGATGTCCACATATGATAGCCCAAACCCGTCTTCCAAGCAGCCCCCAAAAAGGTTCCTCCTTCATTCTGCACCAACACTTTCCTCTCCTCTGTTTCATCCCTGTAGGATTTAGTAATCTATGCTGATGATTTAATTCACTCTCCTATTCAGCAAAGTCTGTATTTTCACAAAGGCCTCCTGGGGATATTGCTTTAATCTAAAATGGAATGATACCAACGATAGGTGTAGAAAATTACAGAGAGGCATATTTAGGCTTGATGTCGGGCAAATCTGCCAGAGGACGATAGCCATGCAAAGTGGAATGAGCTGCCCTGGGAGATGGTATGTCTCCTCTGTTAGAGGTCTTCCTGTGGACATTGAATGATCAGGTCTCTTCTTCCTTCATGTACAGGAGGCTCCATGCCTTGAGAGACTTGCTTTGTCCTTTTATAGACAAGGCTATGATGGTGAAATCTCAGTGTCTAATTTTCTATGAAAATGATCGGAGATTTTATTGTGTATTGTCTGTCTATTGCCCCTTCCCCTAATAGAATGTAAACTCCTTGACAAGAACTGTTTTTGTTTGACTTTTGGTATCGAATGGTACCCGGCATATAGTAAGGTTTGTTAATTGACTGACTGCTGCATGACGGGGTGCTGAATGTTGGGGTTCCTGAGGCAATATTCCAACTAATCATTCTCTTCTATGCAGGAAGAAATGACAAAGATGTTCGAGTACATATTTGAGTAGACTATCTTTGAAAGTGAGATGAGTATCAAATATGGTAAGTGCTGTCTAGTTCTAGTCTTGTTCTGGTCATGGTAAAGCATGAGTATTAAGCAACTAATAGCTAGAGAGGGACAGGGATGGTTCTCCCTTAGAAGATGCTACAAAGCCAAACCAACCTACTAAAAGCCATGAATTCCTTGATTTTTGCTTGGGTCTCACCTCCTGCCCCTTCCCCACTCCCTTTTTGTGCCCCACCTCCCTTAAGTGCTCTTTCTGAGAATCACATGATTTCTGAAATCACCTAGACCAGGGCTTTTTAAACATTTTCCACTCACAACCCTTTTCGCCTGAAAAATGTTTACACAATCCCAGTATATAGATATAAAATAGGTATACATAACCTTTTGCTTCTGCCAAATGTTTGTGGCCCCCACACTTAGTTACAGGACCCCATATAGGGTCTCCAATCATAGTTTCAGAAGCTTTGACTTAGACCAACCCTGACTGAACACTAGGTCAAAGGACTTAGGGTGAGAAGCGGCTTTGGATACCATTCACAATTACCTAAGGCCCTTTCAATTACAGATGAAGAAACTGAGGACCAGGCAGGTGAAATCATTTTATAAGATCATAGGTTTTGATCTGAAAGGGACCTCACAGGCCATCTGGTCCAACCCCCTCATTCTTATGAGGAAACTGAGGCCACAGGGGTTAGGTGATTTACCCAAGGTGAGCAAGATTTGAACTCAGTCCCCTCTGATTCCAAACCCAATACTCTTTTCACTTACCATCTGTATGACCTTATCCCAGATCACATGAGGAAGTAACAGATTCAGGTTTGGAACCAACATCTCTGGACCACAGATCCAGGGGTCTTTCTATCACTCTGCTTCCTTCCCCTATCCCTCTAACAATGTGGTCATCTAGACTCTCTTCAAAGACCTCCAGTTTATGGGAGAACTCAGTGTCTCCATTGGCAATCATTCCACTTTGGGACAAGCTGCTTCCTTGGCATCAAGCTTCAGTTTCTCTCTCTTCAGCTGCCACCCATTGCTACTAGTTATGCCGCCCCCAGGAGGGAAAAACAGAAAATGTCTAAAGCTTCTTCTATAGAACAGACCTCCACCATTAATATCTCCTCCTCAAGCCTTCACCTTGACCTGGAACAGAGTCCCCCTCTCTCATTCGTACTTTGTCAGCTGTCAAAGCCTTCCCTATGGGTTGGTCATGACACATACAGTGGAACTCCTAACATCAGTCAGGCAGTGCAGTGCTTTAGTTAGGCATTAGGGGTTTTCTAAATTCCACTTGAGCTCCCCACTACTGAGCTTACTCAACATTGTCATTCCCCCAGGTTTGCTTCTAAATGACTCTGGGCTGTTTCCATAATCAACTGCCTGCCAGCGGATAATGTTTTGCCACCATTGAGGAAATGCAAAAGCTGCGTGGTAGCTGACTCGAGTTCTGGATAAGTGTGGCAGCAAGCCTGCTATAGAGCCAGTGGTGAAGATCTAGAATTGAACTAGTAAATGCCAGTTGCTTGGAGGGGCACTGCATGCCGCAGATTCAGACAAAATCAAGGCATCAATACAGTGAGGGCACAAAGGCAGTGTGACAGTTGGAGAAATGCCTTCTGGTGATAACATTTGAGGCTTGGGAGAATGTGGAGCCTGGGATATGGAAGATTTGGAGGAGAGAAGGAACATTAGGGATGCCTCCTGGTATTTGAAAGTCTGTCAATCTGTGAGGGATTAGATTTGTTCTGTTTGGACCTGAGGGTAGCATGAGGAGTAGGGGATGGGAATTACCAAAGGATTTAGGCTGAATGTCAAGAAAAGCTTTCCTCCCCTTTACAACTCTATAAATGTGAGATGGGCTGTCTCAGGAGGTGGTAGGCACTATGTGTTGGGTATTTTATTGAGAGGGATCTTTTTTTAGAGTAGAAGCTGCATAAGATGCTGTGGAGACTGTTCCAAATCTGGTGTTCTGTGATTCTTCCAACCTCTTTGCTGGAAAGGGTGATCGTGCAGTCCTCCCTCTGCTCCTTAAATCTGATGGACTATTAGATAGAGGTGTGGCATGAAATGTAGGGGAGCACAACATCATTCTCCATTCTCTAAATTCTCCTTTCTCCATTTTTCCCATTTGCTCTAAAGAGCAAAAAGGAAAAACTGAGAGCTGGCATGGCAGAATGGGTAGAATGCAGGGATCCAGAGTCAAAAAGACCTGAGTTCAAATCCTGCCTTTGGTAACTTACTCTTGTGTATGTTGGAAGGTCACTTGTCCTGTCAGGACCTCTGTTTCCTACATCTACAAAATGAAAAAAGTTGGAACCATTATGACTCCAAAAGGTTCTTCCAACTCTAAGTCTCTTAGTTCTATAATCCTGGGTCTTAAGGAATGGAAGGGAAAGTGAGAATAGGGGTCTAGGTGGAGAAATCCATGGGTATTGGGGTTAAAGGGCTCCGAGTTCCCATCCTAACTCTACTCCCCTTTGATGTGACTTTGGGCTAGTTTACATCACATATTTTGGCCTCAGTGTCTCCATGTGCCAAATGAAGACCTTGGACTAGATGAACTCTAATATTCCTTCCAGCTTCCAAATGGTGATCCTATCAATGATGATAAAGAAAGTAGGGGGATTCCCTCCTTCTTTCTCCTTTCCTCACTTCCTATGCCTCCTCTGTGGCATAAACTATATCTATAAACACATATACATGCACATATATGTATATGTACATATACATCTGTACATATACATATCTAAGGCATATATGTATATAAATATACATACACACGCAACTCAAAAGAGTTGACCTCTGAACTGGAAGAGTTGTCATTTTTGGAAGATTAGAAATTCTGGAATGAAAATTTGGGCCTTAAGTTGCTAAGTAGCAACATGCGCAGCTAGGGGGCACCATAGTGCATAGAGTGGCAGGCCTGGAGTTGGGAAGACTACCTCAAGTTCAAATACAAACTCAGATACTTATGAGCTGTGTCACCCTGAGCAAATCACTTTAACCCTGTTTGTTTCAGTTTCCTCGTCTGTAAAATGAGCTGGAGAAGGTGATGGCAAACCACGCCAGTATCTTTGTTAAGAAAATCCCTGATGGGGTTACAGAGTCAGACATGACTGAAACAACTGAATGATAACCACACCCTTGCCAAGTCAGAATTCATCAGTGGGAGGAGGCATGAATCTTTGAGATTCCCTTTTTCCTTTTTGTGGGACAATAAGGGTTAAGTGACTTGCCCAGGGTCACACAGCTAGTAAGTGTCAAGTGTTTGAGTGTTGCCTTCCAGCTTCCAGCTAGAATAGTGAGCTGGATTTGAACTCAGCTCCTTCTGAATCCAGGGCCAGTGCTTTATCCACTGAGCCACCTAGCTTCCCCCTCCTTCTTATATTGCAGTTTCTTTCCATGGGAGATGGTAGAGAGAGATGTCTTAGGGACCTAGTGAAGATACTCTTCTCCTGTGGTTTTGGTGATAAGCCGTTTAATTGGCACTTTGGAAAGGTCAAACTGAGCTTTGGGGAGGCAATGAAGTAAGGCAGAGAAACACTGACTCTCAAAGAAGACTCAGGTTCAAGATCCACAGTTTATGCTTAGTCCTTTCATTATGTTGACAAATTACTTAACTTCCTGTACCTCAGTTTTCCTCATCTGTAAAATGAGGGGATTGGATTAGAAAGGCATCTGAGGGTTCTTCCCAGGGACTACCTGTGCAGGAAGCTGGCTAGGTGGGTAGGACACCCGAAAGAATACAAGTGGCCTTAATGACATCAGCGCTGTCCTGGATCTGAGTTTGGTGTGCTCATAAGGTTGTATGTGAGACAGTTCCTGGGAAAACTTGAGGTTGTAGCCTTATATAATGTTTCTGGGTAGTAACTAGTAAGTGAAAATGTCCTGGTAAATCAAGGAAGAAGCTTATCTTATTTACTAGGAGCAAAGGAGAGGAAAGAGATGCTAGAATGCTCTCAATCCAAACACTTCACTTTCCAAAGGAAGCAGGTTATCACAGTTCTGGAATGAGTCACTCCAGAAGAATATGGGACTTCCCACTTAAAAGTCGCTATTTCCTCCCATGCTGAGCCCATCTTGGGGAGGCAGCATCTTGCATCAGCATGATATCTCCTCTCCTTTCTAGCTCCAAGGCTCCCAATTGGAGCTGTCCTTTGGAAGGATTGCTATTCTATACCATGGGAGCATTCAGTACAACTGATTATTATTTCTAACATACATGAAACATTGCCCAAGTTAAGTTCTAGAAGTATACAAAGAATATAAAGTCATGTGACATCTTTTTAGGAAACACACCGGTGCTTATCCATCCATTCCAAGTTTCTTGAAAGTAGTCATCTTGAGGGACTGCACTTACTTTGGGGGAAGATTCCTTCGTGCAGAACATTTATTAGGCTGCTTTTAGAATCACTAGTGACAAATCCCTTTAAATTCTACAGTTCATAGAGTCATAGACTCTCAGACTTTCAGCGTTAGAAGGAACATCAGTGACTACCTAGTTCAACTTACACTGCCAAGAGATTCTTGGCTATAAAAATACACGATAGTGGCCGCCCGACCTCTGCTTGAAGACCTCCAGTAAGGACAAAGCCACTGTTTCCTGAGGCAGCCCATGCTAATTTTGAAGTCTTCGTTATTAAGGAAATTTTTCCTTACTTTAAACCTAAAGTTACCTTTCTGACTTCCAATCACCATTTCTGGATTTTCCCTGTGAGACCAAAGAGTCTAAACCTGCTGTAATGTGTCAGCCCTTCAAAGACTTAAAATGAATCATCATGTCTCCCTTGAGTCTACTCTGCAGGCTAAACATCTCCAATTCAATTATTCAATTTAATTCACATTTATAAAGCACCTGCACATGCAAAGCTTCATTTGCAGGATGGCCCGAAATGAGAGGATCCTTGCCTTCAAGGAGCTTACTTCTATTAAACGTGTAAGTGAAGGGGTTGGGGAAGAAGGGAGGTGACACACACCCAAATAAGTAAATACAATGTAGTTTGAAGAAGAATACACAAGTAAGTAAGAGTGCCAGTTGTTGTCAATGGTAACCGATATTTAATCCTTTGAAAGGGAATTTTATTTTGGGAACAGTCCCAAGTGACCAAGAACCAACAAGGGAGAGTAAGATCAAGCTTGGTAACAGTGCTCAGGGCATTTAGATGACTAAGCAGTGAGCCTTTGTCTTCTCATGTGATTTATGACCTGCATCTGAAGGCAATTCACCAAGGGGAGCCTTTAAAATGTTTTGAGCAAAGGCAACCATACTAGGATCACAGAATTACAGCTGGAAGTTACTTAATCTTTAGAAGTCACTTGGTCTAACCCATTCAGTCTATAAAGGAGGAAATTAAGGTCCTGTCCTCTAGTGCAAGTCCTAGTGAGAGGTTAACTAACTAGTCCTAGGTCTTATGGATAGAAAGGGGCAAAACTTGGATTTGAATCCACCCTTTTTACAGCCAGCATTTCTTATCATATCATACTGACAACTTATAATGCTCCCAAAGTGAGACCTGGGAAAGGCCTTAATTTAGAAAGGCCAAAGTCACCCACTGCATCTTGGTCCATCACTGGTCATCTTGACTTTTGTCTTGCCAATGGATTTTGTTGACTCTAGAGGGGAGAGTGAAGCTGATGACTTAGCACAGCTCTGCCTTTCCTAAATCCAATAAATGAGCAAGTCAAGACATCACCTTCATGATATCATTGGTCCTCTTCAAGAAGGAAGGATGGGGGACAGCTAGGAGGCACAGTGGATAAAGCACTGGCCCTGGATTCAGGAGGAGCTGAGTTCAAATCTGACTCTTGAGACTTACTAGCTGTGTGATCCTGGGCAAGTCACTTAACCCTCATTGCCCCACAAAAAAAGAAGGAAGGATGAACAACAAATGCTCCAAGATCAATGCTTTAAAGAAAAATACTTCCCTGGAAGTACAAATTCTGATTTGTCTTTTTTAAAAAATCAGTCTCACTATAATTTCACTTAAAGATATGCAATCATAAATCATTGGATCATAGAATTATGGGTGGAGGAGATGATCAAGTCCCACCCTCATTTTAAAGATGAGAGAACTGAGGCCCAGAGAAGGAAGATGACTTGTCCCTATCTTTACCAAAAGACAAAGGAAGTGAATTTCTTCAATGATATCAATAATTTCAATTGTTTTTACCTTTTAGGAAAAGATAAACTTCAGTCTTCAATTGTTTCTATGTGACTGTCCTGAAACAAATACACAAACATTAAATAATTTAAATTTAAATTTAAACATTAAAATTAGTTAGGAAGGTTAGTTAAAATAGGAAGTTAGCAGAAGACAGACTTCGTCCCCGACACTCTTCACTCCCAGAAGCCTCCCCAACAGTGACTTCTCAGTTTTACAGTCTACAGCCATGAAAGAATAAAATGAATTAATTACAAAGTATTTATTAAGAGTTGATTAGGGGGCAGCAAGGTAGTGCAGTGGATAAAGCACTGGCTCTGAATTTAGGAGGACCTGGGTTAAAATCCATCCTCAGACACTTGACACTTACTAGCTGTGTGACCCTGAGCAAGTCATTTAACCCTCATTATTTGGGTGTGATGGACAAGGTAGGAACATTTTTTCTGAGTAATCATGGGCATGGCGAATAAATGTGCATAGCCATTCATTGACATTGCCTTTCCAAGACAATGGTACTATGGATTTAACAACTATACTGCGAATAAGAGGTAAAGGGGAGGAGAAGAATAGGGTGTGGTAACAATGGGGATGGCAAGATACCTGGATGGGATCTTGAAGCATGGCTTGGTTTGACATCAGTTAGTGAGATAAATATAGTGAGCTCATTGCTCTGGAAGTCTAGTCCTGATGATAATGTTCCAGGTGAGGATGAGAGGTACAACGTCAGGGTGGATAGCAAGATGGCTGGGATCTATGGATGGACAGGATGTGAAATGTGGTTTGGTACTCTGGGACCAGTTAGATATTGTAGGCCAGCTTATTTGTGCCCACTCTGTCATTAATCAAGGCAGCTCAGGCAGCGGAAACCTCAAAGCTGAGTGGATTAATTTCTGCAAAAGGGAGGACTCACAAAAAGTTCTGAATATCTGGTGCAGTTGGTCCCTTTCTAGGTAGGGAGAAGCATGGCAGCAGCAGGGTTAATGGTAAGATAGCCAGGGTAGATGTCTAGACGGAGTCCAATGTTCTGGGTTCCCTTTGCCTTTGAACCTTGGGGTACCTTCACCTTTTCTTCCTTCCCCTTTTAAATCAAATTTGTCTTGAAAAGTTGATTTGAAGGGGGTTTGTTGGTACTCTTTGCCCCACATGTCAAAAATGACCAGTTACTATTCTGTCCTATCTGGTTGGGTTTGAGGGAAATCAATGTTTCTCTTCATTGGCTGCCACAGTATGTGAACCATTCTCTAGAAATTCTCTCAGGTTAAGGAACTGAAGCGTATTGATTGGAGGAGATCTCTGTCTTGGAGCTCAGTGGAGGCTAGTTCTGGCTGGGGCTCTGCCAAGGGGAGGAGAGCACTCTTTAGTTACTGGCAAAAATCAGCCCATGGCCTCAAGGAGCTCATAGTCTAAAGGGGGAGACAACATGCCTTTCTTTGCATTCCCAAGTGCTTAGCACAAAGCCTAGTGGGTGCTTAATAAATGCTTGTTGACTGAATGACTGACCTATTAGGTCATAGAGAAATGGCGGTTTGCAACAGTGGAAAAAGTACCCCACCAAAGAAATTACAGATTCCTGAAGTGTGGAGGAAACTATTTTTCATTCATTTTAGTCACTAAGTTTCCCAGAACAGAAACGTCTGAGTTCTTTTCTTGGTGGAATCCTGACTGATAGCAACTTGAGATATTTTAAACCATGGACTTTTAAAAACACCCTTAGATCCTACTGATAAGTGTACATTCTACCCTAGAGTTGTAGAAGTTAATTCTGGAAGTTGAAATTTAATAGCACCCTCATTTCTGCATCTATAAAAAGTACAGACATTCTCCAGCCTTGCTCTGTATAGTGAAGATATTCTAAAATGTCAGCCCATAATTAATCCAAAATGCTCTTTCATTAAAATATGTAATGATGCTTTCTGAGCATATGCAAACTTAATTGGGTGTAATGAAACTAATGAGATTTAAAACAAGGGTACCTTAAATAAAAAGTATGCTGCCAGAGTTAGAAACTCCTGCAAGGCAAATGAGGTGCTGCCAAGAGTCCGTGTCCCTGGCAGGATGTTTCTATGCAGGCTAGAAGTGCTCTTTCTCATCTATAAAATAATACCTGCACCTCTCTTGTATGGTGTGGGCTAGGAGGAATGAACTTTGTAAACCTAAAAGAACTTTGGAAATGGAAGCAATTGTGATTGGGATAAAATCTAAAAAAATACCCACTACCAAAGAAAACCCTAAGGTGGATCAATTGGGGCTTTGCCCTGGACTACTGAAATGGAGGAGGCACTAACAGCACCTGCAGACCAATTAACACAGAAACAACTCATTAGTTAGCAAAGACAGTTAGTTAATGTAGGACGCTACCAGATGGAATGCTACCTTACTTCTCTTCTACCAGAAACCTGTTCCATAGACTTAGACTCTAATTTGGCTGATAGCTCTCCAACTTTTCCACAGGAAATACATGAAAGACTTAATCAAGTGATTCTATCACCCTTCCAACAGAATGTAAGCTCATTGTGGGCAGGAATAATTTCATTTTTGCTTTTATATCCATAGTGCCTGATATGTAATAGGTGCTCAATAAATGCTTGTTGGATTGAAATGGATTGTGGATGCTTTTTCATTCATCTTGCATAGGCAAGATGGCATTGATGGTCTGGCAGACTCCATAGACATTCGTTGATCTCATTTGAGCTCCTTGAGAGCAGGGACTATTTTTTGCTTTTCTTTGTATCCCCAGTTATTAACACAATGCCGGACACATAGTAGATGCTTAATTTATGTTCAATGATTGATCTTAGAAACTTTCATATTGTGTGCCAGAAGCCTGGAAGAGTCAGGAAATTGAAAAGAAATGTCACCACTTCCACCCTTCCCTCTTTGATGAGCAGGGATCTCCAGCCAGGATTTGTGGGGAAGGGTCTCTACAAGCAGAAGACATCATATTTAGAAATAAAAGTTATTATAAGGATTTCCTGACATCTTTGAGATGAATAATTGCCCAATTAAGGATTTCCATTTTGTTTCCCTCTTTTCAATAAAACTACAAGCATGACCTATAAGTCATCAGTCTTAGTTTAATGAAGAAGGTAGGTTTCAGACACATGAGAGATATGATACAATATGAGAAAATCTCCTAAAGTGCAGGTAGGGTCTTTGTGTATTGAGTATCTCTGACACAAGGGTCACAAGAGAAAATTCTCACATAGCCCCACATTTAATTCCATTTAAGTTGTCCCAAAATTCTCTGAGCCACTGCAACAAAAAGTATGTTTTGTAATGTCTAGTTTTTGTAGAGAAAGAGGCCTGACTTCATTCTTCTGAGCTGCTATGAATAAGTCATAGTTGAGGGGCTGTCTGCAGGAATAAAAAACCAATATCCAACTGTCAAGCAAGGGAACTTTGGAACCCTGGTTACCAGATGAAGATCATTTCATGTCAATGAACATTTATTAAGTACCTACTTTGTGCAGGGAACTGGGGACACAGAGACAAAAGTGAAGCAACAATCTATGCCCTAAGGAACTTATATTCAACTGAGGGAAGAGCATGCACATTGAGAAGTAAATGATATATGTATATGTACATATACACACATATATACACATGTCCATGTATATGTGGGTGTAAACATTCACATATATATGGAAGATCTTGTAGAAGGTGGTAACTGAGATAAGATTTGAAGGAAGATAGAGATTCTAAGAGGAAAAGATGAAGAGTGAAAATTCCAGGCATGGGGCACAGCCTGTACAAAGAACCAGGGATAAGAAGTTGAATGTTATGTATGGGGATCTGTAAGGAGGCTAGTTTACTTATAGTGTATAGTGTACAAGAAGAAGCAATGTCAATTGAGTCTGGAAAGAGTGACTAGAATGAGATTATGAAGACTTTTATATGGCAAACACAAGAATTTTTATTTTATTTGGACATGCTAGGAGGCTGATGAAGATGGCATAGAAGAGATAGGTCAGACCTGTGCTTTTTGGAATTTCTATTTGACAACTGTATAGAGAATGAGAGGAGGGGAGATGTCAAATCAGATATTGGGAGACCAATGGGGGAGGCTTTTGTAGTAGTCCAGGTGAGAGGTAATGAGGATCTGAAATAGTATGGTCAGCCTAGATGTGAGAAGAAAGGAAGTACTAGATGTGAGAGAGGTTATGGATATTCAATTGACAAGATGTGGATTTGAGGTGATACAGAAATTGGGACTGAGTTGGGGAAGCTAAGATTTCCAGGGAGCCAGTTCCTAAATACCCACAGTGACTTATACCTAAAGGGCAGAATCAAGAAGAGCTGGAATAACCTCAGGCCTTGAGATTCATGCCCTGGAAGTAGGACCTGTAATAAAAGTGGTGCTGGGGAGATGAGAGATCAAGTGGTATGTGTATGCAATTGCCTTGGGGATCTTTACCTAGAACTCTTTTTCCTATTGATAAAGATAACCCACTGGAAAAAAAATCTTTAGATAATTGTGACCCAGAAGGACAAAATGAGAGAAACATATATACACATTAGACAGTAGTTTCTGTGAGAAAAAAGAGCCTGGAGGCTTTAGTGAACTGCAGGCTCGATACACATCACTTATTAGAGTAGCCAAGATTGCTGGTTCAATCTTAAACAATATTAATAGGGGTATAGTATGCAGGACTTTGCGTCTCTCTTGCCTCATCTGTAATATGAGAGGGGTGGACTCAGGAGCTTCTAATATGCCTTATGATTCTAAATCTATAACCCTATAAGCATTTGATTAAGGCAGTCTCATTGTACTTTACCCTAGTCACATCAGATCTGGACTGCCGTGTACGACTCTGGGTGCCCTGTCTTAGAAAGGAAATTGATCACCTGGAGGCCATCCAAAAGGAAGCAAATTGAATAGTGAAGGGCCCTGGATATAACCTGTACAAGAAGAGGCTGAAGAAGCTAGAGACATTTTTTTGGAAAAAGAACACTAATGGATGTGTGTGTGCATGTGCGTGTGTGCACATGTTTTGTGCATCTGTGTGCCCATGTGTATGTGTATGTATTTGTGTATGTCCATGTGTATATGTGTGTATGTGTGTGTGGGGGGGTGTGGGGGTGTATGATAGCTAATTCCGAGTATTTGAAGAGTTGTTGTTTGGAAGAAAGATGAGATTTGTTCTGTTTGTTCCCAGAAGGAGGAACCAGATGCAGTGGGTAGAACTTACAAAGCTACAAATTTAGGCTTGGTGCAAAGAAAAATCCCCTAGCAATTATAGTTATCTAAAAGTGAAATTACAGAATGAATGGACTGCCTTGAGAAAGAATGTCTTCTCCCTCACGGGAAGTTTTGGTCCAAGGCTGAATAAACGCAACTAATGTATTTTATAGAGAGGCTTCTTTTCTCAGGGATTCACTGGACTTGTTTGTTGTTCAGTCATTTCAGTCGTGTCTGACTCTTCATGACCCCATTTTGGCTTTTGCCACTGGGGTACCTTCCAACTCTGAAATTCTGTGATTTTGTGAAGGCTAAGGGTGGACCAGTCTGAGATAACCAACCGGTTCTCATTGTTTCCATGTGCTTCTGTCATAACCTGGATAAACAGAGGTCACATCCTGCTTTCATTTGTCCCAGCTTCATTATCTGACTGGTTTCAGGTACTTGGGATTCTCAGGCGTGAAAATCTCTGGAGTGGGGTAGAATGTGGTTCAGTACCATGGCCAGCTACCTGCTCAGCATCAGCCGGCCAGCTCAGTGCCCTGGCCAGTAGTTTGCCCACTGATGCTGGGTATGTGATGCTCCTTTGCCATTATAGAATTTGAGCAAGCTGGGCCCTGAGATTGATTTTTGCTGCTGGATGAAACAATTTAATCTACATTCCTTGATGGTTTTAGGGGCTGTGTGCATTAATCCAAAAAGCCTTTGTTGGAAAATGAAAATGAAAAGGGGAGGGGTTTATGAACAGGAAATGTATAAGCAAGTACTTCGAATTATTTGTCTATGGTGATGGTGTTTAAGGTGATCTGGGCAAGTCATTTTAGCTTTCCCAGTCTGAATTTCCTCATCTGTAAAATGAAGATAATAATAGTGTTTGCTTTACAGAGTTGTTGTGACGCTTGAATGATATATAATGTATGTGAAGTGCTTTGCAAATCCTAAAGCACTAAATGAATGTGAACCATGAGGGTCAAAACAGAATGATCCCAACCAGCAGAGGAGCCCACTGCACCACAACCTTTGTGCCATGAATTTCTATCCCAGTTTAGTGGGATTCAGGGCATGAAAGAGAACAAAGTGCTCTGTAGTGATAGCAACAGTGGTAACCACTGACATTGAATATTTACAGAATGCTTTATTTACATTAAATCACTTGATCTCCCTCCATTATTCCACTGAGGATCGTCATTGTGTACTGATATTCTACCATTTCCTTTTTCCTTCCTCCCCAAGTAGGGGTACTATCAAGGCTTTGATTAAATGAACACAGCTCTTCTTCATGTAAATAATATTGGACAAGATTGAAAATCTCAGGGTTGATATGAAAGGTTAAAATGGAGATATAACCTAAGAGCAGCAAGACGTTGAGCCATCACCAGCTATTAACTCTTTAGTTCAGTTTAATTGACTATCTTAGCTAGTGAGTACAGCAATCATTTGTTAAGTGTTCACTATGTGCCAGTCACTGTGCTAAACATGGGGGCAGAAAAAAGACAAAGAACAATCCCTGATCTCAAAGAGATCTCACTGTGAATGGGGGAAACAATGTTCAAACAACTATGTCCAAACAAGATATAGACAGGACAATTTGGAGATAATTAACAGAGAAAGATAATCAATAGAAAGAAGAAAGGGAAGGCTTGAAAGATGTTGTGAAGACAGAATTGAAAAATTGGCAACTGTATGGCTACAGGGTATGAGGGCAAATGAAGAGTTAGGGATGACACAGAGGCTGTGAGCCTGGGTTGTTGGTAGAATGGTGGTGTCCTCACCAGAAAGAGGAATTTGGGAAGATGTGGGGGAGGGGCAGTTAGGAGGAATGATATTGAGTTCTGTTTTGGACATGTTGACTTTAAGATGCCTATGGGAATCCACTTCTAAATGTCCAATAATGTGGGTGAATAATGTGGGACTGGAGTTCAAAAGTGAGTCTAGGATGAATTATTTACCTTGAGCTGATAGTTGAATCAGTGGGAGCTAGTATGATCACTGAGAGACTGTAAAGTGAGAAGAGAGAAGAGTTCTTGGGTGTGCTCACACACAAGGACTTGGAAGGAGGAAACACACATTTATTTATTATTATGTGCTAAGCACTGTGTTAAGTGTTTTACAAATATCATCTCTTTGGATATTCATGAAAATTCCTTGAAGTGGGAGCTATTATTACTATTCCAATTTGACAGTTGAGGAAATTGAAGGTGGTTAAGTGACTTGCTCAAGGTCACACACTAGTAAGTATCTGAGGAAGGATTTTAATTCAGTTAGTTCTACCCACCTCCAACTCTAGCACTCTATCCACAGTCACCTACATGCCTCCTATGGATTATTGATACAACAAAAAGACCTAGAAAGGGTGGCCAGCCATGTAGGGAGAAAACTGGGGTGGAGCGATGTTGTGAATACCCAGAATGGAGAGAAGGTGGTCAACAGTGCCAAAGACTGAAGAGCAGTAAAGAAAAATGAGGATCATGACAAAACCATCAGATTTGGAAATAAAGATTGAGCAATCAGGCTAGGTTGAATGGATTTGCCATTTGGAGCAGGTAGCTTGCTCTACTGTTCGAGCTGATTTATACTTCATTAATCCCTAGTTATTGGCCTGTGCCTTACCACAATGCAATTTGGAAAGTTCATTTCATGAGCTTCATGCTGAAGGTTTTTATACACATAGCCCATAAGAGACTTTAAAAAATCCCACAGCTAATGCAAATTCTGTTGAGTCCCAGTGGACCAGGAGAGACAATGAAATACCCAATGCCAGCTCATCCACATCATCAAAGGCTTTGCATTACTTGGATATGGAGTAATTTTTCTTCTTCTTCAGTAAATTTGCATTTCAAACATGGTCCTTTTGAGGGATCTGAACATGCAGATTCCCATACTGCAAAGAGATGCTGAGAGATAGACTCACCTGCCTAAGGTTTGACTATTAGCTTTGTTAAATGGTATTCCTTTGTTAGAGGATGGCTAAATGGCATGGTAGATAGACATTGAACTTGGATTCGGGAAGACCTGAATCAAATATAGCCCCAGACACTTTCTAGCTGTGTGATCCTGAGCAAGTCATTTTATTCTGTTTGTCTCAGTTTCCTCATGTACAAAATGAGCTGGAAAGGAAATGGCAAACCACTCCAGTGTCTTTGCCAAAAAAAACACCAAATAGGATCACAAGGAGTCTGACACAACTGAACAACAACAATATTTTGTCAGACTCGAGTGGAGACTAGAGACTAAGACTGCTCAGTTATATAGAATAATCAATATATAAAAAGGCTTTCCTCAGGTACTGTGGACACAGACATTCTGGTCTTAACTTTCCAGTATATATATTTTTAAATGAAGGGTTAAAAAAAAAACACTTCTATTTTTAGATGATTGAACAACCGTAACAAAAATTTTAGACCATTTAGACACTTTTCCACATATATTGGCTGCTGATCTCCATGCCAGGCATACTTCCCCATGCACATCTGCTTTTTAGGCAGCAAGGTGACGGAGTAGATAGAGTGCTGGCCTTGTAGTCAGTTGGACATAAATTTGAATTCTGCCTCGGCCACTTCCTAGCTGTGTATCTCTTTGCAAGTCACTTAACCTTCCTCAGTCTGAGTATCCTCATCCACAAAATAGGCATAATAATGTCCCATTTACCTCCCAGGATTCTTTTGAGAATGAGATACCACGTAAAATTGTTTGAAAACCTCTTAGTGCCACATAAACGCCAGTTATTGTTTTTATACTCCTGGCTTCCTTCAAGGCTCAACTCACAAACAACCTCTTGTGGCAAGACTTTTAGGTTTACCATCATTGTCAATGTTCTTTCCCTCCTTGAATTATTGTGTATTTATTTGTGACAAGCAGCTTGGTGTAGTAGATTGGCTACTAGGCTTGTAGTCATGAAGAACTAAATTCAGATTACACTCTAGACACTTACCAGCTATATGACCTGGGCAAGTCAATTTAGCTTCTTGGTGCTTCAGGTTTGTCATTTTTATAATATGAGGAGGTTGTACTTAATAGCCTTAGAGGTCCATTCGTAGCTCTAAATTCAATGATCCCATGCTTATATGTCATATCTTCGAGTAGAAATAAGCTTGTCAAAGGCACAAACTGATTTCTTTTTCATTTTTATCCTAATATTGCTGTTATTGTTTTTCCTTCATTTCAAAGAGGACCAATGACATCACATTGTCTTGACTCATGCATGAATTATATTTAAGCGAAGCAGAGTTGTACAAAGTTATTTGCCTCACTCTCTCATCCAGATTCATTGAAGTAGAGTGGCAAGACCAAAGTCAGGATAACTGACAATGGCCCACACTACAATGGATGACCTTGGAGTCTTGAGTGCCTGACCAAGTTCTTCAGCCACCTTCATGGCTGGTGGGAGGATTCTCATCTACCCTTTCCACAGGGGGGAGTCTAGCACCTAGCAGATTGTCTTGTACATAGTAGGCACTTTAAAAGAATTTTTCACATCATGTGATATTGAAATGGAATATTTCTTGATCTCCAAGATTGTGTGAAAATGGGTTAAAACAAAAATGTTGAATCCAAGGGTTTATGTGATAGATCCATAATGTTGTGTGTCACAGTCCTAAGCCCTTGGGCAAGGGACCTCCATCTAATTCTCCCCTTTATTCTCTATCTTTTCTTGGTTTACAAATCTTATGTGATTCATGGATATGTTGGGGATATTTCTTTCTGGAACTAAGGTCCAGTGTCATGGAATTCTATCCAGCCTTTATCCAGTCCACTGTGGAGCAAAGACATTGGTGTGTGTTTGTACAGAGATCTCGTGCAAGCCCATTACGCAGATAGTCCTAGCTGTTTCTTCTCAGAGAAGTCTGCATTTAGACTGGGTTGTCATAAGGGTAGGGATAGACCGGATTCTGAAATAACTAACCCTCAAACATAATAAGTTAAAGATGGCTTACAAAACCTTAGTAAAAATCTGAAGACAACCAGTCCTCCCTGCTTCATTAGATCTGATGTCAGAAAACCTGGCAATAAGTCCCCTGCTATTTACTTGCTGCACGACATTGGGCAAGCCGTTGAGTTGTCCCAGAAAGTTGATGATTTGCAGGGCTTGCAAGAGTCCCAGTTTCTTTAACTCTAAAATTGGAATAATAAGCCATGAACTACTTAGATAATGGACATAAAGCATTTTATCAAACCATCACAACTGCCAAAACAATCATAAAAAATGGAAGATGGAAGATTCAGAGGAGATCTTATGGTGGATGGTTTAATAAAGAGCCTCAAAATAAATGTGGTTGTTTTCTTTGAAAAGGTCCCAAAATAGAGCTGGAAGTATTCAGCTCAGTTTCAAAGATGTTAATTTGAGTCTCAGACAGCTGCAGTGGTTATTAATATGAACACAATGGCTGACAACTTGACAACTGTGTCTCGTTCTCATTGGCTGCTTCCACACTCAATGTCTTCATTGTGCACATGCAATAATAACTGTGGTCAGATGACGGACTCTGGGGAAACACGACTGTCAACGGATGAGCATCTCAATGGTGTTTTTAAGAAGGAGACAGTGATACCCTCTTACTGGTACGAATAGGGGATCTTCTTGGTATGAATGGTGGGTCTCATGAACAATCATAAATCTTGAACACTCTATTAGTTCTCCTGCATAGGGAAAACCAGAAGAGAAGCAAATGTTTAATAAAATTATTGTGGAGTAATGTGGTCTTAATGAATATTTACATAAAAATTATCATGGGACATTAGCATAAGGGTAGAGAAAATAAATTATTTTTACCCCTCAACCAAAACTGAATGTGGAAAAGAACATTCTAAAATCAAGGATGCTTTGAAGCTGCAAAGTGTTGGCCTTCTGTCTTTCATTCTTCCCAATTTTCCAAGAAGATGCCTTCATGCAAGCTATCTCAATGTAAAAATCAGAAAAGTTCATGGACTTAACAATTACAGAAATGATTATAAATATTCTGAAATGTAATTACTTTTGTTTCTTTTTTGCATTTTAATATAGTTAATCACTATGTTCTCTGGGATCATATTTGTTCTGTAACTTTTTTGCATACTACCATTTTTATTGGTTGTTGTGATTGTAATATGCAGAAGCCTCAATTGGATTCTCTCTCTTACCAGTTAAAGTATTTCTCAAGTAGATTTTCTTTTATCTTTAAAAGACCTGAACTCATCGGTGATTTGAATGGAAGCTGAACTCAATCTAGATATGAAGAACACAGATGAATCTGGAGCTTCCGCTCTGAACATTGCTCATTGGATGCTGGTAATACACCATGTGGAGTATCATCACGAGGCCCAAGCCCAGCTCTCCCGTGTATACCTCTACACACAAAGGTTACGCATCAAGGGAAGAAAATCCAAGGCAAGCTCGAAGGAATGAGGAAAGCTGCTTTCATATTTGCCCACACAACTTCCTGCTCTGAGGCTGCGACATGGAACTGAATATTTTAGCTTCCACTTTATCTTTTCCCTCCCTCCCTCCCTCTTCCTCTTGTCATGCCTAGATCAATCTTTGTTGCTCTTTTTCTCAGGCCACTCCTAAAATACCCTACCATAGTGAAAGCTTCTGGCTTTTCCACTCTCTTGTTCTTATTTCCTTTCCTTCCACATACCACACCAGCTTCCAAGCACTTCACTGCTACATACACCAGCATACAGAAAGACTGAGGCAGCTAGATGGTGCAGTAACTAGAGTGTTGAACCTGGAAATCCAGGCTGGCCTGAAACAAAACAAAATAAACACCCCACCCCCCCAAACAACAACAACGACGACGACGACAATGATGACAACAACAACAAAGAACAAAAAAACCCTATGGGCTACAAATTCAGTACCCATTTCACTGTGCCGTATTATTTCTCTTTAAACTATGAAAACTTAAAAGATAAACATTAAACTAAGGATATTAAAGGAAATAAAATCACCTCATTGTATCATGTATATTAATTAAAATAATCTTAAGTAGAAAAGAAGAGCTCTTTTGTGAGTTTCTCTCTGTGTTATGCTAGGGGATGCAGTAATGACAAGAGCCTCCACATCAGTTGTCATGGTGGCCAGAGAACAATTATTTCTTTTTTAACATGGTAGGTTTTATGACTTTTCTGGAAATGTGGCTGAAAGAATGATACTACCTGGCTATAAAGGGAATATTTCTAATGGTTCTGCTTTTGTCAATTCCCTGGAGATAGAATGCATTCTGAGATGATCAATGTAATGATGCCACATCTAGACCCTTCAACTTGTGCAAAACAGGTCTGATAATGTTGATTGTAGTGGCATGAGCTCACATTAATTTCATTTCATAATTGCTAACTAAGACACCTTTGTAACAGAAATGAACAAAATGTAAATATAGATAATATATTTTGTCTTGGAGACATAATTCCTTTGAAGTTCAATAGAACTATTCCCTGCTGTTGAAAATGAGGTCATATATTGAGCATAAAAGAGCTTGATAAGTTTTATTCATCAATCTTCCCAATAGGAAGGATGGAAACAAACATTTATTAAGTGCTTATTATATGCCTGGCACAATGCTAAGTGCTTTGTAAACATTGTCTCATTTGATCCTTACAACAGCCCTGGGAGGCAGATGCTATTATCTCCATTTTACAGTTGAAGAAACTGAGGCAGACTGAGGTAAAGTGACTTGCCCAGAGTCACTCAGCTAGTGAGTGTCTGAGGCAGGATTTGAACTCAGATCTTTCTAACTCCAAGTCCAGCACTCTCCACTGCACAACCTAGTTGCCTAGTTTGCTTCACTGCACCCTTAGTGATCTGACATATACTATTTGTTGGAAGAACTATGAATGATGGGGACAGTTCCATATTACTTAAAGTTAAAATCCAAGTCAATCTGATATCGTCAAAATAATTAACTCCTAGAAATCTGCGTTTCAAATAACAAGCAGAGAATTATAATTGCAATAGAGATTTGAGATGGGAATAGTGACATGGGCAATCAGTTTCATAAGGAAACTCTATCACAGTCAAGAAATCCTTCTTTTGGCCTGCCCTGGCTCTGTGAAATCAATGTAGATTTTTTGACCAACGCCCACAGAAAGTTGGATTTTGGTGGATTATGTCAAGTGGTCTGGCTTGCATTATACTCCCTTGTAGTCTTTTCAATATATAAAAATCAATTCTGTGGCACAAGACATAGACTTTAGCCAATGATTTCATGCAAACAATTCCCAGATGCCCTGTGTATATAGCAGTGCCGAGAAAACATTGTTTTATGCATGGAGTAATAATATGATTTCCTAATTTCCCCATAAAAGTTACCTTCCCCCAACCATGGGAAGCTGCCTCATATTGGTAGTTTGTGCAATGCTTGAATTTCTCTGACTATTTTGATGCCCACCCCCTCCACACCCAGTTAAAAAAAAATGGGACAAGCTGGTATTGCTCACAATCTATCATGTAGTTTCATCAGCCTAAATAGATTGGTTGGAGAGGTCTCCTGTCACTTAAATCTTCAAGTGAAAGTGGCACAAAGTTTCTGGAGATCTGGAATAAATATTCCAGAGAATCAACATTCAGCAAAAAGATCTTCCAAGTCTGCAGACAAATGTGTCATCCTAAGTAGAAAATTCTTGGGCTATTTATTGTTGGTTTGTTTGTTACAGTACCCATGATTTCAATGGCATAAGGAGCTCTAGGTGAGCTTTCCCTACTAATTCAGATGATGGCTAGGATGACATATGTGATAAAATAAGGAAGCAGGCTTATCCACATGTCAGGATCCTACAAGAGTCTTGGGATTAGAATGAGACAGCTTTAGGGATAGCTGCAGATTTTCTTGATCCCTTAAATAATAGCAAAGATTTATTTTATAAAAATGTTTTATTAACACATTTTGTTTTGATAACATAGTGATTTGTGGACATATGCTCCAGAACTGAACCCTCCCTTATGATGAAAAACAAAAGTACAAATACATGACACCATGATCTCATTTCACAATGTATATGCTATTCTTTCCTAGTATTCCCCCACCTCTCTGCTTAAGCAGGAGGTATATTCTATCTATTCTCTGAGACTCTAAATGATTTTTCAATTACTCCTAGTTTGGTTTCCTCTTAGTGCTTCTTTCATTTACATTATTTTCATCATTTTATACAGTTTATTTCACTCTGCATCTGTTCATAGAAATTTCCTTTGCTTCTCTGGGTGCCTCATATTTTTCATTTTTGCTGCACAATAATATTATATTATATTCATATTTACTACTGATTATTGATCAATTTCCCAGTCAATAGGCATCCATTTTGTTTCCAGTTTTCTGCTACGTTCCATGAAAGCAAAAAGAATCATTTATTTTCATTCTAATACTAGGGGAAAGGGGAAGGAGGAAGAAAAGAAAGGAAGAGAGCAGATGAGTGCCTGCTTTTCTAAGTCTGGGTCTTTGAACTCATTTTCCCATAGAAACTTGATTAAATATGATAGTAAAGTCCTATGGAATCAATACTGTAATATTAACATAGAATGGAATTAGTAAGAGCATAATTGCAACTAGATTATGGGTAAAATATGCCCTAAGCATCATAGCATAGTACTATAGTATACTTGCAGCTAATTATGGATTAAATAGGTTTTCATGGCCTGGCTTTGGAACCTAACTGCCATACGTTTCATTTTGTCTATTGAAGGATGGGTTTGAAGTTGTCTAATTGGGAGCTGCTAGGTGGCACAGTGGATAAAACACTGGCCCTGGATTCAGGAGGACCTGAGTTCAAATCCAGCATCAGACACTTGACACTTACTAGTTGTGTGACCCTGGGCAAGTCACTTAACCCTTATTGCCCCGCAAAAAAAAAAAAAAGTAATTGTTTAATCAGCCAGCTAACAAATGGACCTTTTGAATACAACCCATTCTTCAGTTGGACATCATCTTTAGGAAAAAAAATAATACATATAAGTATAAAGAACAGGAAAATAAAGCTGGACAGATGTTGTTATTTGATTGTTTCAGTCATGTGTGACTCCTCATGACTCCATCTCAAGTTTTCTTGGCAAAAAGACTAGAGTGGTTTGCCATTTCCTTCTCCAGTCTCATTTTACAGATGAGGAAATGGAGGCTAACAGAATTGAGTGACTTGCCCGGGGTCTCGAAGGTTCTAAGTATCTGAGGCCAGATGAATCTTTCAGATTCCAGGCCTGGCACTATACCCACTGATTCACCTAGCTGCTGCGTGGATAAATATGCCACTGCTCGAGCCTTTGGTGACAACCCATTGCTTCTAGAATAAATAAGGTACAGCTTTCTTGACTTGGCATATATGGGTGTTCCAGATCTGGTGCCAGCTTACCTTCTACCTCTCCAAACATCCCACATGACTGTGTTTCACCACTCTCTTGTTCCAGGTGAACTGGACTATTTCTGTTCTCCAAACCTGGCAGTAGATCTCCTGCCTTTGGATCCTTGTTTTCAAATTGGGAAGGCCAGCAGGAGGAGCAGGCACACTCTTCATTCCTCTAAAAAGCAGCTCACTCCTAAAGACTGGGAAACCACAACTAGAGTGCTTCTGGGGAAGGGGTTTGAGGTAGGACTTTGGGACACAAACCATTAACCTGGGAGCAGCCTGGAGGCTCTTCTGGACCCCATAGGGGACAGCTTTGGTTAACCTTCAGTTGGTGAAAAGTTCTATAATGAGAAGTTGAAGAAACAAAAAATTCAGCTGAAATTCTTCCATCTCAGTCGGAAGAGATCTCCTTGGCTCTCTAGGCTGACTTATGCTTGAATAATAGCCTCTTCCTGAACATACCTAAAAAGTGATCCCACTATTTCCCCATCCCACTTGAGTGTCACTCTCCCATTTTAACAGGTTTTTTCTCCTATAGAGGTGAAAGTAGCATTTTTGTACAGTACAATTTTACAAGGTGCTTTCACTAGAACAAACCTCCATGCTTGGGAGTACAAGTATTATTTTATGGGTGAGGGAGCTGAGGCTTGAAGAGAGAGTGACTTACCCAAGATCACATAGGTAGCAAGTATCAGCAATTACATTCGTGTTTTAGGAAGGTCCTTTTGGCAACAACATCGAGGGGGATTGGAAAGGAGAAATGAGAAGCAAGAAGAACAAATAGGAGGCTAATTTAATTATCCAAGTGATGGGGAATGGGTCCTTGAACTGGGTTGATGAGCATGTGAATGGAGAAGAGAGGTAGGAGGCTGTAAGAGATGTGGAGGAAGAATCAATAACATGTCATCTGGATATGGCAATGGGGAGGTGGCAGAAGGGAAAGGTGACAGTCAAGGATGGCACTAAATTTGCAAAGATGAATGATGAGAAATATGGTGGTATCTTTAACAGAAATAAGGAAGTTTTGGGGAAAGGAGGGAGGGGGAAGATATAAAGTATTCCTCTTTGGACATCTTTGAGATGTCTAATGGAACACTCTGGTGGAGATATCTAGCAAGCAGTAGTCAGGGAGCAGGGTTGTGTATAGCATGCTTCTTGATGCCCTCGGTGGAAGAAGAACATATTGAGGTTGTAACACCTCTGTGGTTACCATCTTTAGAAACACCCCCAAAGAGATGCAGTGTCATCGGATTCCTCCTTAGACTGTGATCTTCTTGAGAACAGGCACTGTCTTTTGCACTTTGCATTTCTTTGTGTTTTCAGTGGTTAGCACAGTGACTGGCACATAGTAGGTACTTAATGGTGTCTAGCATGTAGTAGGTGTTTAATGCATGTTTATTGACTGACTGGATTGGAGATTTAGAGCTGGAAGAGATTTTGGAAACCACTGAATACAACTCCATTTTACGGAGGAGAAAACTGAGGTAAAGAGGGGTTAAGTATCAGGTTGGTTGGCCAAGTAAACAATGGTGAGGAAGCCACCTTGCTCGAGGTTAGAGGTCAGATAGGCCAAGGTGGTATGGCTGCTATGCTTCTGTCAGGAGCCTGAAAAGTCAGACCTATGTCAGACTTAGGACTTCATTGTCTCTGACTTCAGCAGCAGTTCTGAATCATAGTGAAAAACATGCTGGAAAAAGAGGCTGAAAATAGCTGGGCTCCAATCGTATCTCTCCCACTGACCTTTGCTGATGACTCTGAATAAGTCACTTAGCCATTCTGTAAAATGGGCTTAATCATCCTTGCACTACCTGTTTCTCATGAGATATTTTGAAGGGGAAAATACTTGAGGAAACTAGAAAATCTCTATGGAAACCTAAGCTATTATTCTCCTTAGCTACAGGATCTGCAAGGATTAGAATCTGGGAAGAGGTGGCCAATGGGTCTGTACACACATTCTATGATTTCTATTGTAGTGGTGATGTTCCTTTTGGCAACAAACGCATCACTACGTCATGCCTCCAGTGATGACATTGGGATAGGGAGAGATCAGCGTGTTCAGGCAGATGGAGCTGGTGTTGCCCTTAGCTCATTCTTCTCTCTGGCCCTGATTGCTTTATGATGCCCAAATCCACATTGTTTGCCTTTGTCTAAATATCTAATACAGATCAAATTTAAATAGAGCTAAATTATGCAAAGCAGAGCTGGGCCAAAGCAATGACATTTGAGAAAAGCCAGGCAGTGTCACAAGAGACTCCCGGAAGGTGAGTGTCGTCACTCTCTCCTTCTGCCCAGACCTTGGCTAGATTCTGGAGCCTAGGAGCTGGTGCTGGGCTTGGTCAGTTTCTATTTAGCATGCTGGACAGACTTACCAATGCAATGCCCCCATACTCTGGCACAGTGGAAAGATCACTGGCTCTGGAGTCAGAGGATGCAGGTTCAAATCTGCCTCTGATAATTACTGCCCCTGCAACCTTGAGCAAGTCATTTAATTTCACTGTGCCTCAGTCTCCACATATGTAAAATGAAGGAGTTTGACTTGGGCTCTAGTCCCCTTCAGATTCTAATCATCCTATGAGAGGGAATCTGGCCAATCCTACTGGTTTAGAAAAAGACAGGGTTCACACAGACACCACCAAGTAAATGCCTTCTGTTTCTTGGAGGGTTGAGATAGCTCCACCTTGGAAACACAAAGGGCATTGCCTAGTGAGCGCAATATATGGATGGAATTAATACCTTGACAGCAAAATAACTCTCAGTATCCCATAATAAACTAATGATTTGAGATGGCCTTGTGAGGTACCAGTCCCCAAATATCTTCACCAGTGACACCCCAAAGCCCACCATTAGCAGTTCATTCCTTGGGTTGTGTATAGCATGCTTCTTGATGCCCTCGGTGGAAGAAGAACATATTGAGGTTGTAACACCTCTGTGGTTACCATCTTTAGAAACACCCCCAAAGAGATGCAGTGTCATCGGATTCCTCCTTAGACTGTGATCTTCTTGAGAACAGGCACTGTCTTTTGCACTTTGCATTTCTTTGTGTTTTCAGTGGTTAGCACAGTGACTGGCACATAGTAGGTACTTAATGGTGTCTAGCATGTAGTAGGTGTTTAATGCATGTTTATTGACTGACTGGATTGGAGATTTAGAGCTGGAAGAGATTTTGGAAACCACTGAATACAACTCCATTTTACGGAGGAGAAAACTGAGGTAAAGAGGGGTTAAGTGACTTGCTTAAGGTCACACATCCCTTAAGTGCCTGAGGTGAGGAAGGTGGAAAAGGAAAAGCATTTATTAAGCATCTGCTGTGTGCTTGGCACCATGTTAAGCACTTTACAAATATTTTTCATCTGATCCTCACAACAAGCCTGGGAAGTAGGTACTATTATTATCCCTATTTTACAATTGAGTAAATTGAGGCAGACAGAGGTTAAGTGACTTGCCCAGGGTCACTCAACTAGGAAGTGTGTGAGGCTGAATTTGAACCCAGGTTTTCCTGCCTAAAAGTCCAGGGCTCTTGTCACTATGTAATTCTACCTCTCAAGATTATGTAAAACATTATCATATTTGTAATTATGTACAAGAAAACTTGGTTAAAAAGAAAAAATGAAAGAAAGTGGAAAATAGCATGCTTCTGTCTGTTACATCAATATCAGTTCTTTCTTTGGAGGCCCTCATTCTTTCTTAAAGCACAGTGATATTCCATTACATTCATATACCACAACTAGTTTAGACATTCTTCTATCATTGTCCATCTACTTTGTTCATTGTTGCCACAAAAGAGTTACTACAAATATGGTGATGCATGTGGAGCCTTTCTATTTGTCAGTGACCTCTGTGGGGTATATGCCTAGAAGTAGCATTGCTGGATGAAAGGGTATTGATGTTGGATGGGTAGGAATTTAACAGGTATAACTCCAACTACCTTTGGGACATCTCCATCTGTCTCCTCAAACTCAACATATCCCAAAACAACATCAGTATCTTTCTCTATCAGCTTGCTCCTCCTCCTTCTTCCTTCCCCATTTTTGATAGTGCCATCTCCTGTCTTGGGATGATAACACCCTATCCACCCCATAGGCAAGATGGGAAGATCAGTCATCAATTATTAAGAACCTACACCATACCAGGCATTGAGATTAAAAAAGAAAATGGATGCAACTTGCATTGTATATCTATATAAATCATTACTCTTAATAATCTCTTTTTTTACTTGGGTAAGCTTGGCTCTTCATCCAAAGACCAAAGAGGCTTCCAGGGATGATGAGGTGAAGGTCCTGTAGTACTCAGATCAATCAGACCATATCCGGATCATTGTGTTCACTCCTGGGTACCACATTTTGGACAGGATGTAAGTAAGCTAGAGAACTTTCAGGGGAGGCAACCAAAATGATAAATATCCTTGAGTTCTTATCATGTAAGGTCAGTTTGAAGGAACTGGGTGATTAGGCTGTGGAATAATAGGCTCAAGGGAGACATGATAGATATCCCTGAGGATTTATAAGGCTTTTATCCTCCAAAGGTCGATTGACTTCTTGCTGCGGTGCAGCAGGGATCTTTTCTCAGGTACAGTTTGGACCAAAGCTCTGTTTCTGAGGAGCCTTCACATGAATTTTTCTCTTTCTATCCCTAGCATCTAACATGGTGCCTGGTAGGTACACCATAAGTCTACTTACTTCTGGCCCAACACTGATCAATGCACTCAAAGGATGAAATAACAGAAAGGAGAAATGGACACTTCACCATGCAATGGATGGCACGGCTGTTGTCTATTATGGCTCCTCATTTCCCAAGTTTGGTTGGTGACTTTATGAATTTCAAAGGCAAGTTTATTCTCATCAAGAGAAACCCAAATGAATGCATAAACAGGGACTTATCTGGCACCGTAAAGTGTCCGTTGGCATGCCAAGTCCAGTGGGGCCTGCCAACTTTTGTCCCCAGCCTCAGACCCAGCAGGCAGGATGTAGCCCACTGTGCAAACATTGCCAGCCAATGCAAGACCCTTACTGAGCAGGCCCATTCATCTCTCTGGTCCCTTGGCCATTGTTATACATTAGGATTAAAGACTCCTGTCTTAAAGGAAACTGTTCTCGGGTACTAATGATTTTATTTTTGGAAAGAAAAAAATCAGGACTAATATACAGTCTCCTGCCATAAAATATTACTCCCTGAAAGCTTAGACTTGAGTTATGAAAGGGGAAGAGGGCATCCTTAAGGAAGAAAAAAAATGAACCAGTTTTTTTTGCCACCTTGATCAATTTTAAATCGGCAGAGTTGAGAGCTCATAAGTAAGCCAAGCTGGAGCCCGGAGTGTAACTTTATTGGTGTGTTTTTTAAAAAATCCATATGAATAGGAGCACAGACTCTCCCTCTTCAACAAGGACAGCATGTACTACTCCTAATTGAAGGGGAATTACCCAGGTTCCAAGGTCAACACTGAACTGGGACAGCTGTGTTTTGGCTTCAAGCTGTGGGTGCTTTTCTAGCTCTCCTGACATGGTCCATCGAGCATCAGTAGGGTAAACCAGAAATGTACAAAAGATCTGTTTGATGGACACAGGGCTGGGCCCTTTAGTTCCTGCTGTGTTTCTACTGACCATCTCTCTGATGGAGGATTTTGTATAGAATCTTATGGAGATGGTGGTGGTGATAATGATGATGGTGTTACTGCTGCTGATAACTAACATTTATAAAGCACCTACTATATGCCAGGCACTATGCTAACCACTTTACAAATATCCCATACGATCCTCACAACAACCCCGGAAGATGGGTGCTATGATTACCCCCATTTTACAGATGAGCAAAGTGAGGCAAAGGTTAAGTGACTTGTGTCCTTAATTGTGAGATACACTCAGATGATGAAAGGAAGGCACATAAATGTTAAAAGACATGCCTAAGGTCACAGAGTAAAACATTTTGTGGGCAAGGAATCAGGTTTTCTTTTGGGGCATTGATCTGACCTTGGCTAATGAAAGAAGACTGAAACAAGGCCACCATCTTTACCATCTTGATAGCCAGGTTGTAAGTTCCACGAAGACCAGGGCTATCTTGATTTTCTTTGGCCTCTAAGGTCCCTTTTGGGTCCAAATCCTTGATCATATGCTCTTAGGTGCTGTATAACAGGTCCCCCAGGAATTCGAATAGGTCACCACTGCACATAGTAGCCACTTACCACATGTTCCATTGGATGAAGGATTCTTCATGCAAGCTAGTGAGCATCAGGGGGATGGTGATGGGTATAGGAAATGAGCAATGTTCATCCTGGAGGACAAAAAAGACTTGGGTGATAGCAGTTTATATTTAAAGAACTGTCATGTGGGGGAATGATGAGATTTGTTCTGTTCGGTCCCAGATAGAAGAATGGAATAATGGGAGGAGCTGGCTTGGCTGAGAGAGTGTTTCCTTATAAAGCTTCCTGACAATTAGAGCTTTCCCTAATTGGAATGAGCTGCTTTCGAGGTGGTGAGCTTCTCCTCACTAAAGTTGTGCAAAAAAAAGACAGGAAGATCATTTCTAGGGTACACTGTAGAAAAGATCCCTGTTCAGGTGCGGGTCAGACTACATGGGCTCCAAGATCGCTAGAGACTTTGAGATTTGATGAATAATTAACAAGAATTGAATGATAAGGGGCAGCTAGGTGGCGCAGTGGATAGAGCACTGGCCCTGAAGTCAGGAGTACCTGAGTTCAAATCTGGCCTCAGACACTTAACACTTACTAGCTGTGTGACCCTGGGCAAGTCACTTAAGCCCAACTGCCTCACTAAAAAAAATAATAATAATGATAAGATGAAGGGAAATATGCTTATATTAAGCATGTATGCATAAGTATGAACATCCCAAGCAGCTCATTATAGAATAATATGAGATACCTCCACCAAAGAAGGCTGAGAGACAGTCTAGCATAGTGGATAGAGGCCTGGGAGTCTGGACAATCTGGGTTCAAGCTTCACTCCATTACATGGGCAAGTCACACAATTTCTCATTTTCTTAGGAAATTGTTTAAGGCTCCAAGTTAGAGCTTTATTGTTCATCTGTGATATTAGAGGGGGTTTCTGCATTGGGAGTTTCTTACATGCATAAAATCTGGACCTCCCCCCGCCAAAAAAACTCAAACCAATGATGATCATGATGGGATTCTTTTTTGAGGGATGAATTTAAGCTACTGCTCAGAAATGTTAATTCATTGTCAATTTGATGGAGATAGATGACTATTTCCACTAGTGGTTATGACAATTTATTCTGATTCAGTAAGAACTTGAACAACCAAAGCAAGATTCAGCCCCATAGTCCCAAATTAAATTTGATTTTCCAATCTTGTTAGAGGGCATCAGCCAAATTTTAGGCTTGCGTGTGGGAATTTTAAAGAGACTTCGTGTTTCTAGGCACGAAGACATTTATCTCCAACTACATGCATGCTTTGGAATAAAGGGAGAGTTCAGTACCCAGAGGGCATTTAGAGAATGTAACAAAAACTGGACAGCTGGTGTCAAAGCCTGCTTGCAGGTAAAAAAGTTAACCCAGTTACCTCCTGGTGGCCAGGATGGAGACAGCCAATTATGGCTATCCCAAAGTGGAATGGGTGGAATGAGCAGAAAATGAGTTCCCCTTTGATGGAGCCTTCAAGAAATGACCACCCTAGTGGGGCATCACAGGGTGCATTCCTGCCCAGAGATGGTTTAGACCAGGTGGCCTGTGAGATCCTTCCATTGTTTGCCTTTTGAGAATAAGAAGTTCTGAAGCATGCATGAGGTTTGTCCTAGTCCCCTGCCTGGAATTTCCTTCAGTGCCTGAGGTCTTCCTATCCTGGAACATGCATCCTCCATGATGGTCTCCTTCTCCCATTGGTGAATTCCTTCCAGTACCTCCATTTTGGAAATGTGGGCGGGTCAACCTGTATTTCCTTCCCAGCTGTGCTTCTGATTTTCTGAACTTTAACTCCATTTTCCCCTTTGCCTCTTCTCCTTTTAAGGTTCCCTTGTGTTCCCCTATTAGAATGTAAGCTTTTTAAGGGTGGGACTGTCTTTCTTTTTGCTTGTATTTGTATCTTCCCTATACTTAGCAACTTTACCTGGCACTTAGTAGGTGCTTAAGAAATGCTTATGACCTTGACTTGCCTTCCCCTCAATCTACTGACCATGTGGTGACTAAAATTATATGTGGTTGCCTAAATTATATCCCAAGTTTGGGGAAAATTATCTGGGGTTTCTAATATATTGCTACTTATAAATTAGAAGGTTTAGCATCAATTTTGGGCATTAAGCATTTATTAAAGCATACCAAATATTAATAAAGAGAGAACATGTGGCTCAGAAAGTTAAGAAGGCCGATCTAGCCTAGAGGAGAGATGGAGCTGAGCCCGGCATCCTTCTTTCTCCAATTCCTCCACCACGAGCCATGTGAGAGCCTTCCTTCCCTCCCGCTCTTAAAGAGAGCCGGCCCTTCCAGCTCCAAGCTAATTGGGCAGCCTCCTTCAGATTTATTGGTTTACTGGACTTGAGGGTGGTCGAGAGCATAACATGCTGAGGTCAGAGTTCAGAGAACACACCCTCTGAGGGTCAGGCTTTCAGGTAAATGTGGTTTTAATTAAGTTGACTTTAAGTGAGTTTATCAGCAAAGTCAATACAATCAGTCTTAATATTATCACCCCACCGGGGTGGGGGGGGCTGGGCTCCCCAAACCCATTATTTTCTTGCACCCAGTACCACTGCCTTCCTTCCCTCCATTCCAAGTCTATGAATTTAAGACTTGTTGATTGTTAACCTTGCATTTGTTTGGTATGTTTTATACATGTACATGTATGTTTTATACACGTGCATACATGCCATCTCTCCCCTTGATGTAAACTCCCAGCAGACACGTTTGTTTTGGTATCCTCAGGGCATAGCATGGTTCCTGAAGAGCATAAGAAATGCTTCTTGGTTGGCTGATGTAAAAAGAATGGCTTTTTCAGGGGCAGCTAGGTGATGCATTGGATAGAGCACCAGCCCTGGATTCAGGAGGACCTGAGTTCAAATCTGACCTCAGACACTTAACACTTACTAGCTGTGTGACCCTGGGCAAGTCACTTAAGCGCAATTGCCTCACTAAAAATACCAAACAACAACAAAACAACAACAACAACAACAAAATGAATGGCTTTTTCCCATGTCATGTCTCCATCTTGATTTATGAAGATGGATTTGTGTTCTCAGTGGTAATTGTAGCCCATCCATGAGCTCTCATTTTATATGACTCTTCCCTATGTCCCATAAATACTCTGTAGATGCTCCACCTACCCTGCCTTTCTCTAGATCTCCTGCCATTGCTTGGATACCAGTGGGGCACATTGTGGTATTCCTAGCTTTTACTAGATGACTGTCTGCTGGTGCCAAACTACCTTCTTTTACTTGTTTCTATATTGCTGGCCTTTTACTGTCAGTGCTGCCTTTGGCTGCATCACAGAAGACCCCACATTGTAGTTTTCTTTGGCCCCCAAAAAGGAATGCACATTCTTACCCTCTTTATTTTTTGACTCACAGACAAATGATTCTCCTGGTTGTCAAAATGAATTTATATTTATGTTGTATTTACTTCTCAGTGTATGTGATGATTTTACCCAGCGGAATGTTAATTCCTCAAGGGCAAAGAATGTCTCACTTTTATCTTTGTAATCCTGTCTTGGCACATAATACATGTTTAATGAATTGAATGGACTCTCCACCTTCCACTGAACACTTCTTGGCTCTCTCCATGACAAAACAATTTTGGAGAATGTGAAAAACATACTTGTCCCATCTACTTTTTAAAAAACAAACTTATGAAAGAAAATATAAATATTTAATTATGTTAAAAACAGGACCCAAAAGATCCTATTGTAGATGTCATCTAGCCCAACACCCTTAATTTTATAGATGGTTAAATGAGGCCCAGAGAAGGTATATGATTTGTCCAAGATCATGTAGGAAGCTAGTGGTAGAGATGATGGAATTTGAACATAGGTCCTAGATTCTGACTATACTTAATTTTAGGGTTTGGTGAAAAGTAATTAGGAGCTTTTTTCATAAACTTCTGATAAGGGCATTAAAGATATATTGGAGGGGGGTAGCTAGGTGGTGCAGTGGATAAAGCACCAGCCCTGGATTCAGGAGGACCTGAGTTCAAATCTGGCCTCAGACACGTGACACTTACTAGCTGTGTGATCCTGGGCAAGTCATTTAACCCTCATTGCTCTGCAAAAAATAAAATAAAATAAATAAAGGATATATTTGGGGCTCCAGAGGAATTGAGTTCTGAACTTAGAAATATTTCTTTCAAATGGCTCTAGATAAATAGCAAAGTAGTCTCCCACACTTGTTTCCTTTGCACATCAATAAACTAACTCACAATGATCTTCTTCAGATGAAACATTGACCAATAAGGAGAGACACTGGAATGATTTCTTAAAAGCTTCTCTTCTCTGGAATTCTCATTTATAGAAATTTTTCTTCATTTCCAAAGGGCTTTATGATACATTGTGATGAGATAACATGAGAAATGTTCAGAGGAGTCTGGGAAATACCCAAAGTTACAGTTAAAACAAAAGAAGCAGAAACTTTCTGATGAAAGGTCCATTCAGCTCCTTCTATATTAGAGTATGTTCCATGTTCAAGGAAGATTAGAAAATATTTATCAGGAGACATGAACAATTCACCTACATTATTATCATAAATCACAGAATCAGAGAATCTGCAAGTGGGAAATGACTTTCCAGGACAACAAGCATCCTTCTTCCCAAGGTTTCCTGTACTACTCTCTTACCTCTGGCTCCTCAGATCTGTTTTTTCTCCTATCTGTAAAAGCCTCCCTGCTCTCCATACTTTATAGTGTAAATAGCTTCAATCCTTCATCACTCTGGATATAGTTCTTTGGATCAACGTCTTTCAAGCATTTCTATGGGAGTTGCCCAAGAAGGATGGAATGTCTTCACCACTGGAGCATCTCTCTCTTTAGTACTTCCTTGCTTCTTCTTCTTTTTTTTTTAGTGAGGCAATTGGGGTTAAGTGACTTGCCCAGGGTCACACAGCTAGTAAGTGTTAAGTGTCTGAGGCTGGATTTGAACTCAGGTACTCCTGAATCCAGGGCTGGTGCTCTATCCACTGAGCCACCTAGCTGCCCCCGCTTCCTTGCTTCTTAAGCAGCTTGACAAGCACACCCAACTGTTGTGTTCATATTTCTGCTATAGCCAAGTAATCATTATCAAAGTGTGACCTGTTCTCCTTCCTAGAATAGAAGATAAAGGGACTTGAGGAAAGCCTCTCTATTCTCCAATAATTTTTTGGTTAATTTATTTATGTATTTAAAATTTCCCCCCAAGTTACATGTAAAACAAACAAACAAATTTTTTCACATTGATTTTTTTAAACTTTGTGTTCCAAATTTTCCCTCTCCCTCTCTCCTCACCCCTCCCTAAGAAATCAAGCAATTCAATATAAGTTATACATGTGCAGTCATGCAGAACATCTTCACATTAGTCAGGTTGTGAAAGAAAACAGACAAAATAACTTCAGAAATAGGAGCTAACATATAAAATTATACTTCAATCTGTACTCAGATACCATCAGTTCTTTCTCTGTTTATGGTATGCATTTTCCATAAATCCTTCTGATAGTATCCTGCTAATCATTTCTTTCACAATTACTATTGCTGACTGTATTACCCTCCATCTTATTCCCTCCCCTTGATTTTTACTCTATATTACATCTTCTTTTACCCTATCCCTCCTCAAAAGTGTTTTGCTTTTTACTTTCCCCTCCCCCAATCTGCCTTCCCTTCCTCTGACTATCCCCCCTTATTCCCTTCCCTTCCCAATTTCCCTCAGGGCAAAATATATCACTATACCCACTTGGGTATGGATGTTATTACCTCTTTGAGCCAATTTTGATGAGAATAAGGCTCACTCACTCCCCTGCTCCTTCCCCATCTTCCCCTCCACTCCATAAGCTTTTTCTTGTTTCTTTTATGTGAGCTACTTTACCACATCCCACCTCTCCCTTTCTCTTTCTTCCAGTGCATTCCTCTTACCCCTTAACTTTCTTTTAAAGATGTCATCATGGGTTAGTTAGGTGACACAGTGGACAAAGTACCAGCCCTGGATCCAGGAGGCCCTGAGCCCACATCTGGGTCCAAACATAAGCCAGCCCACCCTGCCTGACCACAAAAGACAAGGATAAGCAAAAATAAATGTTTTATAGATAGCAACTCTTCATATTCAATTCACACCTGTGCCCTCTAAGTCTATTCCTTTCAGCTGCCCTAATACTGAGAAAGTTCTTATGAGTTAGAAGTATTATCTTCCCATGTAGGAATGTAAACAGTTTAACCTTTTAATATCCCTCATGGTTTCTTCTATTTATTTACCTTTTTATGCTTCTCTAGGGTCTTGTATTTGAAAGCCAAATTTTCTATTCAGTTCAGGTGTTTTCATCATGAATCCCTGAAAGTTGTCATTTTCATTGAAGTTCCATGTTTCCCCTTGAAAGATTATACTCAGTTTTGATGGGTAGGTGATTTTTCATTGTAATCCCAGTTCCTTTGCCCTCCAGAATATCATATTCCATACCCTCTAGTCTTTTAATATAAAAGCTGCTAGATTTTGTGTTATCCTGACTGTAGCTCCACAGTATTAGAATTCCTTTTTTCTAACTGCTTGCAATATTTTCTCCTTGGCCTGGGATCTCTGGAATTTGGTTATAATAGCCCTGGAAGTTTTCCTTTTGGGATCTCTTTCAAGAGGTGATCAGTGTATTCTTTCAATTTCTATTTTACCCTATGTTTCTAGAATATCAGAGCAATTTTCCCTGACAATTTCTTAGAAGATGATGTCTAAGCTCTTTTTTGGTCATGGTTTTCAGGTAGTCCAATGATTTTCAAATTATCTCTCCTGGATCTATTTTCCAAGGAGATAGTTCATATTGCCCTCTATTTTATTCATTTCGATTTGCTTTATTGTGTCTTTATTTATCATAAAGTCACTAGTTTCTATTTGCTTTGTCCTAATTCTAAAGCAATGATTTTCTTCAGAGAGCTTCTGTGCTTCCTTTTCTATTTGGTCAATTTGATTTTTCAAGCTGTTGACTTTTTTCATGACCCTCCTGCATCACTCTCATTTCTCTTTCCATTTTTCCCTCTACCTCTCTAACTTTATCTTCAAAGTCCTTTTTGAGCACCTGTATGACTTGAGACCAATTCATATTTTTTCTTGGAAGCTTTGGATGTAGGAACTTTGACTTTGTTATTTTCTTCTGAGGGTGTATTTTGATCTATCTTGTTCACCAAAGAAACTTTCGATGGTGTGATGCTTTCTCTGCCTGCTCATCTTGATGGCCTATTTTTTGGCTTTTAACTCCTTCTTGCAGCGGAGCCCTGCTTCCAGGATGCACTGTCCCAAAATACAGGGGGTCCCAGGTAGTATGATTTAGTGAGAGGCTTGTTCTCAGTCCGCCTGGCCTATAAGTAACCACAGGCCACTTATTCTTTTTAAAAAAAATTTTGCAGGGCAATGAGGGTTATGTGACTTGCCCAGGGTCACACAGCTAGTAAATGACAAGTGTCTGAGGCCCCATTTGAACTCAGGTCCTCCTGAATCCAGGGCCAGTGCTTTATCCACTGTGCTACCTACCTGCCTCTGGCCACTTATTCTTTAACCTGAAAGCAGAAATCCTATTGAAATCTGATTCTTTATGGCCAAAATCCTGGTGTACCTGTGCCCCTCCCCCACTGGGCTGTTGCCACTTGAGTATGCTAACCGGTTCAGAATATGGGCACTTTGCCTTAGCTCCAGCAGAGGCCAAAGCTATTTCCCCCCTGGCCAACTGCTGGACCCTCTCACTGATCTGTGAGCTGAGTTTCAGAAAGAGGTGCTAATGCTGATGGTTTCAAGGCTCTAGAGGCATGACCTGCCTGGGACTGGATCTGCACCACACGCTGCACTCTTCTCTTGGCCTGGTTCCACAGACCTTCCCTGTTGCCCTTTTTAAGAAGTCTTTGGCTGGAAAATGGTTTTCCTCTTTTCTTTTGTGGGTTCTGCTGCTCCAAGAATTGTCTTATGGCATTATTTTGAAGGTATGTGGATGGTTCGTGTTAGGAACTCCAAGGGTTGTAGCCTTTCCGTCTCCAAGAAATTAAGAAGAATGAGGTATTCCTTTTATAAAAGGGAGAAGGGCTATAATATAGAAATTAGGAGAAAAAACATCATCTCTACCACTAGCCAACTAATATATCCTGAAACAGCATCTCTACCACTAGCCCCAAATATATTCTTCTTTTGTGAGGCAATTGGGGTTAAGTGACTTGCACAGGGTCACACAGCTACTAAGTGCTAAGTGTCTGAACTGGATTTGAACTCAGGTACTCCTGAATCCAGGGTCGGTGCTCTATCCACTGCGCCACCTAGCTGCCGCACCCAAATATATTCTTAATGTCCTTATCAGAAGTTCATGAAAAAAAACCCAACAAAACACCTCTAATTGCTTTTCACCCAACCCTACAATTAAGTATAGTCAGAATCTAGGGCATATGTTCAAATTCCATCATCTCTACCACTAGCTACCTATGTGATCTTGGACAAATCATATACCTTCTTTGGACTTCATTTACCCATCTATAAAATTAAGGGTGTTGGGCTAGATGACATCTACAATAGGATCTTTTGGATCCTATTTCTAACATGATTAAATATTTATATTTTCTTTAGTAAGTTTGTTTTTGGGGGTTTTTCCTGTCTTACCAGGGAGAAGACTTATTGAGAAAACCATTCTGCATTCTCTGCTTCTCCTTCAGCCCAAGTCCTTTCCCCTTCCTCCAGTTCTTCTCATTTTCATTTCCCCTTGAATTTTCCCTCCCCCAAATATTAATCCCTTTCCTCCTTCACAGTTCCCAAATCTTCTCAGGCTCATATTTCTGTCTCCTTCCCTTCCTTCTTTATCAACTCAATTTATTCTACTTTCCTCTTTCCATGGGCATCTAAGTACTCTTTTCTCATTCATTTAACAAATATTTTATTAAATACATAATATATGCAGAGTACTGTTTTAGCACTATTCTAATTATTCCCTTCTAGACCTTATAATCTAGTAGACTATTGCTAAAGATTCCCCAGTTCCCTCAAATGATCCCCTCACCATTCTGGCTGCCAACTTTTGGATGCAATCTAGCTTGTCAATGTCCTTAAAATAAGGCACTCAGCACTTAACAAACCAGTTATCCCACTTTAACCAAGGAAAACTAGAATGGACATGTTAAATTTCTCATTCAGAGGGTAGCTAGGTGGCGCAGTTGATAAAGCACCAGCCTTGGATTCAGGAATACCTGAGTTCAAATCCGGCCTTAGACACTTGACACTTACCAGCTGTGTGACCCTGGGCAAGTCACTTAACCCCCATTGTCCCGCAAAAAAAATCCTCATTCAGGACACTATGCATATTTTGATGTAGATTAAGTTTGTATTAGATGTGGAGGCTGCCTTGTCACAATGATAACTCATAATGAAGTTGTGGCCCCCTAAAACTCCCAGATCTTTTCCACATATTCTGCCCTTATGCTCTCTTGAGCATTCTTTCCCCAAAGCAGAATAGGAAGGCTTATATATTGTTCAATTCAGATAAGTTCTGATTGGGCAGCTTTCCATCACTGTTTTTCTCCTATTGATCTTGCTGCATGGGGAATAGGGGTACTAGGAACCAGTTTACTTAATTGGACCTAACAGAATCTCTCTAAAACAAATATCCAATCCACATCCAGTGAAAATCAGTTCCACCTTGGCCTTGGTATTCACCAAATCATTCTTTCCATTATTGTTCTTTATCCACTCCCTGAACCGAATTGGGAAACTAATTATGATAGTTCAGATGAAAAGTAATGAGAACTTGGACTACATGAATGTATGTAGTCATGTTCTGAAGAGATGCCAAGAAGGTAGAATCACGAAACTTGGCAGCTGATTGGTTATGTGGTGGACAGAGCAGGGTTGAAGATGACTCTAAGAATACCAACATGGGTCACTGGAAAAATGGTTGTTCCCTTAACAGAAACTGTGATGTTAGAAGGAGAAGTTGGTCTAGGTGAAAATATAATGAACTCCATTTTGGACATGTTGAAGTATGGATTATGTGGGTGAAAATGTAGTTGACAATATAAGACTGGAGATCAAGAAACTGACTAGGATTGGATATATGGGTTTTGGAAATCATCTGTATACAGATGATAGTTGAACCCATGGGAACTGGAAAGGTCATAAAGAGCGAGTGTATAGAGGCAAGAGAGACCAGGACAGAGATTTGGGTTAACTTACATATAATGGGAGAGACATGAATGAAAATCCAGCAAAAGAGATGGAGAAATAAGGGCTCGGGCAGGTCTGAAGAAACTCGAGAGAGCAATATCATGAAAAGTGAGGGAGGAGAGAGTATCCAGAACAGGGCCTGTGGTCAGCCTCAAATGTTGCAGAGGCGAAGAAGGATGAGTATAGAGAAAAAGTCACCAGATTTAGCAGTTAAAATATCAGTTGTTCTTGTATACTGGCAATATTAAGTAATAACATCAATTGAACCACACAGCACTTTATTTACATCTTTATTTGATCCTGGCAAGAGTCCTATGAGAAGGTACTACTGCTATTATCATGCCCATTTTACAGATGAGGAAACTGAGTATCAGAGAAGTCCTGGGTTTTGGACACTAATGCAGATAGCAAATAACTGGAGGTGGGATTTAGCTTTCATGTGTCTTTGTTCCCATTACAACATTTCATCCCCTACATCACTGCTGCCTAGAGCTAGATGTTTCCAACTATTATTAGGGAGGGATTCTTTGGACAGTTGAACATGTAAGGGTTTTATCACTTTTTTTCTCTTCAGGAAGTTTAGTTTAATCTCAGCAAGACAGACAAAGAGGTGGAAGATATGCACCTCTGGAGTGTAAATTAGGTTCTTCTTGCTATATCATAGCATTCCCTCAGTTCTCTCTGCTGCATCTCACTCATCTTTTGATGATGGAGGGTGGGGTCCGAGAGGAACAAACTTTGCTTGCTTATCAAAGAATTTAGTCCCTTCAGTGAAGAGGCAAAACAGAGTTGTGTGGTGGAATGAGCCCTAGGTTGGGTAGGAGAAAACCTGGGTTTGAGTCCCAGTTCTACTATGAATTGGTTGCATGACTTGTAAGTAAGTAACTCACCAACAAGCGATTTAGAGCTAGAAGGGACCCTATAATTCATATAGCCCAACCTGTTTGCTTTAGAGATGAGAAAACTGAGATGCCTAGAGGGGAAATGACATGCCCAAGACCACACAGGTAACATGAGGCACAGCTGGGATAAAAACTTGTCTCCTAAGTCCAAATCCAATGTTCTCTCTACTATATGATACCAACTCATCTGGTAATAGGGGATTTTATAATACTTAGCATTTCAAAGGGTTGTTTTGGAGAAGGTGATGTGTATACTTTAAAGTGTTCTGGTGTTCTTGCAAAATTATTTTTAACACTGTGGTGATTATCATCAATCCCATCTCTGGGATTCTATAAAATGAGGATAGGGTTTGGCTTATAGTAAATTACAAATGCTTTTCCTTTCATTCATTTATTGGACAAGATGAACTCTAAAGTCTTTTGTGTCTCTAAATATGTGATGATATGAAATCAGAACTTTAAAAAATGAACTTTAGATTTTATTCCTTGATTTGTATACAGTTGAGGTTAATCATCTAGTCCTATCCGAAGATGTTGTTTCTTCTCTCTCCCTCCCTGCCTCTGTCTCTGTTTCTGTCTCTTTGGCTCTCTCTCATTCTCTTTCTCCTCTCTCTCTTTTCTCTCTGTCCCTTTCTCTTTTCTTCTCTTTTCTCTTTTTCCTCTCTTTTCTTCTCTCTCTATTCTCTTTCTCCCTCCTCCTTTCCCTTCTTCCCTCTTCTTTCCCTCAATTTCCTTTCTTTTTACTTCCTCTCTATTCTCTCCTTCTATTACCTCTCTCTCCCTCTATTTCCTCTCTGTTTCTGTTTCCATCTCAGGCTCTGGCTCTCTGTCTGTCTGTCTCTCCCTGCTCTCGCTCTCTCTCCCTCCTCTCATCAGTTCATGTTTCTTTGTTGCTTCTTTCTTTGATTAAAAATAAAAGGATGTGGCTTTGTGAGTTCTGAGCACATAATTTGAAGGCAGGTCTAAAGCAGAAGTACTGACTCATCTGTATCTCTTTGGAGCACAGTCTCTGGCTCCACAGAGCTCTGCTGAGAGTGAGTTCACCTCTGCTCTGGGTGCTCTCACTGTGTGGAGGAAGCTCCATTTTCTGATGCCTTTCCTCTAGTCTATATTTGATGACCCGTTTTTCTTGATTGAAAGCAGTTCCAGCCCTCATGATCTGGGAAGACAAGGCAAATAGAAAAAAAGAAGGCAAAGTGGAACTCTTGGCAAAAAGACAGCGATGAACTGTCCCCTTTATCTGGAATATCTGCTGCCTTGTGATTGAAGAAACACTGACTACTAACAACTGGGGAAGAGGAGGAAACAGCCTCCTGCCGGATGAGGCACTTGATTCTTGCAGGAAACCAGGCAAAAGTGTGGAGTGAGGGCATGCTATGATGTGGGCAGGGACAATCGCAAAGGCATGGAGGGAGGAGATCTTAGGTGGGAACAATAAATAGGGCAGTTCAGCTGGGCAATAGAATGTGTGAAGGGAAATAAAGTCGAGGGCAGTTAAGAAAGATGATCTGGAGCCAGATTGTGAAAGGTCTTTAAATGCTAACAGAGGAGTGTGTATTTTATTTTTGATGCAAGCGGGAGCCACTGAGGTGTCTTGAACAGGGAAAGGGACGTGGTCAGACCTGCGCTTTAGCAAGACAACAAAAAACTTCTAAAATAAACTGAGGGCACAGAGCCCTTCCTCAAGGTTGTTAATTCCAGGCTGAAAATTGGCTGCCATTCCTTTCTATACCTTGAAGCTTCGGATGCCTGCTGACTGATTTAATAGAGATATAAAGACCGACTGCTCAGGTCCTCTGATCAAAAAGACCTTCCCTTCCATCTGGACACTCCATCCAAATCTTTAATGGCACAATTCCCTGCTTGGATCTGCTAGATTAATTCTGTCAGTTTTCCTGAGGGAGGATGCTTAGAAATTGAGAATCTCCAGGCAGGGGTTTGTGAAAAACAAGGAAATAATAAAGGGCCACCCAGCCCTGAGTCACCCTTCCTGGCATAGAGGTAGAGCTGGAAGCCCTCTTTGGAGGTCATCTTATCTATCAGTCAATCAATCAATCAATCAATCAGTCAATATTTATCAAGAAACATTTTCAAGTAGGGGAACTGAGGACCAATGGGGCTTAAAATGTCCTACTTGCCTTTGGTCTATCTAGGTAATAATATAGAATTGCTGGGACTTTAAATTGAGGCATTTGACTTCAACTGAAGGTTCTTTCCAGTGTGTCCCACTGCCCCAGTAATGGCAGACAAGGAGGGCTTTTTATCTAGGCCCCCGGCAGGTTATCAGAGGAAAAGATGGGTCACCCTCAATAACTTGGCCCGTCTTTAGGAGCTCCTCACAGTCACCACCCTTCCACACTTCCCGCACATTATTCTTCCTCCAGCACTCAGTCACACTGACCTATTTGCCTTTCTCCAAACTTGGCACATCATCTCCAACCTTAGACCTTAGGGCTGCTCTCCCTGCCTAGCCTGCACTCTCCCCTCACCTGTGCCTCTTAGAATTCCTGGCTTCCTTCAAGGTTCAGCATATGCCCCACTTCCTCCAGGAAACCTTTCCTAATTCCCCTGGTTTTTAGTGCTTTCTTCGCGCCCCCCCCCTCGAGTGACAATGTCTATGCTCATCTGTTTGAATGTCCTATGCATCCTTCCCCTTCAGTTCCAGTAGAAAGTAGGTTCCTTGGGGCTAAAACTGATTGTACCTAGTCTAAATAAAGCATTGCATATAGTAGGTGCTCAGTACATGTACAGACTGGATTCGATGTACCCTAATTCCCTTATAATAAGAGAATGGCAGTAAATAGGTCTTAGGGACAAAGGAGGTGCCCCTCTCACAGGTCCTTTAAAATGCTAAGAAAGGCTTGCTGCCCTGGCCACAGTGAATAAGAAATGGTATGAGCTACCTGCAGACTGCAGAGTGCAATTTTGGCAAGAGTGCCTGGGGTTCAGCTGGGGACTTGGGCTGGCCACCTGCTGGTACAGAGATTGCTTGGGTTGGGGGGGGGGGGACGTCTTTATTTTCTACCTCTTATTTCATCCTCTGCTACTTCTTTCCTCGTTCTGTTTGTGTTCGCTAGAAATGGGATCCTGAGAAATTGAATCAGCATCCAAGTGTTCCCCCCGACCCCCATTCCCAAATGAGGTCAGCAAGTCAGTCAACATAGTATTTATTATTGGTGTTAAAATCATGTCCAACTCTTCATAACCCCATTTTGGGTTTTTCTTGGCAAAGATACTGGAGTATTTCGCATCTTCTTTCTCACCAGGTCATTTTATGGATGAGGAAACCTGAGGCCAAAACGGGGGCGAAGTGACTTGCCTTAGGGTCACACAGCTAGGAAAATGTCTGAGGCCAGATTTGAAACTCAGGTTTTCCTGACTCCCAGGTCTCTGGTGCTCTATTCATTGATACTCCCTAGTTGTCCATTAGCCTATTGTCCACACTTATTATCAGTGCTTTGCACATAATAATTGCCTATTAAATGCTTGCTTGCTTGCTTGCTTCTTGCTTCCTTCCTTTCTTCCTCTCCTCCCTTTCTTCCACTTCTCGTATCAGGACATGTAAGCCTAGTCCAGCTGTGTCTATGTAACAGTTACTCTCTGAGGATAACACTGCCAAAATGAAAGAAAAATCTTTTTCTCACAGAAGATATTAGCTACTTTTTATAAAAATATCAGACTATAATAGTTTTGGGGAGAGAGTCTGTGATGGGAAGAGATAAAGCCATTGTCTGCCTCAAACAATAAGCACCACGAATGAATGAATGAAATAATTAATGGAGCATTTATTGAGTGCTTACTATATGCAGAGCACAGTGCTAAGTTCTGAGGACACAACATAGGAAAGCGAGGGAACTGACAGGAGGTCTTCAGCTTCAAGGCACATGGAAAGGATCCTATTTTGGGGGGTAGAGCAGAAAAGCAGATGTCAACTGTCTCTTCTTTACTATTATTTCTTCTGCACCAAATCATATTTGTTCACAGCACTGAAGGGCAAGGATTTTAGTGAGGAGAACGCTCTTTTCTGGGTCCTCAGTAGCTGTGGCTGCAGCCCTTCAAGAGCACTGAGTCCCAGGCGTGTGTCTCCCAGGGGACTGCTTTCAGGTAGGATGCTGAGGGCACTAGACTGAAAGCCTGGCTATTTCTTAGACTATTGGGCTCAGAGCCATGGGCAGTCTCCACAACAGAGTCATGGTCTGAGAAGAGAGGGTGCCGTCAAGGTGGTGCTAGAGGGTTTGATTTGATATGGCACTATTTACTACCTCCCAGTGTTCCTCAGAGAGCCCCCACTGCTTCCAGCTAGCCCAGATTGCCTGCTCTGAGGGTTGCTATTGGATAGCAGCTGATGAGGATGGCACCGCCCATTCCCCACAGGAGTTGCTTCCCAAGATGATATCAGGCTGTGAGACCTAAATGGAAGCGAGGACCAGCTGATCTTGGGATGATGCCACCACTCCCAGGACTCTGTGCCTCTCTGCCTGTTGGGGACAGTCTGTTAGCATTGTTGCTGGTGGGTGATCACTCATGAAGAAATGTGTTTACCATAATTGAGAGGAAAGAAAAATTGATCTACAGAAAAGAAGCAAGCATGCCGCTTCCAATAACTGTGATGAGGAATCCAGTCTCTCCTGGTCCTCTTGGGTTGCCTGCAGATCAGCTATATAGAGCAGCCTAGCCCAGACTTTTAGGCTGCTCTACATAAGCTGCTTCTATACTTCCTGGGAGAGTTTTATGCCAGTTGGGTCAGAATTCAAGATGCTATAGGTCTTAAGATATAGCACTGCCTGAAGGGCTCAGGAAATGATGATGCTGTGTTCCAAGGTCAGCACCCTCTGGCCCCTTTGCTATTCTCTGCACCAGTATTTGTGGACCCTTGTAGTTAGAGGACAGGGGACCCTGTTGATGGTGACTGATAGGAGCATCTAAAGGAGAGAAAGGTGAACCACAAATGTTGCCAAGCAGTTCTTGGGACACCAGGCTAAGGAAAAGCTGTCATTATGTTTAGGCTATCCCACAAGTCACTGGGGCAGAGCATCGTTCCTGATGGCGTTTTCCTGTGGTTCTCTGAGTATCCAGTAGCCTTTTCACTTTTTGTGGTGCTGATTTCTTCCTTTGATCTCTAAAATCGTTGTTGCCTCTTACTCCTGTGCACCGAATCAATAGCAATTTTCTATTACTAAGCTTACAAGAGCCCTAGATGGTTGGTAGTGATGGGGGAGTTTACAAAGACTATAAGGCCTTGTTCTTGCCTTGAAGTGCTTACGGTCTAGTCTGTGTGGCCAACTAAAGTACAAACAATGGGAGAAAACAATTTCATCCTGACCTGCATGATCACAATGACCCATAACGTAGGTCTGCCATGGAAAACTTTCAGAAAAAGCTCCCAGCACTCCCGGACTTGAGCGAGGGCTTCAATTTGCAGGAATAACAAATGATATTTGAATGAAGACACATTTCTTGGTGAAATGAAATCTTCTCATTATAATACCTTCAATGGCTCCCAATACCTCTGCAATTCCAAGCATTTCACCTCTGGCAGTCAAGGTGCTATGTCATTTGGCCTCAATGTATCTTTCCTGCCTGATCTCTCACTATTCCACTCTGGAACTCTCTGCTCTATGGGGGACTATTCTGAAAACTGCCATGCAATTTCTTTCGTTCCTTTGCTCATCATGTTCCTTTGGATCAGTCAGATGCCATTTCTCCCAATTCCACCTGTTGAAATCCTGCCATCCTTCAAGCTGACGTCCTCCATATTTATTTCCCTTGATCCTCCAACTATCATCCTCCTTTGTTCTCCTATATCGGTGTCTCTATGATAGCATTAAAAACGGTCAATCTTGTAGAAACATTCCTTGGTCCCATTTCAAAAGCATTCTGGGATTTACTGAGCAGCTTTCCTCTTGCCAACCCTAAAGAGGTCAAGAGTGGTAGATAAAATCATTATCTTCATGGACATCACAGAATTTTCAGCTGCAGAGCTGGAAAGAACTTTTGAGGTTATCCAGTAGGTCTCTTTTACAGATGAGGAAACACTCAGACAAACCTTATGGATATGGGTTTCAAACTCAGGTCACATAACTCCAAATTTCATCACTCTTCTTACTGCTTGGGGATCATGGAGATGAAGTGTCTTGTTCATAGTCACCTAACTTCAAGTGCCCAGGCCATGGTCCTGGGGTCCTTCCCACTGGGCACACTGCTTCTTTGTTTTGTTTGTTTTGTTTGTTTTGTTTTGGTGGGCAATGAGGGTTAAGTGACTTGCCCACGGGTCACACAGCTAGTGAGTGTTAAGTGTTTGAGGCTGGAATTGAACTCAGGTCCTCCTGAATCCAGGCCAGTGCTTTAGACACATGCACACACCTAGCTTCCCCTACACTGCTTCTTAAAAACCATTATAGCACTGGACCTGAAGTTGAGACAAAACTGGGTTTGAGTTTTGTTCTCCAATTATTATGAGTCATGTCACCTCCAGCCACTTCATATCATAGGAGCATAGATTTAGAGCTGAAAGGGACCTATTAGTTATAGGATGATACTACCACTCTTACATTTCTTCCTTGGTAGACAGGGAATGATTCCTGTAATATCCAGCTCACAAGGCTTTGGTGAAGATAAAATCACGAGAACATCTATAAAATGCTTTTTAAACCTTAAAATCTCTCCATACCTCAGCAATACAATGATCTAAGACAATTCCATGATGAAAACCATCTATTGACATCCAGAGAAAGAAACTGATGGCATCTGAATGCAGATCAAAGCACACTATTTTTCACTTTTTTATGTGTTTTTTTCATCTTTGGGGTCCGTCTTCTTTTACAACAAGACTAATATGGAAATATATTTTGTATGATTGCACATGTATAACCTAGATCAAATTGCCTGCCATCCCAAGGGAGGCAAGAGAGAGAGAGAATTTGGAATTCAAAATTTTAAAAAACAAATGTTAAAAATTGGTTTTATATGTAATTGGGAAAAATAAAATATAAATTTAAAAAAATTGTCCTATAAATGATATAATTGAGTTGAATTGAATGTAAAGAATGATTCAGTGGAAAGTGCATTAGACCAGGAGTTGGGGCATTGGGTTCAAATCTCAGCTCTGCCACTTGCTATCCATGTGATTGGGTAAATCAGTTTCTCTGGGACTCACTTTCCACATTTGTAGAATGAAGAAATTGTACAAGGTAGCCTTGGAGGTCTCTTCCAGGTCTAAATATATCATCCCATGATCCCACACCACAGCACATATGCAGAGTTTGTTCATTTGAGGCTTGAACAGTATATAAATCAGAACATGAGCTCTTAGGGAATACTTAATTAAAATAATAATCTTGTGCACCAACAGCTGCCAATTTGCAGGTAAATTGGAAATAATGTCTCAAACCCACAGTGGGTCAGGTCCCCAAGTACTCTTCCTGTTAATCACATTGAGGAGTTCCCAACAGTGGGAGCATAATGACACTGAGAGCATAATGACACTGAATGAACACTGGGCTACCATTGATCCTGCCTCCTCTTGGGCTGGAACGTCCACACCATCATCTCTGAATTCCTGGCAGTGTGTCCTGGCTTGCTGGCCTTAATGAAAAGTGGATTTGTCTTTACCCTGCGAGCCATCAGGCTTCTCAAACGACTGGAGCTTTGTTGAGTGTCAAATGACAATGGAACCAAGTTGGCAACCTTGTTGGGTTCCATCTTGGCTTGATTATAGATTCTGGCGATGTGGTCTGAAGGCCACTGTGAATGGAATCACCACAACCATGAACATTTTCTCTTTTCCCTCTCCCATTGGCATTCCCTTCCCCCTTTTAAGATGAGGAGGGAGGAAGGAAAGGAAAGAAAGTTTGGTCCCTGCGAATGAGCCAACCTTGCATTTTACAACCCTAACTAGGGATGCAGCATCAATAGACTTTCAGTTCCTGTTATGCGGGAATTACTCAATTTACCTCCCACTGGGGAGTTGGGGAGTTAGTAAATCCCCCGAACTTCCAAGTGGAGCTTGCCAGCTTCCTTCTTATAGGCTCACTCACAGGTGGAAAATAGCTCTATCTGGTCTAGTGAAGCTGTAAGCCAAGGAAGGCTATGTTAGCTGCCCAACCAGTCCTGCTTGCCTTCACTCAAAAGGGAATTATTGAGCTGTGGAAGCAATTTTCTGGATTATTTTATTCCTTCCCTAATAGTTAGAATTGAATCTTCAGGTGGAGAGACCTGGAAGGGTAAAGGTAGACAGGTGTTTTTTTACTAGAACTGTAATATTATTGATGTAGGGAGCTTCTAGTGAGAGTCTACTTCTTCCATTCAAGATAGGCATTTTCTCTCTTAGACTAAATCTAAGTCTGAGAGTCAGAAGAGGTTAAGTGACTTGCCCAAAGACAAACAGCAAGTGTGTATGTCAGAGATGGACTTGAAACTAGGATTTTTTTACCCCCAGACCAGTTCTCTATCCTCTCTCCCATGTCATATCTTCTGGGTAATTTACAGGGATAGTTTTTCTTAATTTTATAGAGAGGCAAAGCTTCCCTCAATTAGTCTTTGACAATATTTTGTTGAGGCTTTATTTTTAAACATCGGTGGCACTTCCCAATGATTTCTATTCCCAAGAACCCACTCCCCCCTTAAAACAAAAATACAGCTAAGCAAAACCAATCACTACTGGCCATATATGACCACATATGTCTCATTCTGATCCTGTAATCTACCATCTTTTTACTGAGAAAAGGGAGGTATTGCTTCACCAATATTTTGATAAAGTCATGATCACTCATTCATGGACTGGAGTTCTGATTTCTTTCCATCTTGTTTTTCTTTACATTAGTATGGTATAGAGAGAGTCTTAGCAGCATTTTACAAAAAATGACTGAAATGCCTAAAAAGAATGGCTCAGTTGATCTGAGTTTTGATGATTGGGGTTAAACCTCCATCACCCTTCCTTGAAGAAGGCTCATTTTGCGCTCAACTAAGAGACGTGACCCACGGGGTGAACATGTGATTTGCTAGGACAAAGATATATCTTATAGAATGCTTCGCTAAAGAACCACCAATCAATCCTGTAACTCTGGTGTCACACATGCCCAAGGCACAAAGGGCCCTAGTTCTGTAGACAGAGGTGGGGGTGCCATCCTTCTCTTGGTCTTGAGGCTTTTCCCCTCCAACAAATCCAAGAAATCCACTTTGCTGACTATAAAACCCTCCCCACTTGCCAGACCACTGTCCATGATACAGTTAAAATAAAACTTTATCAAAAGAAAGGATGAAACCAAGAAACTAGCTACAGCCAGGAAATTATAGTAACCTTAAGATGTCCTCCCATCCCCCCTTTATGAAGTACTCTCCAATGTCATAGTCCCAGTTTTAGGAAACTGAAACTGAAAAGAAGACACATAAAAGAAATGAAAGAGAATGGATAACTAAAGATGAAAGCAAAGAGGTTGTCAGTAGCCTGTAGCGATCGTGTCAAGGGAGGCTGGCTAAAGACCAGGGCAACCTGGAGCTTGGAAGGAATCTAAGAACAATCACACAGAGACTTTTTATGTTATATTAGAGGCACACAGAGAAGGAAATGATGGGAATCCTGTTTAGGTCGGATGGGAGGATGAAAGTGGATGACAGAGAGAAAATAGAACCATTTATATACTGTCACCAAAGGAAAAGAATCTCCAGAATGAAAAGGATAGAGCAGAAGTGGTTAATAGGAAACTGAAATCTGAAACAAGTGAAGGCATAGTAGGAGATTAGCCATCTCTTAAAGAATTTGAGGCACCTGGTCCAAAACCCTTCTTAGGTATGATTGCTGAGCCCTGGGTATCTCTGCTCAGCTATAGCAATGGGAGAGATGGTGCGGGATTGGAGATAGACAAATGTCCTGATTTAAAATAGAGAATGATGGCAGGTGCTTGATATAAAGTCCCATGATCTTGATGTTAATTCCTGCTAAAATCGTAGAAAAATATTTTAAAGGGATAGTTTGTGAGTCTTTAGGAAGGAAAAGTAAAGGTCACTGAAAAGTGATAACAGGTTCATTAAAAGAAAATCACTTCAGTCTAATCTCTTTTCTTCCCCTTTTTTTGGTATGATGGTGTTGGGTGAATATAGAGGGGGTCAAAGGACAGGGTCATTGTCAACCTAGAATAAGCTCTCTAGTGGAGGCCACTGCTCCTGTCAGACCACACCCGGATGATGGTGTTCAGTTTGGGACAATGCATTTTCGAAAAGACTTTGACAAGCTGTACTGCCACTAGAGGATGGTTATGAGAATCTTGAGCAAACTCAGAACTCTATGAAGAGCTCCTGAATAATCCGGGGTGAGTCAACCTGGAGAAGTTCCTGACTGTATGATCCTATGTTAAGGAGAGGCAGTTGGTACAGTGGAGAGATCACTCAGTGTGGAATGACAAACTATATAAAGGCACGAAGAGAGGAGATGACATGTTGTATATGGTGAGCAGCATATTGGATGGAGCATAGAACACAGGAGGGAGAATAATGGGAATTTGTGTCAAAACATGGAGGGGAGAGAGGAGATATTGCAAGTAGGTAGAGCAGTTAGGAAGCTATCGCAACAGTCCAAGCAAGGGGTGATGGGGGCCTGAGCTAAGGTGGTAGCTTCCTGAATGTACAGAAGGGAATGGATGTGAGAGATGTTGTGGAGACAGAATCCAAACACCTGGCAATGGTTGGATGTGAAGGAGGGGGGAGGTGGAAGGGAAAGAGGAGAGGATGACTGAAATTAGAAAGTGGTGATATGACATCCAAAGAAGTGATACTGGCTGCCTTAGGAAAAGTAGAACCTTCAGAACAAGTAAGGAGATGGCTTCTGTATTCTGCCCTGATCAGACTGCATGTAGGGTGCTATATCCAATTCTGGACACTATACTGCAGGAAAGACTCGTGGATACGTAAATGATGGCATTCAGTTTGGTGAGAAGACTAGATATAAAAATCACACCAAAATTCATTTGAGGAAACTGAGGATGCTTAGCCTGGAGAAGAGAAGACTTAGGGGTGCATATGGTGGTTGTCTTCAAATTTGTGAAGGAAAGTCCCATGGGAAAGGGAAAGATTCATCTTGCTCGCTTCACCCCCAGAAGGTAGTACTAGGACCAATGAACAAAAGTTACAGGTAAGATCTTTTACTCAGTTAATATAAGGATAAAGTCCTTAACCATGCAAGCTACCTAGAAATGAAACAGATGGCTTTGAAAGGTAGTGAAATGTTCATTGCTAGAGGTATCCATGTGAAGGGTGAATGACCACGTATCAGGGATATTATAGAAGGGAATTCTGTTTGAGGTTTGAAGTGTGCTAGATGACACTGTGACCTTTGGGATGCTGGTGGATCCTTTTCCTCCCCATCTCTGCACCCCCACATAGGGCAACTCTATGACCTCAGTGGCTGTCGCTGTCCTCTGCTGCCTCCTGTTAGGGACTTCTTTACATTACTCTCTGCTGCCTTTGGCTAGAGTTCCCTGCTCTTCTTTGCTGCCCTCAGGCTATGCCATCTCTCCATCATTAAAGAAGAACAGGAGTTTCCAGCACTACTTTTTAGGCTAGCAGCAATGTGAAGCAGCAAAAAAGTTGAGTTGAGAAGTACCTTGGAGGTACCATGTAATCCAATTGATTCATTTCACAGATGAATAGAATGGGGCTAGAGAACTCCAGTGATTTGCCCGATGTCACTCAAGCAGTAAATGACAGCGCTGGCACTTGAACCCAATGTCCTATAACTCCAAAATCAGCATGTCAAGAGAGAACTGGGTTCAAATCCTGACTCAGACATTTACTAACTATATGATCATGGGGAAGTAGCTTAAAACTTGAGTCTTCATTTTCTTCTCTATACAATGTGGCTCTAGTACCAGCAGAATCTCCCAGACAGAGTTATTGTGAGACTCGAACCAGATAATTTATGCAAAGCCCTGGGAAAACTCTTAAGGGCTACCTTTGCCTAGAGGACAGATTAAAGACTTAGAGTAAGGAAGATGAGTTTCAATCACTAACTATATGACCCCTGGGTAAATTACTTTCCCTCTCTGGATCTCATTCACTTACTCTTTTGTAAAAGCAGGGAGCTGAAAGCAACGGACTCTGAAGTCCCTACATTTAGGATCTTATGTCAATCAGAGGCAATGTAGTGCAATGGAAAGAGTGCTAGATATGGAACCAGAATACCCGAGTTCAAATTCCAGGTGTGAGACCTTGGGCAAGTCACTCTACTTTCTGATACTTAGTTTCCTTATCTAGAAAAAGAAGGGGCTGGACCCAATGCCCTCTGGAACCTCTTCCCCAATCCCTCAAATCTAAGCTCTTAATCCACACGTAGCACTTTTCTCTGGCATCTCCCTTGGGAAGACCTGACCCGGAGGTAAGACTGACAGACTTCTTCACAACCAATGAAACCACCAGCCAGCCCAGCCCAGACCACTGGAGAGCATTATCCCAGACTGCTGACTTGGTTGCTGACTACAAGTCAAAGATTAGAATTAGACCAGGGCACCAAGTAGTTACTCAAGTCAACGGGGTCTATTTTTAGAGGAAGGTGGTGAGGTTCCTCCCTCAGATAACAAGGAAGATGGTTTCAGAGTTCAGGACTGGAGAAAATCTGGGCTAGATTTGGAGACACAGAGTTGGATTCAGTTCAAGTCCTGCTGATTTCCTTTCCTCTTGACCTCCTTCAGAGGACAGCAAGAGAATGGGCCTTTATAAACTTAAGTTGGGGCTGCCAAAGGCTGCGGATGATTTTACTTTTTTTTTCTGTTTAGCTGAGCCTCAAGGACATAAACCAATTAAATTCACCTCTTTGGTTAAATAATCATTGCCCAATTTTATTACTGGCTCCTTTGGTCCTCAATAAATTTCACATGGATTAAAGGATAAATCAGCAGGTGGTGAATAGAACAATGGTCCAAGGTTGAGGAAAATTGAGTTGTAGTCTAAACTCTGTATGTGAGTGGTGGATGGGGTGCTGGACATAGAAATCAGGAAGTCCTGGCTCTGATACTAGCTAGCTGTGTGACCATGTGCAATTCAATTAAGTGTTTGGAGATTCACTTTTCTCATCTGTCAAAAGGGTACAATAAATTTCATCAGTGCTTACCCCACAGGGTTGTTATGAGGTTCAGTTCAGACAATGTGTGTGAAATGATTTACAAAAGTTTAAAACATGATACAAACCTCAGTTATTATTATCTAGTCAGATTAACTGTATGGCCTTAGCCTAGGTACTTTACTCACAGTAAATTCAATAGATTGAACTAGATCATAAGTTTTCAACCTTTTTGAAGTTTTATATATCAAACACCAAAATATGGCCTGGATGAAGTGGGGAAAATACTGGACTTAAAATCAGAACATCTGGGTTTAAATTCTGCCTCAGCAATTTTCTGATTGTATGATCTAGCACATCATTTCTGTGACTCAGTTTCCTCATCTGTAAAATGAAAAGGTTCAATTAAATTACCTGCAAGTCCCCTTCAAGCTTTGAATCTATGATTATATGATATTATTAAGTCATTTACAGACACACACACACATGTACAAGGAAGAGTCCATGAAAGCCCTTGGACTTGTTCATTTTTGTTTTCTTTTAGGAAATGTGCTATCACTGACCTGTACCTGAGTAATCCTCCCATGGATATGAGAAGTTGAGAAGGAGATTAGAGTGTCAATGGGATGGGGACTGAGCCATGAGAGATTCATAAATTCATTCCCATGTAACTAGAGAGTCTGAGCTGAGTAGGGTACATTAACTACTATATGTAAGCCAGGAATAACATGGTATAACTCAAGTTTTTAAAATATTTAAAATATGTATATGAGGCAGTTGGGGTTAAGTGACTTATCCAGAGTCACACAGCTAGTGTCAAGTGTCTGAGGTTGGATTTGAATTCAGGTCCTCCTGAATCCAAGGCTGGTACTTAATCCACTGCTCCACCTAGCTGCTCCATAACTCAAGTTTTTAATGACATCTAGTGGTTTGATTGATTACTTTGACCCACTCATTCATCTATTTTATTTGCACATGCCCAGTGGGTGTGCTGGGTTAATTTCCTAATTATAGCTCACATCTCCTTAGCACCTTGAAACCTGGCAATAAGGAGACTTTACATACTTTGGAGGATCATAAAGCACTTTCCTTACAACAATGACATTCAATGGGCAGAATAAATAATATTGTGCTTATTTTACAAAAAAAGAAAACAAGGTTCAGGGAGGCTATGATTTTCCCACAACCAGTAAATGGGTAGAGCCAGAAAATCAATTCAGTACTTCCAATTCCCAATGCAATTCTTTTCCCAATATACCACAAACTCTCTCTTTTTTGGTTCTACCTCCATTAAGTTTCTATCATGACAAAGTTTCATATTCCATCTAATTATTCATCTTGTTGAAGTGTAGATTCTTGCTACATAGGCCATGTGGTATAATACATAGAGATCTAAAATTGGAATCAGTAAGACCTGGGTTGAAATATAACCTCTGACAATTACTAGCTCTCAGAATATAAAAAGTCAATCTGCTTCTCTGAGACCCAGTTTCTTTATTTGTATATAATGAGGACTTTGACCTCACTCTCATAGATTGAGGCTAGTTATATCTCCTCTTCAGGGTTCTAAGGATACCCTGAGGGACTGAGGAAGTCTTTCTCAAATGCTAAAGACTCAAGCACCTATTCTGATATAGCTATTTTCACTGTGTACTACCAGGGATTAGCCCTTAGTTCCATTTAATCAATTAACATCAATTCGTTTCTACAAAGATATATTTACTTCAAAGATACAGCCAGAACAGAAATGCAAACTTCCTCCCCGCCAAAAAAAAAACCTTGAGGGAGGGCATAATCTTGTCTATGCCACCTTGGTCTCTGGGAGATGGGCTCAGGCTTAAAGCAGTTTGTACATAGAATTGTTCCCACCAAGTCCATGGCCAAATGTGGCACCATAACTGGATGAGCCTTTGTCTCAGCTGTTCTTTAGGCTTCTGAGATGGACTGGAAAGCTGAAAATCCCAGTAGATACTTTACTCCTTCTTTACTTCTTGTGGTTGGTCCTCTGTCCTTCCATAGCTTTCTATCTTCTTCACCTCATACAAAAGAAAAAATAATTCCAAGGCAAAGAACCAAGGCCCGTTTTCATAGGCCACACATTGGCCTTCTCTAGGGAAACCCAAGGCTTCTCTCCTTGTAGCACTGTCTCTTTTTTCTCACCAGAACACAACCAGGCAGGGACAAATCCAACCAAGAAGACTAGTTTTTCTGGAGAAGTACCCTTTAAAAGAACCTCTGCTTGTGTAGTCCATCAAAGCAGCTTTTCTTCCCCACTAATTAACAGAATAAAGTCTGTTACAGACTGTAGGCTCATGCTCCAGGTCTTATCAAGGCATTTCTGTTGCCCATTAGCCTGCCTCTCTAGGGGCTGCTACCCAGTTTCTTCCACTTGGGAGACTTTTCAAGCTGAGCACACTGATTCCACCTTACCAGGTCCTTACTCCCACCCCTTACATATAAAATGAGTGTAAGGATAACTGTTGTAACTACCTCACAGGGCAGTTGTGAAGCTGAAATGAGAGGGTCCATATGAAGTTCCTGGAAAACTTAACAAGCTCTATCGATATGAATAATGGTTGTTGTTGTTCAGTTACTTTTCAGTTGTGTCTGACTTTTCATGACCCCATTTGGGGTTTTCTTGGCAAAGATACTAAAGTAGTTTGCCATTTTCTTCTCCAGCTCGTTATACAGGTGAGGAAATTGAGGCAGACACGGTTCAGTGACTTGCCCAGGGTCACACAGCTAGTAAGTGTCTGAGGCCAAATTTGAACTCAGGAAGATAAGTCTTCCTGACTCTAGGTGTAGCTCTCTGTGCACTATGGCACCCCCAGCTGCCCTGCATCATTATTACTATGATTAGTATGTCAATGCCAACTTTTAATGGCCAAAGTAAAAGTGGAATGTAGAGACAAGTGGACAGTTTAGTTTACAGGCAGAATGGGATGTGCACTGAACTTAGAGACAAAAATCCTGGTTCTAATCTTCCCCTTTCCTCTCTAGGTGTGACCAGGGGTAAGTTATCTTCTCTTTTCTTCAGTTTCTTCCTATGTAGAATGAAGGGATTGGCCTCACTCCCTAAGCCAACAATAACAACAAAAAGAATAATTTATAATCTCACTTAAATAATTGCAAACTGTTTTCCTCTTTTACTTGATAATAATAATAATAATAATAATAATAAACCTGGAAGATCAATACTTTCTTTTTGAGGGATGGGAGGAGGTAAGACGGCCAGACCTATGACCTTACTGAAATGGGAAAGTCCCAGTGAGCAAACTCTCCCTGCCAATGTAAATGGGTCCCTGTGATGCAATCTTAAAGTCTTACTTAGGATGCTTGGATCACACAGAGCCTGAGTGGCTTGTCCAGGGTCACTGACCAGCATGTGTTCAAAGTGGGATCAGAATGCATAGAACCCAGGTGTTCCTGACTCCAAGGCCAGTTCTCCACTCACTGTGCCATCCTTTACCTCTAAATGTATGTACTACAGGCATTATTATTATCATTATTCCCATTTGACACAAGAGGAAACTGCCTAAGAAATAGCAAGGACAGGCTCACTCCTAGTAAGTATCAGATGCCATTTAAATTCAGGACTCTCTTGAGTCTGGGACCAATACCTCCTCAAAACAAAACAAAACAAAAACCCAAAGGGGGAGAAAGAAGAAACATGATACTGAACCAAAGAACTCTGTCCTCCACCAGACACCTCACAGATTGTTAGCATCTGTGAATTGCTGACCTTTGTCTGTCTCAGGATGACCTGCCCTGTAGTTTCCAAGAGTGTCCTTCTTCCAACCCTGGTATCCCCAGTGGATCATAGACTGAATCTTGATGAGCTGAAGCAGCTAAATTTTGATAAGCGGATCATTTGAGTGAGAAAGGGGCCCTGGAGGTGAGGCTGAGGTGCATGGAGGACTTAACTTACCTCAAAAAATCATCTTACTCCCATCAAATATTAGCTGCAGAGAAGGTATGGGGTGATATCATATTTTTAAATTATAGCTACCAACCCTCAGGTCTTGCTAATTCCCTGAACACTTCCCAACACCCTCAAGTGTGCGGTCACCATTAAGTGCCCGTTTGTACCCAGACCATTCCCGAACACCTTTGTAATGGTGGATTGGCTTTTGGGCAGAGTATATCAGTCATTGTTCTTGGCTCATCACAATGGGAGTCCTTTATCACTTGTTGCAGGTTCTTACTCTTGTCCGCATCCTCCATCTGGTTCCTGCTCTGCATGTTAGTGCCTCCTTGTGGATTAGAAAAAGCATTAAATTTAGTCAGAAGACCTGGGTTCAAATTCTGACTCTTCTACTTATTATCTATGTGACCTGGACTTTGGTTTCCTTATCTGTAAAATGCTAAGATTGGCCTTGGTGACCTCCCAGGTCCCTCTCAACTCCAAATCTATAATTTTAAGTTCTATGTTCTTTTTAATTCAGCCAATCGGCAAATTTTTCAAAAACATACTTAGTATGTGTCAGGCACTCTGCAAAGGATACAAAGAAAGGCAAAAGCATGGCCCAGGGGCTCCTCAAAGACCTTACTTTGTAACTCTAATGAAGCAACATCTCAATGACAGTGTATATACAAGATGTCGACAGAGTAGATGCAAGGGAGAAGAGGGCAGGAAGCAGGGGTGACTGGGAAAGGCCACCTACAGAGGGTGGGGTCTGCATTGAACCCAGAGCCTGCGGTCAGGAGAGAGCCATGGGGGACAGCCAGTGGAAAGAGCCAGAGTCGGGAGATGGAGGGTCTTGTGGCCAGTGTAGCCAGACAGATGGAGGGGAATGAGGTATGAGAAGACTGGAAACATAGGAAAGGGACAGGTTATGCATGGCTTTAAAAGACAGATAATTTGATATCTGATCCTGGAGGTGATGGGGAGCCACTGAAGCTTACTGAGTAGGGGAGTAGCACCTGAGGTTTAGGTCAGCTGCCAAATGGTTATGCCTGCTTCTCATTGCTTGACTGGTCCATTTACAAATTTTATCATATGGACCAAAATTCACATCCTGGTAACATGTGCTGAGTAAGGGGGAGCCATCTAGGCTCGGCTGTCAGGGAATTTTGGTCCTATGATGTATAAATCCCAGATAAATTCCAGACCTCCATAGAAAGGACTAGTAGATCACCAAGTGGTACTGGTTATTTTGAGATGATGTGGACATGTTAGCTTTAAAGTTTTACTGACAACTTTGAGATGATTCAGATTATGTTAATGAGTGAATCCCAAGGTCACACAGGTAAGAGTTAGTCTGTTTCCCCCCCAAAAAAATACCTAGAAAAAAGAGCCCCCAAACCCTCATATCCATTGGGGGGGCATGCTGCCAGTGCTCCCCACTCTAATATGTGGTTACTTGAGTGTGGTTACTTTCCTCCTTCCCAACCTCTTCCTCACACTGCCTGCCTTTCTTCTCCATCTTATCCCCCATGCCCCTGCCATCAGCCTCGGTGCCCCCTTTGCCACTTGTTTCTGGACTTTCTGTGCTTTTTGCCCCCAAACCTTCTGTACCTAGTTTAAAATGCTGTCTTGTTTCCAGCTACAAGGAGTATATTTTCCCAATGAGTACCCAACAAACCAGGTATGCCTGCCCCCATTTCATATCATAAAATATTTATCACTTCACACAGTTTTGATCATTTCTTTTGCTTTGCTTCTTGTGTGGGAATGGGAAATAGCTACTAACTCAAATAACCCCTTTACAAACCACTTATTTTTATCTCCATTTTACAAATGAGAAAACTGGGGCTTAGAAAGGCTAACTGACTTGGCCCCAGCATAACTACACAGCAACAAGAAATAGAAGAGCCGGTGTCCACACCCAGGCTCCCTGCAGAATCTAATTTGTAGAAGAGTCCAGTCTGCAGCAGAGAATAGCAGGAAAGCTGAATCCAGGGTCAGAGTCCTTGACTGGAAGTTTGGCCCCGCTGCTACGACCTTCTCTACCCTTTAAGCAGTGTCTTAACTTCACTGGGTTTCAGTTTCCTTAACTGAAAAGCAAATCTGTTGGACTTTGTTGTTTAGTTGTTTCAGTCCTGTTCAACTTTCTGTGACCCCATTTAGGGTTTTCTTGGCAAAGATACTGAAGTGGTTTGCCATTTCCTTTTCTAGCTCATTTTACAGATAAGGAAAGTGAGGCAAACATGGTTAAGTGACTGTCTAGGGTCACACAGCTAGTGTCTGAGGCTAGATTTGAACTCAGGAAGATGAGTCTTCCTGTCTCCAGCACTCTATTCACTGCACCACCTAGCTGCCCTGCTTCCAACCTCTAAGGTCAGAGTACCAACTAATAATTTTCCTGCCCTGTCTGCCCACGGTAAACGCACAAATTATATCAGGAGAAAGGAATAGGAAACCACCCTTAAATCACTTTTGTAATTTCTTATGTGAAATTAATACAAGAAGTAATTAAGACAAATTTATTTGAGAAAGAGGGAGAATTAGTTACTATGGTACCTCATGCCCTACCTAAGGAGTGTGCCTGTTAGGCTGGTGCCCTCTTAAATTTGAGTAACCTGAATCAAAATTCTGATTGCCCCACCTTCGTTACAACTATCTAAGGATCCTTTTAGTTCCAAACCCAGAACTCTTTCCATCACACCAAATATCCTCCTGACTGCTTATCTCTTGCTATTCTCCCCTATAAACTAGGGAGGGAAAGACACTTTCATGTCTGTGTCCAGAAGTACAATGCATTTTGTTATTCCAGAAAGATCTCTGACTTTCTTGCTGTTTCAGCTTCCATTCCCTGGGCCCTCATTGATTTTCTCCATCGTTCTGTTAGTGGGAGCCCCATTAATCACTACTCTGCCTGTGATGGACGGTGGGTACTCCATCTTGTTTTGATTAATTTCATTCTCAAACGGATCGTTCTGATTTCCAACATTGCTGGAGCTCAGTCTGCAGGAGATGATTCATTTTGGAGAGATTGCAGGGAAGGGTGGGGAGGAGAGCTGGAAGAGGAGGATCGTGGGTAGAGCAGCCATTGCCTGAATCTGATGGCGTCTGTCTATTAACGTGAGTGGTTCCCCCCACCCCCAACCCAAGAATAGCAGTGCCAACTGTACCAGCAGGAGCTATGTCTAAATTAATAAAATGAAGTGGGATTATTGGCCTTTTCTTGATTCAACCAGAAAATGGGCATCTTTTCATTTGCATCTACCAAATGCTTTTGTAATACAGTATTTACAGAACAGCCTTTGGTGTAGAAAGGATAAATTCACTTCACTGAGGCATATTAGGAATTTATGTAAAATCCTTTCAAGTCTGAAGGAGCCTTACAGATTGTACTCTCTAGGTCCCTTGGTTTATGGAGGAGGAAACTGAGGCACAGGCAGTAGATGTGACTTATCCAAGGTCACACAAGTCAGAAAGAAGAGAGGCAGGCACAGAAACAATATTCAATGGTCCTAAATATGACTTTTTTTGGCTATAATTTCTTTTGCTGCTTAGGAACTTATATCACACATAAAAGGGCAGGGAGCTTCTGAAGTAATCTCTTACTCAATATGGTAGAAGGAGCATTGGATCTATGGTGCAAAGCTGAGGGTTCGAATATTGCCTGTGCTACTTAATAGTGGTGTGGTGGGAGGCAAGTGGTGCAATGGGCAGTCTGCTGGGTTTAGAAGCCTGGAGTCAGGAAGACCCCAGTGTGACTCTGTCCTCAGATACTTAGTTTTGTAACCCTGGGCAAGTCCCTTGACCTCTGTTTCCTCAGCTTCTTTAACTATAAAATGGGGATAGTGACCCCCTCATAGCAGCCCCTCTCTTGTAGGGTCATTGTGATGATCCAATGAAATAATATTTGTAAGCACCTGGTACATGCACATATAAATGCTTATTTCATTCCCCTTCTTTACCTTAACATTGTGATTTTTCCCTTAATTTCCCTGGGCCTCAGTTTTCTCATCTGTACAATGAGTGAGTCAGAAGAGATGACCTTCAAAGACCCTTCCATCTTTAAATCTATAACCCCATGATCAGCATCCATCAGAGAGCATCTAAGGATATATTGTTTCACTATGCAAAAAGTACCACAAAGGTCTGACCTTGTGATTAAAAAAAAAACAAAAACTTGGCTGCTTTCTCTTTAGAGGAAATCATGTTTTTGTCATTCCTTGGGGCTTTATCTATCCAAATAACGGTTTCATTGATGCCTAGAGCTCTCCTGCCCTGCAGCAATAAAAGTTGAATCACTCGTCCTAGATATCTATGATGCCAGTGTTCCAAGCCCCCAGAATGCTCATCTACCTTATCTGACCCGAGACTCCTAGCAAACCAGTGCGTGGAAAGAATTACTACATTTTTAAAGGCCTTCATGATGGTCCTGGTGACAGTTCTCCAGTTATGTAGAGGCAATAGAAAGAGCACTGGGTTCAAATCCTACCCCAGGCTCTCTCTTCCTAGATTTGTCACTTTCTAGCAGAGTGACCTTGGGCAAATCACTGCTCTCAGAGGTGTAACTAGGAGTTATGGCACTTACAACAAATTCCATTATAGGAAAAAAGGAGAATGGTGCAGGACACTGACTGTACCAATGAGGTGTAATGCAGTCTAACCTAGGACTGACAGGAAGAGGGAAGTCCAACCTACCATCATTCCTAGAAATCTCATGGAGATGAGTGATTGGGTACTGGAGACTAATCTGGTGCAATCCACATGCACATCTGCTGGAAGAATTCAGAAAAGAGGGTGCATGTGAGGGAGGATAAGAGGGAAGGATAGTAAGGTGGGAGAGGGACAAGGGCCTTGTGGTAGAAGGCGCACTCCTGAAGAGGTACAGGACCTTCTTGGGATCTTGTAGGGGCAGAGACCACAGAGAACCTTGAATTACCCTGGGATAGAGCTATGAAACACCATCCCCTCTGACCCATCCTATTTGGGTTGTGTCTGAAGACTTTTGTACCTTCCTTCTTTTTTAAAATGAGGAGGGTGGAAGATGGTGGAATAGTAAGAGCCAGCAGAACTCAACATTTCCCTCCAAACAACTTTAAAATGATGCTTATAGGGGCAACTAGGTGGTGCAGTGGGTAAAACACCAGCCCTGGATTCAGGAGGATCTGAGATCAAATCTGGCCTCAGACACTTGACACTTACTAGCTGTTTTACCCTGGGCAAGTCACTTAACCCTCATTGCCCTGCAAAAAAATAAAATAAAATGATGCTTATATGGAGTGACAGAGACAACAAAAGGTCAGGGTGAGACATTTTCCAGCCCAAGAAAACTTGGGAGGTCAACAGGAAAAGTTTGGAAACCTGTCTGAAGTCCACACTCACAGTGGCAGGGTGGCAGCAGCAGATTAAGGAGCTCTCAGTCCAGAGATAGAAAGGGGGTTGAACTGATCAGAAAAAGGATCACAGGGGGGCAGCTAGGTAGCGCAGTGGATAGAGCAGCAGCCCTGGAGTCAGGAGGACCTGAGTTCAAATCTGGCCTCAGACATTTGACACTTACTAGCTGTGTTATCCTGGGCAAGTCACTTAACCCCAATTGCCTCACCAAAAACAAAAAGAAAAGAAAAGAAAAATATTACAGGGGACCCCTTTCTAGCACGGCATATATCTGGTACCAATCGGCAACTCTCTTGCTCATATGTAGTTTTGGGTCCTACTTCCAGGTTTCAGTTCCAGGGTGGAGAGGAACATTTGTGGTCAGTCACAAGGGAGCAGGGTCCCTGGTCACAGTTCCAAGGCAAAGAGAGGTCTAGCACTGGTGACTATAGAGGACCAGGGCCACTTCTTGGGTAAATACCAGGCTGAAGATCTGGAGAACAGTAACTATAACCTCTCCCAGGATTATTCCATCTTGGAAGCATCAAAAACTTTCAGACCCCTAGAACACACTCTGAAAACAGCAACACAAAAAGCTTGAAGTTTGGGACAATCCCAAACCCCTACTTCCAGTTAAGCAGAGTTCAAGTTTAATATAAAGTTGAAAGTAAAGAAATAGGCTGGATGAATGAACAAACAACAGCAGAAAATAATTTGACCATAAAAATGTACCATGGAGGACAGCTAGGTGGCGCAGTGGATAAAGCACCGGCCCTGGATTCAGTAGGACCTGAGTTCAAATCTGGTCTCAAACACTTGACACTTACTAGTTGTGTGACCCTGGACAAGTCACTTAACTCTCATTGCCCCACAAAATAAATAATTTAAAATAAAATAAAATAAAAACCTACTATGGTGGCAGACATAAGAAAAACTTAGATGAAGACAACAATGTGAAAATCCCTACAAACAAAGCCTCAAGGAAAAATGCTAATTGGACCCAAACCCAACAAGAATTCCTAGAAGGTTAAAGAAAGTCATAAGAGTAGTAGAGAGAAAATTGGGAAAAGAAATGAGAGTGATACAAGCAAATTATGAAAAGGGAATTAACAGCTTGGTAAAAAAGAAGCAAAAAATTTGGAAGAAAATAACACCTTAAAAAGAAGAATTGGTCTAATGGCACAAAAATTTACTGAAGAAAATAACTCCTTTAAAAGAATAAGTGGGACAGCTAGGTGGCACAGAGGATAAAGTATCAGCCCTGGATTCAGGAGGACCTGAGTTCAAATCTGGCCTCAGACACTTGACACTTATTAGCTGTGTAATCCTGGGCAAGTCACTTAACTCCCATTGCCCTGCTCTCCCCCCCCAAAAAATAGACTAGGCCAAATGGAAAAGGAGGTATAAAATCACATCAAAGATAATTCTTTCAAAATTGGATTTGTGCAAGTAGAAGCTAATAACTCCATGAAACATCAAGAATCAATCAAAGTCAAAAGAATGAAAAAATAGAAGAAAATATGAAATATCTCATTGGAAAAACAACTGACATGGAAATAGGTGAAGGGGAGATAATTTAAGTATTGGACTACCTGAAAGCCATGCCCTTTTTTAAATAAAAAAGAACCTACAAGTCATATTTCAAGAAATTTTAAAGGAAAATTTCCCCAATATCTTGGATCCATTAGGTAAAATAGAAATGGAAAGAAGCCACTGATCACCTCCTGAAAAAGATCCCACAATGAAAGATCCCCAAATGAAACTTCTAGAGCTCCCAGGTCAAAGAGAAAATACTTCCAGCAGCCATAAAGAAACAATTTAAATATTGTGTATCCACAGTCAGGATTACACAAGATTTAGAGACTTCTATGTTAAAGAGTCAGAGGTTTTGGAATATGGTATTCCAGAAGACAAAGGAACTAGTATTATAGCCAATAAATCTCCCGGCAAAAAACCTGAATATAATCCTTCAGGGGGAAAATGGATATTTACTGAGGACTTTCAAGCATTCCTGATGAAAAAGACAAGAGTTGAATAGATAATTTTACATTCAAACACAAGATTCAAGAGCAGCATGGAAGACTAACTATAACCAAGAGTCTCAATAAAGTTAAACTATTAATATTACTATATGGGAAGATGATAGTTATAATTCATAAGTGATGATGATGATTATGGCAGTGGCTAAAAGAAGTTTGCATAGACATTTGGCAGGAGTATGAGTCTATTATGTTGGAATGATCTCCAATAAAATGAAGGTGGGAAAAGAGAGATTCACTGAAAGAAGTAGGAAGGAAGACATAGAGTGGGGAATGTTTTGTCACATAAAAGATACTTATAAGGAAGAGCTTTTACAATGGAGAGGAAAATGGGGGTGGATGGGCAATGCTTGAACCTCATTCTTATCAGAACTGGTTCAAAGATGGAAGAATACATACACACACACACACACTCAGTTGTGAATAAAAATGTAACTTACCCAATAGAGAAATAGGAGGGGAAGAGGGGAAGAGAAAAGAGTAGTAGTAGTGATAAAAAGGAAGACAGATTAAGGGAGGCAATGGTTTGGGAGCAAAATACACTTTTGAAGAGGGACAGGATAAAAAGAAAGAAGAAACAGATGAAAATAGGATAGAAGGAAATACACAGTAATCACAATGGTGAATCTAAATGGGATGAGATCATCCATAAAATAGAAGCAGATTGCAGAATGCATTAGAAACCAGAATCCAACAATATGTTATATACAAGAGACATATTTGAAACAGAAAAACACACAGAGTTAAAATACAGGGCTGGAGCAGAATCTAATGTTCTGCTGAACTGCAAAAGATAGGGATAACAAACATTGTGGGCAGCTAGAGGTAGTAGAGTGGATAGAACATTGAGTGTGGAGTCAGGAAGACTTGAGTTCAAATCTAGTCTTAGACACTTCCTAGCTGTATGTCCCTGGGAAAGTCACTTAACCCTGTTTGCCTCAGTTTCCTCATCTATAAAATGAGTTGGAGAAGGAAATGGCAAATCATTCCAGTATCTTTGCTAAGAAAACTCCAAATGGGGTCACAAAGAGTCAAACACAACTGGATAATAAACCATGGACAGCAAATTTGTTTACAAGTTTCTTTGATCAAGGCCTCATTTCTCAAATATATACCTAGAATAGAATTGAGTCAAATATATAAGAATAGGAGTCATTCCCAATTGATAAATGATCAAAGGATATAAAAAGGCAATTTTCAGAAGAAATCAAAGCTATTTATAGTCATATGAAAAAATTCTTTAAATTACTATCAATTAGAGGAAAACAAATTAAGATCACTCTAAGGTACCACCTCACACCTATCAAAAATGACAGATGCTGGAGGGGATGAGGGAAATAGGTACACCATTGCATTGTTGGTAGAGAGTGAACTGGTCCAACCTCTCTGGAGAACTAGGCCCCCAAAGGGCTATAAAACTGCATATACCCTTTTGACCTAGCAAAACCACACACCTAGGTCTATATCCCAAAGAGATCAAAGAAAAAGTAAAAGGACCTATATGTACAAAATTATTTATAGTGGCTCTTTTTGTGGTTGCAGGGATTTGGAAATCAAAGCGAACCATTAGGGAATGGCTGAACAAATGGTGGTATATGTTTGTGATGGAATACTATTGTGCTATAAGGTATATGTATGAGGTAGGAGATGGTTTCAGAAAAAAAACAAAACACTGCAAGACCTATTTGAACTGATGCAAGTAAGAAGAACCAGGAGATCACTGTGCACAGTAATAGCAATATTGTAATGATGATCAACTGTGAAAGACTTGGCTTCTCTGTTCAGTACAGTGATCCACAATACTTCCAAAGGACCCATGATGAAAAATACTATCTAACGCCAGATAGAGAGAACTGATGAGTTCTGAGTATAAAATGAAGTATAATTTTCTCATTTATTATTCTTGCTTTTTCAGAAATATTACTAATCTGGAAATATGTTTTGTATGATTTCTGATGTAAAACTGATATCATATTTCTTGCCTCCTCAGTGAGTAAAGGAAGGGATGGGAGGGGAAGAGAGAATGTGGAACTAAAATTTTAAAAAGAAAAGAATGTCAAAAAATAAATAATAAATTGGGGGAAAACTCTTTAAAAAAGAAATAAAGAGTTTCAGAGTAATCTGAGAAGACTTAAATGAGTGAAGGCAAAGTGAAATGAACAGAGACCAATTTCTACTATAACATCAACATTATAAAAACAATTCAAAAAACTTAAGAACTCAGATCAATCATAATTCCAGAGGACTGATGATAAAGAAGACTACCCAGAACCAGGAGAACATTGAACACAGTAACAACAACATTGTGTGATGATCAACTATGATAGACATGGGTCTTCTCAGCAGTGCAATGATCCAAGACAATTCCAAAGAACTCATGATGGAAAATGTTCTTCATATCCAGAAAAAAGAACTGTGGATTCTGAATGCATATTGAACCATACTGTTTCTGCTTTTTGGTTGTTGTTTTTTTTTCTTTTTTGAGGTTTTCCCATGTGTTCTAATTCTTCTTTTACAACATGACTAATGTTAAATATTAATATTAAATAATATTAATATTAAATATGTTTAATGTGATTGTACATATATAACCTATATCAGATTGTTTTCTGTCTTGGGGAGGAGGGAAGGAAGGGAGGAAGGGAGAAAAATTTGGAATGAAAAATCTTATGAAAACAAATGTTGAAAACTATCTTTACATGTAACTGGAAAATAATAAAAATACTTTTATGATTCAAAAAAGGAAGGCTACCTAGCTCCTGACAAAGAATTGTAAGACTAATATGAAGAATAAGATGCATATTTTTTGACTTGGCCAATATGAGAATTTGTTTTGCTTGATGATGATTATTTGTTACAAGAATATTGCTTTCCTTTTTCCCCCATAGTGGAGAGGGGAGGGAAATGAGGAGAAAAATAAATACTTAATAATGGAAAAGATTAAAAAGAATAATCCTATATTGAGCCGTTGTTCTTCTGGATTCTGGCTTTACCATATATGTTTCTGTTAAGGGCTAAAATTCTAGCCAAACTGTCTAAAATATCTAATGAGTGGTCGCCAATAAATTATAAGCTTTAGCAAGAGTTAGACTTTTAAGCATTTATTAAGGAGAATAAGAATTTGGTAAAGAGAGAGAGAAAGGCCTAGATTCCTATCTATTAGAGAGAGAGCACAATTCTAGCTCCCTTCTCCGCCAGAGTCCAGAGGCAAGAGCGAGACTGAGCGCCAGTCTCTTCCTTCCTCCTCCCACTAGCCCGCGTCACTTCCTGACTCCTGGTCTTGCCCTCAAAGACCTTCCCTTCATGGGCAGAACTCTTCTATAGTAAGTATCCAGCAGGTGGCGTTATTCCAATCGTTACAGTCCCCCCTGTTGTTCCTCAAGAAACAAAATGTTTCCTTGACGGAACAGTAAAAAGAATATAATAACTATTGCTAACTAATAATATGTGAACAACAATATAGAAAAGGAAGAGAGGAAAGTTTTGTCCAGAGGGGCGATTTTTTTTTTTGTCTTCATGAACCGACGCTTTGACATTAGTCTTGCAAAGGGAGGACCTCTGCAGAGAATACATGTTACAGATGGTGTATATTATAACAGAAAGAGAAAAAAAAACAACAAAAACAACAAATCAAAACTATTCATTTAAAGTCTCTGAAAGTCTTTTCTCAGATGTCCTCTAGGTGTAGTCGTGGAATGGAAGTCTTTTCAGGGGTTGATGTGTGGATGCTGGTAATCAGCTAGGAAAATTTCCTACAAAATTGAGCTTAACACAACTTTAAAATAGCTTTGTCAATAATCAAATCAAACAATGAAAGTTCTCAAAAACATGTCTAAGGGAATTCATAATCTTAGTTGTTACACATGAAACATATAATAAAACAAAAATTGAAACATTCTTTAAAATTATAATATTACTATAGTCCCCCCTTATCGAGGGTAATTGAGAAGACAATTGCTGCAATATTAATTAATAAAAATAATTTTTATCTTTGTTTCATCACTTTTTGCATCATCTGCCTAATTATCCTCATGCCATTATGAGAAATTAAAAAATCTAATATAATTGGTAACAGGTGTCAAGGCCAAATTCAACACTGTTATTTATCATGACACCTGAGATAATTATGGGGGTTACCATAAAAGAACAGAGAAATGATGGGATTTGAGCATTCCCACACTTGAGCAACATGTACTCTCCATGCAGTATGCCAGGCTTAAAATAGGTGCATGGAATATATGTCCATGTCACCGAACATATTGGAGGAAACTGAGTCAGACTTAATCAGATCCATGGGATTAAGATGTCCATGGCATCAGGCATATAGGAGGGAGCATAGAAGCCAGGTATAGAAGTGAGATGGGTGGGATGAATACTTCCAGCCATCTGTACAATATTGTGGGGAAAAAGAGAACAAAATATTAAACCAAGAGAATCCAACCTCAACATTTGTCAAAAGCCGTTCCCTCGGCCATACCTTGACTTCATGCATGTCTCCCCTCATGTGACAGTTCAGTGTCTGCTCTTGCATGTATTCCTCTTGTGATTAGATGGCATGTTGGCCAACTGGCATCTGATAACTCAGAATAAAGGCAATTAATGTCTTAAATGATAAGTTCCCATAATCCAAGTCTCATATGGATTTAAAAGTTGAGGATAATAAATGATTGCAAAAAATGTGAATACATCTTGACTCAGAACACAATATATAATTATGCAACAATTTCAAATAATACCCCCTTTTTTTACTTAGTATACAATTACTTTTGTGAAAAATCAGAACATATTTGAATACAAGTTAAAGCACAACACAATCTCAAAGACAACTTTTACAAATGTTCCTCTTTTTTTTATGGAATATGCTTATCAAAAATAATACTTCTAGAATCAATTTACACTTGCCATGGCAAACAATTTGCCAGGGAAATGCTTTAAAGAGTTTGATCAAATAATCAGTTAAGAAAAAATAGCAAAAACAAATAACTCAGAATATGGGAGCACAATACTCCTAGAATTAACATTGTATTATGAAATCAAAACCATGTTTCAAACTGTTAAAAACTTTCATATTTTACCATTACTCATCCATCACATGGAGACAATATCATCTGCCCTGCTTAACTCACAGGGGTTATTGTAGGGAGCAAATGAGATCATGTATCCCCCAGAAAATTCTGATATTGATGTAGAAAAGATGGAGAGCTATAAATTAGACAATACTAGGATTAGGCAGACTTGCAACTTATTTATTCTTGGTGACATTTCTTTAAGCCCTCAATCAAATAGGAGATTAATTCTGTTAGTGTTCATTTATATGGAGTATTTTCTGTTTGGAACATGTGATACCTGGCTTTACCTCCCTCCCATCTCTGCTATCTTGGTTCCCTGATCCCTGGCATGCTCCTAACTCTGTAGGCCACAGACTTCCTAGTCCCCCTTTTTGGCCTCCCACTTCTCAGATCATTAGCCTTCCTCTGATTTTCAGAAATTACAGTGAATTTAGGCCAGCATAATTGGCCTCACAGGTTTACCTGCCTCCCTTACCAATCTGAACCCCTCAAATGCCTTAAAACCATTGAAACCTATATCCTTCTATGTTGGGATATAGTGGGAAGGGTGCCTTTAGATGTATTGTAAATTTTAACTACTGTGTAGTAATTTAGGCTAGGCTAAATTATCAAAAAATATCTACATCATAGAAGATTATAAACAAAACTATTTGATTAATTTTAAGGGTATAAAGAAATTTGAAATGAGCTTATATAGTGATATCTAAAAGACTTTTGGAAGATTTTAAGAGAATAGGTAAAGATGATTCATTATTATGCTAATTGTACCAATCAAATATTGATATATATTTCTTCTAAAATACTTGCAAACAATTTGTTCCCTTAAGTTATTCAACATGCTTTCTATAAAAAATGAAATAAAACAAGAGGTTGGTCTAGATGCTGTTAATCTGTGAAGTCCTCTGACGAGGTTTCCTGCAGAGACGTATTTTTAAAGAAAAAAGAGAGCAGAAGAGTGAATGGGAGAGCCATATCAACTGCCAAAAAGCAGCAGAATTATCTCTTGGTACACACTTCCTTAGTGCCAGACAATGTGCTAATGTTATTAGTGCCCAGCACTAATAGAGATTGGTCAGGCATTGGAGATGCCAAGGTCACACACTGCATCCCAGGCCATCACTAGTCATACTGACTTAAGTCTTGCCACTGGACTTCAATGACTCTGGAAGAGAGAATGAGGCTGACAACTTTGCATAGCTCTGCCTCGTTTAAACCTAATTCATGTGTGAGGGAAGACATCACCCCGGGATCTCACTGGTCCTCTTCAAGAATGAAGGACAAATAATCAATCAACAAGTATTTGAAACAGGTAAGAATGAAAGTTGGTTAAGTATTTCCATTTTTCCTGCTTTCATAGGAACAGGACTTAACAAAGCCCAAGGTGACCACATCCACTTACATTATCAGTCTGACTTTAGGCTGATGAGATGACTCAGGGAGCCTGAGGTGATGTTACCAGCCAAAGATTTTCACTATAAGAATTGACAGGGAGCAGCAAGGTGGCACAGTAGATAGAGCACCGACCCTGGATTCAGGAGGACCTGAGTTCAAATTTGGCCTCAGACATGTGACACTTACTAGCTGTGTGGCCCTGGGCAAGTCACTTAACCCTCATTGCCCCCCCCAAAAAAAGAATTGACAGGTATCTTTGTATGTTGTTACCCAAATCTTCACTCTCTTTCATCTCTCCCTCTCTTCAGGCTCCTTTTCCTACCATCTATAGACCCCATCCTAAAAACAAATAGCATATTCCCTTCATTTCCCCAACCTTAAATCTCTCCCCTACTTTTTCCAGCTAAAAAAAGGAAGTGTAGTCTACACTAGCAGCCTCCAATTCCTCAATACCTCATCCTCCCTCAATCCTGTGTCAGCTCTCAGCTGGACACCTCCACTGAGCCCATTCATCCCAAGATTACCAGTGGTTACATCCAGTAACCTTTTCTCACTCCTTACTTTTCTTAATAATGGGATTTGACATTGTTTTGCTCTACAAAAATCACCCTACTCCCCTACTATCGTCCTGTCATCTACTACTATCATCCTACTCTTCTTCCCGTAGACTGATGCCAGAAATCCCTCTGTCCAGGGTTTCTTTCCTCTCTTTAGCTTTACGCTTTGCTTTTAAAGACACAAATGAAAAAAAAAATTTAAAAGACACAAATGGGGGCAGCTAGATGGCGCAGTGGATAGAGCACTGGCCCTGGATTCAGGAGTACCTGAGTTCAAATCCGGCCTCACACACTTAACACTTACTAGCTGTGTGACCCTGGGCAAGTCACTTAACCCCAATTGCCTCAAAAAAAAAAAAAAAAAAAAAAAAAAAACCAAAAAAAACAAAAACAAAAAAAAAAGACACAAATGAATGGGGCATAAACTAGGGTGTGGCTAATGGGGTTTTGCCCTAGGCAACAAATTTAATGGGACCAACAACACATATATAGAAGTGAGCTTTTCCACTACCCTAGTATTCCTCAGGTTCTATAGTCATCTTCCCAAAAGTGAAGATGCATTTCGAGTTTCACTTGCCTCAAGCAAAACAATTCTTAACTATACAGGATTTTAATCTCTTAACCCACTTAGATTCTTTAGGGTAGCTGAAAGGTCTGAGAATGAGTTTTGACAGGAAGATTCCAGGAGGGTTTGGAGGCAATGGGGAAAGGGCTCCGTGAACCAAAGCATTCTGCAGTTCCTGAAGATCACGGGCTTTAGGGTTTAGAATTGGAAAGGATCTGAGGATTCAGGTAGTCTAAGGCTCTCATTTTTACAAAGTAGAAAACAGGCCTAGGCAGTTCAATGGATCATAAGATCATAGATTTTAAGCTGTAAGAGACCTTAGAGGCAATGGAGTCCAACTCCCTCATTTTACACTTGAAGAAACTGAGGCACAGAGAGGTTAAGTGACTCATGCAAGATCACACAAGTAGTAAGTGACAGAGATAGAATTTGAACCCAAGTTCTTTGACCCCAGATTCAGAGTCCTTTAATTACAGGTAGGTGGCTCAGTGGTTAAAGCACAGGGACTGGAGTCAGGAGGACATGAGTTCAAATCCAGTCTCAGACACTTACTATCTGTGGGACCCTAGGCAAGTCACTTCATCCTGCTTGCCTCAGTTTCCTCATCTGTAAAATAAACTGGAGAAGGAAATGGCAAACCATTCCAGTATCTTAGCAAACAAAGCCCCAAATGGGGTCACGATCAAGTCAGACAATAATGAACAACAATAATTATAGCTCACTTTTCTTTTTCATATTCAGTGTCCATTTTGTTTCCATTTTTTAAAAAAAAGGTTTTGTTGACATGTTTTGTTTTTACATTTCAGACTTTTAGAGATTACTCCCACTTGGTGAAAGGTCTTTCCATAGCACCCTAATATTTACAAAGAGCTGTTCCCAGAACAACCCAGTCATGTGGGTGGAACAATCATCATTTAACATGAGGAATGAGAAAATTCTTGCTTACAGAGATTAAATGACTTTTTCATGATCCCCAAGCAGTCCGCCTTCTGAACCCACAGCCCAACTGAAGGTGGGTGCTCTCACTAAAGTTACAAATGAAATCTTAAAGGGTGGATCCAATGGCCTTTTCCCACTCCTAATTCCTCTTGTTCTCTATGGCTTTTGATACTGCCAACCATCTCTTCTTCCTGGAGAGTCCCTTTTCCCTTGATTTATGGGATAGTCTTCCTTCTCAGTTCTCCTACCTATCTGTTATCTCCTTCTCAATCTCTTTTTTTGGCTCCATCCATCTCCTGCCTAATAAAGATGCGTCTTCCCAAGGCTTTGGGCATCTGTGTGTGTGTGTGTGTGTGTGTGTGTGTGTGTGTGTGTGTATGTGTTCTTACATGCAAATGACTTCCCAGTTTATATTCCTTTCTTCTATGGGTGGGATGGTGGGATTGGATGGTCACCAAAGCCCCTTTGACTCTTGGATGCTACAATTCATGCCTTTGTACACTCTGCCCACCATGGCTGATACATTTTCCTCCTCATCTCCATCTCTTAGAGTCTTGAGTTTCCTTCCAGGATCAGCTTAGATGCCTCTTCCTATGGGAAGTCTTCCCTGGTTTCTTCATTTTCTAGCAACTCCTTTTTCCAATTTCTTTGTGCTAGTGTACCTATAGTGTCCATCCCAGCAGAAGCTAGGATTCAAGCTCGAGTTTCTCCTAATGCTCAGCAAAGCAGACTCATCGACACCATCCTGGCATTTTACACTTTCAATCTAATTAGAAATGTTTGGAAAGCTTCCTCCTCTTCTCTTTGGGGTCTGTCCATGTAAATACTTTTTAGGTTAAATGAGCAGAGGCCTGAGGACAATTTATACAACTATGACATAATTGTGAACTTGACCAATCTGGAAAGACTCAAGAACTCTAATCAACACAAGAACCACCATGATAACAGAGAACTGATGATGGAGAATGCTGAGATGTGGGGGACTCTGGGTGCAGAGTGAGCCACCCAGATGTGGCCAATGTGGGAATGTGTTTTACTTGACCATGCTTATTTGTTATAAGGGTTGCTTATTTATTTTTTCTTTTCTTTTTTCCAGTTGTTGAGGGGGAGATGTAGAAGGAAGAGAAAATAAATGCTTATTAATTGAAAACAAATTTAATTAAAACCCCAAACTTCACAGGCTGATGGAGTCACTGTTTCAGCCTGCCCACTCCCCTTTCCAGCCTACCTCCTGATCTCATGCTTTATCACCTGATAATAGGTGCATGAAAAGCCTTAAAAGGCCAGGACTTTGACTGTGTCTTGGTTTCTATTTTGGTTACAGTTTTTTGGGTTGTCCTCTGTCTGACTTATTTCAGTTCTGCCCTCATTTCATTCAGGCCTTAGGTAGTACTCATTTGCCTGACTGCTCTAACTCCATTTGAGAAGTTAAAAATAGAAATGGTCCATGTGTGACCCATCATGACCTAGATCTATTCCCCACCCTACCCTGCCCTGAGTTCCTTAGAGGATATCCATATGGGTCAGGAAGTGTTGATCAGAGTAGAAAGAGCCTTGAAAGATAGAGTTGGGAGACCTAGGTTTGAAACTTGGCTCTGCAAATTACTAGCTATTTGGCCTCCAGAAATTAACTTTACCTCAAATAGCCTCAGTTTCCTCACCTGCAAAATGGGAGTTGTAGTCCTTGTATTGCCTACTCTACAAGACTATTTTGAAGAAAGTGTTTTGTAAACTTTAAAGAACCACAGAAACTATCATGGGGAGTGTTGAAAGTGAGTTGTCTTCATCTTCAAGTCTTTGGAGATGTAGATGTTTTATAGCTTAGAGTCAGATAATGTCACAAAAAATAGTATTAAAAAGATGACTCTGTTTCCAGGGAAACTGTAGATGATCAAAAGAACTAGACAATTTTCTGAAGCAATCCAGCCTGCTCTCTCCTCCAGTCAATTCTGGGCCCAGCTCATTGTCCCTTTGAACTGTCTTATGAACAGCATCTATCTGTCTGTTTCTCTCTCTCTCTCTCTCTCTCTCTCTCTCTCTCTCTCTCTCTCTCTCTCTCTCTCTCTCCCTCACTCCCTCTCTTTATCTCCCTTTCCCCCTCTCTTTCTCCTTCTCTCTCTGTCTCCCCTTCCTTTTCTATCTCTCTGTCTCTGTGTCTCTGTCTCTGTCTGTGTGTCTGTCTGTCTGTCTGTCTTTCTCCTTTCTTCTTTACTGATGTCTAAGTCCTCTATGGGTTGTCCATAGTAATTTCTTGTCCTTACCCATTCTTTATCCTTTATTTTTATCATTTGAATAGTTGGGTCAAAGTCTCTCTTGAGATTATGGATCTCATTTAGGATGCTTGGGTGTTCCAGGGCTTGATGCTATCCTCTAAAATCCAATGAGAAAGCACATGGTGGGTGGTGAGTAAGCTATAATACATTGTAAACAAGGGATGTTGCAGGAGAAATCAATCAACAAGCATTTATTAAACATCTTTATTAAGTACCTATTATATTCCAGGTGCTAGAGATATAAGTACAAAGAACAAAGCGACCCCTAAACTCAAGGAGTTTAATTTGAATGGGGAAGATATCAGGTACATTTATCAGTATGGAAGAGAGGAGAATGTCCAAAAAAGAAAATGTTTGTTAATCATATAGTGGGAGTTCTAGAAGGCACAGTCAGAGGGGCAGGCAAATCTAGAGTAAGACACTGCAGGGTTTGGACTTGAGGTAGATATGAATGAGAGACTATTGTTGTTGTGTTGGTCCTTTGTTTTCGAAGGGGACTTATACAGATTAAAAATGTGTTAATAGTCCACATTAGAATCACACTTAAATTCACATGCAGTAGTCCCACCCTTAATTTCCTTTACTCCTAGCTAAGTCATCTCAATGTTTTGTCTTTCTATTTACATCATATTTTAAATCCTCTCTTTTTATAGTTGCTTTTAAACTTTCCTAGTGTCTCCACATTTAAAGCAATAATAACAATAATTAATAATAACATCAACAACAACAACAACAACAACAATAATAATAATAAATAGACGAATCTAGACTCTACTGCCCTCTATGACTGATACAGAGTGTGGCCAAATGGTGGCTCCTCCCCTTATCATATTTACATATGTGTCTATACATATATACTGGGGAAGGAAATGGCAAACCGATCCAGTGTCTTTGCCAGGAAAGTCAGACGGGACTGAACAACAACAAATAGACATTTATAGGAATGTGGATTTCTCCACTTTTGGTAGCAGCTCAGTTACTACTGCTCAGAGATATTCAGATTGCCTCGCTCTAAGAATAACAAGTTTCTTGCTGTCCTGCCAGGACCTAATCCTTTTTCTTCTGCCCTGTTGAGCCATGTGAATTCATTTCTGTCCCTAAGTGTGCCTGAGACCGTATGTCAGGCAGAGAAAAGCACTGGATTAAGTGGCAGGAGGGATGGTTTTGTGTAGTGATACTGAAACAATAGCTGTGTGACTTTGGACAAGTCACTTAACATCACTGAGCCTCGGTTCCCCTCCCCCCCACCTTATCGTGTCCATGTAAAGCACCAGGATTCATGCTTCCCAGGCCCTGGATGGAGCCAGCTTCTTCATTTTAGCTCCCTAGGTGCGTCTGGCATGGAGATGGGAAGCCAAGCCTTCCTGGAACCCTCGGAGCCTTTCTTTCTGTCCCTCTGTCTATACCTGCTCCTTTGGTCCTCTTTGAGAATGAAGGACAAACAACAACAACAACTTGCTACTCGTTTGGAGATCACATTGGACAGTGTTTGGTCCCTACCTGCTTCTGGGCTGTTTTTCCCAGTAATCTATGGTATGATTTAGTCTAGTCCCTCCCCTAGCAGGAGAGCCAAACAGATGGGTCCTTAATTAGCTACGCTGCCTGGAGGGGATTATATTTAACTGTTTCCCCCTCTCTAGGGACTTTGCTCCTGACTGCTTAGAGTAACCAGATGAGCGCTAATGAACGATTCTGCAAAGACATTGTCTAATTCCTCCAGGAGCCTAGGATGAGGTCTGCAGGCCAACGATGGAGGAGGGTTCCCTTGATGACACAAATTTATTACCAGACTTTGTCTTTTTGTCCTGATTTGAGGGAGGGGTGGGAGGAGAAGAAAATAAATGCTTGATTATTGAAAAATATTTTAACAAAGGTAATATAGCTCTTAAAATACTCTTTAAATTCTAATTTTCCCTAGGATAGACCTGGGAAGCACCTTAGAGATCACCTGAAGACTGGAAAGAGGAAGACACTTTCCTAAGAGCAAACAGGCTTCAAGTTCAAGTCTCCTATCTCCTCTGTGTTCTCCCCTATAGGGACCACCCTCTCCCTACATCTTCCTCCTGATTTGGCTTTCTACTTGTCAATGTTTTCTGAGCCCTTTGTTAGATTTCTTTGTCTCGGTTAAAAACTGCACCTGAGCACAATTAGTATTTGAGGCAGGATGTTGGAGTGTGAGAGCTACAATCAGGAAGATCTGGGTTCAAATCACTCTTAATTTATGTGACCTGGACCAGACTATTAACCTCCCGCTGGGCCTCAGTCTTTTTTCTTTTCACATATAAGGTGTTTTATTTTTTCCATTACATGTAAAGATAGTTCTCAAGGCCTCAGTCTTTAAAATGGAAGTGGGAATTCCTCTAACACCAAGCTCACAAAGCTGCACTGCTTTAAACACCCTATGTGAAATATAAATTACTATACAAGGTGGCCCCAAAATATCTTAGTGCATTAAGACTTTTTGGAACACCCTGCATACTATCAGCTGCTGCTGCTGTTGTAACAACTGTTGTTGTCATCCTCGTCTCTAAGTCTACCTTCCTGTAGTTCTTTGTCTAGTGTGTGAAAATCAGCCTGAGAGTAATTTGCATTAACTATGCTCTAAATTGCTGCAAATGGGGACCTGTCCATTGTCCAGACTCTTGTCATAAATCACTCTCTGGCACCATCTGCCCCAGGATTCCTCTTTCTCCTGTATTCAGAAAAGGGGGTATGATGGAGGAATAAATGATCCCCTGGAGATGTCCCATATTTGGCCAATGAAAAAATGTCATGCAGTTCCCATGTTGGTAATCCTTCCCTTCTCCATTTCATCCTACACACACAAACACAGACACACACACAGAGACAGACACAAAGAGACACACACAGATAGTGACATACAGAGACACACACACACAGATCTCTACCAAATTGCTTTCCCAAAACAACATATCTGACCATGTCATTCCCCTACTCAAAAGTTTTCAGTGATTCCCTAGTATCTATAGGATAAAAAAGATCCTTAGGCTTACGCTTAAAGCTGTCCACATACACTAATGCATTGTTGGTAGAGCTGTGAATTGCAATAACCTTCTGAAATGCAATTTGGAATTATGCAAAGAAAGTTATTTAAATGTTCATATACATTGATCCAGAAATTCCACTACTAAACTTATACTTCAAAGAAGTCAATGTCAAGAAGAAAAATTTCATATATATCAAAACATTTTTAGCAGCTCTGGTTATGGTAGCCTAAAATTGGAAGGGTGGGATGCATAAATTCTCATAGATTGAGGGGAATAACTAAACAAATTGTGGCACATGAATATAAAATGGAATGTTACTGGGCTGTAAGAAACAATGACTATATTGGTCAATGGCATATCCCTGTAATCCCTGCTACCAGGGAGTTTGAAGCTGGTGAATTGCTTGAGGGCAGGAGTTCTTTTTTAACGTTTAATTTTTATTTTATTTTTCTCAATTACATGTAAACAAAATTTTAACATTCATTTTTAAACATTTTGAGTTTTAAATTCTCTCTCTCTTCCTCCCTTGCCATTCCTTGAAAAGGCAAGCAATTTGTTATAGATTATACATGTTCAGTCATGCAAAACATTTCCACATTAACCTTGTAAAGGAAGACACAGACCAAAAAACCCCCCAAGAATAATAAAGTTAAAATTATGCTTCAACCTACACTCAGACTCCATTAGTTCTTTCTCTGAATATGGAGAGCATGTTTCCTCATGAGTCCTTCAGAATTGTCTTGGATCGTTGTATTGCTCAGAAAAGCTAAGTCATTCACAGGTGATCATTGAACAATATTGCTGTTGCTGTGTACAATGTTCTCCTGGTTCTACTTGCTTCACTTTGTATCAATTCATGCAAGTCTTTACCAGGTTTTTCTGAAAGCACCCTGCTCATCATTTCTTAAGGCACGAATGTATTCTATTACAATCATATACCACAACTTGTTCAGCCACCCCCAATTGATGGGCATCCCCTCAATTTCCAATTCTTTGTACTACAAAAAAGAGCAGCTATAAATATTCTTGTACATAGAGATCCTTTTCTTTTTTAAAAATCTCTTTGGGATACAGACCTAGTAGTGGTATTGCTAGATGAAAGGATATGCACAGTTTGGGCACAGTTCCAAATTGTTGTCAAGAATGGTGAGCAACAGAGCAACCAATAGTGTATTAGTTTCTCAATTTTCCCACATCTCCTCCAACATTTGTAATTTTACTTTTCTGTCATATTAGCCAATCTGTTAGGTGTGAGGCAGAACCTCAGAGTTGTTCTAATTTGTATTTTTCTAATCAATAATGATTCAGAGCATTTTTCTATGACTATAGTGTTGATATGTCCATCTGAAAACTGCCTGTTCATATCCATTGGCCATTTATTAATTGTCAAATGTCTGGCACTGGAGAGCTCACAAAACACTTCTGACATATGTGATTTCATTTGAGCTTGTGTGTTTGGCACCACAGGGATCATTACATGTACTTTGTATATAAGGAAACAGGCTCAGAGAGGCAAAATCACTTGGTAATGGTCATACAGCCATTGCTGGGGAGTGGGGGTGGAATTTGAAGCCTGATTCCAAAGTCAGAGCTTTTTCCATCCCACCACACTTCCATGCTGATGTCTATTCTCCCAAGATGCTAGAGAGGTAAGAGGCAATCAGTAATATGTGTGCATGGGTTTTTTCTCCCTGATTTTAATTTATGGGAAAATAAAGTCCCTGTTATTTCTGTCTTTGTGTTCCCTGGGCTTGGAGCATTTAATAAACCTTTCCTGACTGATCTTCATCGTAGCCATTAGTGAAGTGGGGAGGCCCAGGATGTCTCTATTTCTTACCCATGTGACATTTAACTGGTCACTTAATAAGTGAGGGCATTTTTATGCCTGAAGGTTTGCAAAGCACTTGCTCTATCTTCTCTCATTTAGTCTCACAACAACCCTATGAAGTAGGTTCTACCGATATTATTGTGCCCATTTTGCAGACAGAGAAACTGAGCCTCTAAAAGAAGTGATTTGCTAATGATCACAGAGATAGCAAGTCAGATCTGAACTCAATTTCCTCCCTCCATTCCTAATCCTAGCACTCTATCCACTATGCCAGTGGTTCTCTGTGTGATCTGCAGACTCATGAGGGTCCCTGAGACCCTTTCAGGGGGTCCATAAGGTCAAAGCTAGTTTTTAGAATAATGTTAAGATGTTTTGGTTTCTAATATTAATTTATATTATATGTAATAAGTATATATTACTTTTAATAATTAATCTAATCAATATCCCACATAAAAGAAAGTCCTGGGGGCAGCTAGGTGGCGCAGTGGATAAAGCACCGGCCCTGGAGTCAGGAGTACCTGAGTTCAAATCCGGTCTCAGACACTTAACACTTACTAGCTGTGTGATCCTGGGCAAGTCACTTAACCCCAATTGCCTCACTAAAAAAAAAAAAAAAAGAAAGTCCTTTGTGGAGGAGGGGGTGGTGTTGGATCCTCAGGAAATTGGAAGAGTATGAAGAGATCCTGTGACCCAAAAGATTGAGAACCACCGTGCTTTGCCAAGCTACCTCTCTTTATCTCAGCCTCTGCATCTGTGAAACTGAGAGGACTGGTCTCAATGATTTCTCAGTCTCCTTTGAGCTCTAAATTCCATGATCCTGTGACTCTCAAGGCAGGATTATGGCAAAGACGTTTCTTTAGACCTTGGCCTTGAAATGCCCTCTGGTGCTGTCCCTGGTGCTGCCCCTGGTGCCTTGGTGAATTATCAGTCCAGAGCCCGGGACAGGCTGACTCCTCTGGCTGCTCCAGTTTCCAAATGCCTGAGGAGATTCTGTCATTACCTGAAAAAACTTTTAATAACTTAATCCCAAATGAGTGCTGGGACCACTCCTTTCCCTGTGGGTGGCCAGAGAGATAAGAACAGTAATAGGAGACCTGGTGCTTCAGTCTTGGAAGGATTGGGTTCTAACAGGGAGCTTGTAGCTCAGGTATAATGGAGAATCAGTAACCCAGGTGAACATAAGCAATGTCCTCAAAATACTTCATAAACACAAACAAAAATATTGCTGACTTTCTGCCACAAATGCTGACTTTATATCACAATTTCTAATGTACTAATCATGTAACCTTGGAACATGAGCTTTTTAAAGGGAAGTGTCGGTCTTTACATGCTTAGTACCTGGCAGGGTGCCTGACTCACAGTAGGTAGATAACAAAGGCTTGTTCATTCATTCTTTCATTGTGTATCATAAAGCAAGGGTTCTTAAAGTTTTTGTATCATGGACCCCTTTGGTAATCTGGTGAAGCCCACTGACCCCTTTCTCAAAATAGTGATTTTAAGTACATAAAATAGAGTTACAAAGGAAACTAATTATGTTAAAGTAAAGTTATACATTTATTAAAATACATGGATCCTAGGTTAAGAACCTTGTGGAGATATGTATGCGTCTTATCTCCAACTAGACTTTGTATCTATCCTACATTTACTTAACAGTCTGCATGTTTTTCCCCTCACAGTAGATTGTAAATTCCTGAATGGCAGAGTTTATTTCAATTTTGTCCTATCACAGCACCTAGTATGCAGCAGGTGCTTAATAAATACTTGTTGCACTGAGTTAGATTGTAAACTCCATGTGGACGGTGACTCTGTCTTAGCCAAACTTTTTATCTTCCCCAATCCTTTTCACATCTTTTCCATAATGGATGCTTTAAAAAAAATGGAGAGTGAATAATTGACTGAGTGAAGGTATGTGGTAATATGCAAAGTAAACCTTAGAAAGGACGGGATAACTCTCTAAAAGTACATAACGAGCTGTCTCCCAGATCATGGCTTCTTAAACTTTTTCCACTGGAGACCCCTTATCCCCAGAGAAATTTTTACATGACCCTGGGCATATACATATATAAAATAGGTATATATTAACTTTTTACTGTTTCCAACACAACACACTGTTTTTTTGTTTTGTTTTGTTTTTGCAGGGCAGTGGGGGTTAAGTGACTTGCCCAGGGTCACACAGCTAGTAAGTGTTAAGTGTCTGAGGCCGGATTTGAACTCAGGTACTCCTGAATCCAGGGCCGGTGCTTTAACCACTGTGCCATCTAGCTGCCCCCCACAACACACTGTTTAAGAAGCTATGTCCTAGATAAAGTTGATGAACCACCCACTGGGAATGGTGTGGGGACATTTCTTCTTTAGGGACAAATTTGATCATGTGGTCTTTAGGGGATCTTCCAACTCTGAGATTCAGAAATTCTTCTTTATCTCCAAAGTGATAAAGACTGGAATTCCTGTTTTCTGACAGTATTATTATCAATGCAACAAACCTCCATTTTTTCCTGAAAATAGAGGGAAGATAATATATATGTGTGTATATGTATGTATGTATGTATACATACACATACATATGTACACATATGCATACAGAGATGTATGTATATGTTTGTATGTGTATACACACATATCTATATCTTCTGGTTAACTGAGATTTTAGGGTTAGCTGTGTTTTTACCACAGTTCCATAAGCCACTGAATTTTCTACCTGGATGAAACCCTTGAGAACAACTAGTCCATCTCCCTCATTTGACAAAAGAAGAAACATTATCTCATCTGCTTTGACTCATAAAATCTTTTCAATACCTTACTTTTAGATATACCAGATTATAACAGTTGGTTTGTGTTTTTTTTATTTGTTTGGTTTTTTTTTTAGTGAGGCAATTGGGGTTAAGTGACTTGCCCAAGGTCACACAGCTAGTAAGTGTTAAGTGTCTGAAGCTGGATTTGAACTCTGGTTCTCCTGACTCCAGGGCCGGTGCTCTATCCACTGCGCCACCTAGCTGCCCCGGTTTGTGTGTGTGTGTTTTTTTTTTTTTAATGATAATAGCTCACATCTTTATGCTCTTGTCAAGTTTGCAGAGAATTTTCTTCACGACAATCCAATGAGACAAATGGGGCTGGTATTATTATCTCTGGCTTACAGATGACAAAAGAGGCTTGGATGCCTGCACTGTTTTCTCAATACTTTAAGAAATTGTTTAATTTTAAAGTTTCCTGACTACTCTGGGAAAAGGCATGGGATAGCCAGTCTGCTCATCAAATCTGCAGATGACACAAGGCTGGGGAGGATGTCTAACATACATGATAACAGAGTGAAGATCCAAAAACATCGGGCTAAATCTAATCTGATTAATAATAACAACAACAATAATGGCTATAATTTTACATGATGCTTTGAGGTTTCCAAGGTGCTTTACAAATATTGTCTCATTTTATCCTCAAAATTATGGGAAGTAGGTGCTATTTTTAACCCTATTTGACAAATGAGGAAACTGAGGCAAAAAGAGTTTAAGTGACTTGTCTAGAGTCACAAAACTAGTAAGTGTTTGAGGCTGTATTTGACTCCTGGTCTAGCACTCTCTCCACTAAAACCCTTAATATTTAGTACAGGTAAGGGCAAAACCCAATCTTAGTTTCAAAAAAGTTAACTTCACGAGTATCAGATAGGGGAGGTACATTATATAGCAGTTTATTTGAAAATGATCTCCAGGTTTTAGAGGACCACAAGCTCCACAGGAATCATTAAGGTGAGGTGGCCATCAAAAAAGCTAGTTTGATCTTGGGCTGCATGACGAGGGACATAGATTCCAGGAATACAAGGCGAGTGTGTGATTGTACGCAGCCCTCATCAGACCCCTTCCACAGTATTTTGCTCAGTTCTGGGCACCACAGTACAGGAAGGGCTTTGATTCACTGAAGAATATCAAGAGCAGGGAAGCGGAGATGGCAAACGACCCTCCCCCAGTCTGCTTTATATGAGAACAGGCTGAAGGAATTGGGGATGTTTTAGCTAGAGAAGAAAAAGGCTGGGAGGGCCATGTACTATACATACCTGTACTATAATACTTTGTGTCACTCCTTTGAACTTCCTAGTTCCACCCTCTGGAGCCAAGCACAAGGAGCCCATCCATCTGACCTGTGGTGGCCCTTTAGACCCTTGAAAGTGGTCCTTCCCTACCTGCCCTTCCCCAAATGGAGTCACAAAGAATCGGATGCAACTGAACAATGATATTATACAGTCGACTTCACTTCTTAGACCTCTCAGTATCCTCAATTGTTCAATGAGAAATTTAAAGTAGATGACCTCTAAGGTCTCTTCCAGGTATTAATTCTTCTTCTTGTTGTTTTTTTCTGATTATCTGGTCCAGGATTCCCCAGTTTGTGGGTGGAAACCACCTGTGAAGGAATGGAGTCATTGGAAAGGGTCTGTAAATAGATAAACAAATTGTCATTTTGATCTTCCTTTAATTCTAAAAAAATCAAGCGTGTGACTCATTGTAATAAACAATCAAATAATCCTTCTGTAGCCTGAATATGTCTCACACATCCACATATTACAGTTTTCCAAATGTTTGTAAATGTTGTTGATGAATAAATTACAAATTCATTTAAAAGCACAAATGACTTTATAGCAGTCTTTTGTCAGCATGCCTTTGCTCCATCAATGGATCCTAATCAGTCAATCACTGTGCTAGGTTCTGAGGATGCAAAGGTAAAAATGAAGCAATCCCTGCCCTTGGGGAGTTTACATTCTATTAGGGAAAATAATAGATACACATATAAACATATATAAGAAATATATAAAATTGAAAACAAAGTAATCAGAGGGGAGGCATGAGCAGGTAAACAATCAATCAGTAAGTGTTTGTTGTTTAATCATTTCAGGCAGCTATGATTCTCCATGACCCCATCTGGAGTTTTCTTGTCAAAAATACTAGAGTGCCAGGGGCAGCCAGGTGGCACAGTGGATAAATCACCAACTTAGGATTCAGGAGTACCTGAGTTCAAATCTAGCCTCAGACACTTAACACTTAGTAGCTGTGTGACCCTGAGCAAGTCACTTAACCCCTATTGCCCGCAAAAACAAACAAAAAAACCCTAGAGTGCCATTTCCTTCTCCAGCCCATTTTACAGATGAGGAAACTGAGGCAAAAGGGTTAAGTGACTTGCCCAAGGTCACACATCTAGTAAGTGTCTGAGGCCAGATTTGAACTCAGAAAGATGAGTTCCTCACTCCAGGTCCAGCGCTCTGTATACTATTGTACCACCTAGCTGCTCCTGGACAACTTTCTAAAACTATCAGATGCAGTGCAGGTGCTACTCTGCAGTGGGTTAGGAAGTTTCCTTCCTAGGAACTCCCTACCCTGATGAAATTTCATGTCTGGTTCAAAAAAAAGGATGTATTAAGAGCTGTGTCAAACCTTTATTTTTGTAGTTGGGTACCAGGATAGCCCTGGGGTGCTCTTTTCCAAATCCTTTCTGCCTGCTGTGGTCACAGCTCACATTCCCACAAAGGTGCTAGGCAGTCCAAGAAGCTTCTTTTTCTTGCTGCTTTGTGGGCAATAATGTACTTTGGGGAGCAGGCTGTGGCTTGTGGGAGTTCAATGGCTCTTTTAATCACTTATTGATCTTGCCCCAATGAGTCCCTGTCATTGCCTTCAAATCAAAGCTCACTGCTCTTCCCTTTGCCTGTGATCACTGTCTTGCCATCAATGGCCCATTAGGGATCTGATAAATTTCTCTGAATCATCCCCACTGGATGTAGAGTCTGTTTCTAAATATCATAGTCCTTTGGAAGTTCAAGAGCATCTTGCTTTACTGAGAAGGGCCTGAAGGGAGGCAAGAAAGTTGGCTTTGACCTTGACTTTGACATAAAGAAGCTGTGTAACCCTGAGCAAGTCAGGATGATTGAGTAAAGAAACTGAGAGTAGTTAGCCTAGAGAAGACTGTACAAGTAAGGTGGTGGGCTATGGGGTTTCTTTTCAAGTGCCTGAAGAGTTGCCTCACAGAATAGGGTTACAATTAGTTCTGCCTGGCCCCAGATGCTGAGATTAGGATCCATCAGTGGAGGATATAAAAGGCCAATTTAGTCTTGAGGTCAGGAAAAAAATGTCCTAAATAATTGGAGCTGTCTGTAGAGCAGTTTGGAACTATGGCCAAAGGGCTATAAAATCATACATACTCTTTGAACTAGTAGTACCACTACTTGATTGGTATCCTCAAAGAGATAAAAAAGTTGAATTCAAAATTGGGGAGATGGGCATCAATTGGGGAATGGCTGAACAAATTGTGGGATGATGTTATGATGGAAGACTATTGTGCTATAAGAAATGATGAGCAGGATGCTATCAGAAAGACTTGTAAAGACTTACATGATCTGATGCAAGATGAAATGTACTGTATACAACATAATAGCAATATTGTAAGATGATCATCTAGGAATGACTTAGATATTTTCAGCAATACAATGATCCAAGACAACTCTGAAGGACTTATGAAAAATGCAATCCTTCTACGGAGAAAGAACTGATGGTATCTGAATACAGATTGAAGCATAATTTTTTTGTTAGTTCCTTTTTCTTAAAGTTTTTTTTTTGGTTTGTTTTCTTTCACAACCTGACTAATGTGAAAATGTTTTGCAGGACTACACATGTATAACTTATATTGAATTGTTTGAGTTCTTAAGGGGCTGGGGAGGGAGGGAGAAAGAGAATTTGGAACACAAAGTTTTAAAAATTGATGTAAAAATTTGTTTTCACATGTAATTTGGGAAAAAATAAAATTCTAAATAAAATAAATTAAAAATAGTTGGAGCTGTCCCAAAGTGCAGTGAGCCACCTAGGGGTAGGAGACTGGTCTCATCCTTTCCCCACTTCCACTGAAGGTCTTCCAGCATGCTTACTTGTCAAGACTGTGTAGATTCCTGTTCAGTTATAGTTTGGGCAAGATGGCCTCTGAAGTCCCTTGCAGTTCTGAGATTCTGGGATCTTTGTGCTTCTGATTTCTTATCAACAAAATGGTGAACATTTGAGAAATACCTTGTTTGTTTCACAGGAAGCTTGCAGTTATATGATAGATATTAAAGTACCTTTGGAGCTAGCTTGGCATAGTGAGTAGAAAAATGACTTCAAATCCTGCCTGGGGGAAAAAAATCCTGGCTGACAGAGGCTGGGTTAGGGTTAGCTAACTTTAGGTGGTGTCAAACTTAGGTAGAAAACATACCTGCTGGCTGACTTATAAAATCACAAACTAATATGCTCAATGTTGTATTGTATTTTTACTTATTTTGTCAAATATTATATTTTAACATGGTTCCCAATGCATAGATCATTACATTATTATAAATAGTATTCATTGTAGAAATGACCATTAGGCACCAAATTTCTCCAAGGTTCAATTGAGTTGGATTTGAAAAAACTTTTAAGGGACCAGAGTAACAATTGATGCTTTCACAGGTCTGCTGTTTACTAGAATCTTTAGAGTTGTTTCTTATTAGACTATAAATTCCATGAGGGCAGAGATTATGCATCCTTCTTTGCATCCTCTTATTGCCACCTCATGCCAAATTTAAGCAATGACTGCTACTCTCTCTCCTCTCTCCCCTCCCCCACCTCATCTTTCTGTCTGTCTCCTCTGTCTCTTCTTTCTCTTTCTCTGTCTGTTTGACTCTCTTTCAGAAAAGTTGCCCATCTGCACGCTTAGATGGGGTTTCCTCATTTACAGCATGGGAATGCTATACAAAGACAAGCGAGGGATATAGAAAGAAAAATGAATGAATGCTTGCTCCAATCTGGGGTCTTTCCCCATGTGTTCAAGTCTCCCTCCATGAAGACCACAAACTTGGAAGAAAGCTTGATTTTTTTTCTCAAATAAAGTCCAACAATAGGATGGCAAGCATTTGGGTGCAGCCCACTGGGGATTGTTTGTATCAAATTCCCAGCCTCTGCAACATGTTTTCAGTCTGCAGAGAAGGATGACTCATGAGGCAAATGGTTACAGATGTCAGAAAAATAACTGGGAGGAGCTCTTCGGGGGGAGGTCGAAAACCAGGAACATGATGTCGTGAGCCCAGCTGTGCTGGCGTCACCCACACGTTCCCTGGCACACAAGAGTCAACACAGATTTCAATGGCATGGCTAATTGCACTTAGCTGGCCTTTCTGGTCTCAATTATAAGAATGCAGATCAGTTGGGAAAGGGGGATAAGGATGCTTCAGTTTGGCTCAGATTTGTAGTCTGGGGGATTTAGAACTGGAAAGGACTCAGGAGGCTATCTGATTCTCCCACTTTTCAGAGGGAAAAATAGAGTACTAGAGAGAGAAGTAATTTACCCAGTGTCTGTCGTCCATGGGGAGAGTCGAGCAAGGTCAAAATTTGAGCCTCATTTCTCTGACTCCAACTCCAGACTGATTCAAGGTCACTTGAGTATTGATTGGGTGCCAAGCACGGTGCTGGGCACAAAACAGTCCCTGTCTGCCAGGAGTCCACATTCTGTACACAGATAAAACACTCTTCCCATTTCACTAAGCTGGCTCTTCAGGCTCCAGTCAGTCTTCCTTAAATCACTGCTATTCTCAGCTCACAGTAACCAGGGGGTGAATATTACTTGCATTCACCTAACATATCTTGGAGAAAGAATAATAGGCTTCAGCTCTCTCAAAAGTCTCCCCTCCAAATTCTCTTTTGTTGCTGCCTAATATCTATGTTTCCCTTTTGCTGGTCTGTCTCCATATTCACTATAGAGTTTCTCACCATCATCTCAACGTGCCGGTTTCCAAGTAATTACTTCAGGCTTTCTCATGGTCCCCAAAGGGCTGTCGGTCTTGAGATTTTAACAATTAATGAAGCATCTGAAGTGTTCCCTTTGCACAGGACTTTGAAAGCATGCTGTTCTCAAAAGTCCAAAGCCTTGGCACTCTTCTCCTTTCTGAGATGGGATGGAGCCTACTGAGTCATTTTCATTTCAAACAGTCAGCTCGAGCAATAAGTTATATAATGCCAAGAGTTCTTAGAGTTTAGCTACATTAGTCTTCTGATGGTAGAACCACCACCTTGAAATTTTGTGTCATAGAGGGAGTGCTGACCCTAGAATATGGGTCATTAGACATTTTTTGTGGTCATGAATCCCTTTGGGGTCCGATGAAGCCTGTGGACCCCTTCCCAGAATCATGTTTTTTAAATGAATAAAACAGCTACATAGAATTATGAAGAAAATAAATTATACTGAAATACAGTTATCAAAATATCTTTAACAAACAAATTCATGGACCCCAGGTTAATAACTCTTGATTAATGCCAGATTACAATCCAGGCTCTGATACTTACCATCTATGTGACATAGGATAAATTCCTTCATCTGGCTGGGATTCATCTATAAATGAGGGGATTGAACCTCTGAGGTCCATTTTCCTAAATACATCATCCTAAGATATTATGACCTTTTGTGAAAGTCAGATTTGAAGGAGTGTTAAGTGGCAACTTGTCTATGTACTTGCCTTCTCTTTCCAGGACTGAGGGCAAATAAAAATGGAAATACTATCTTCAAAAGAACCACCTTGAGGGGGCAGCTAGGTGGCGCAGTGGATAAAGCACCAGCCCTGGATTCAGGAGGACCTGAGTTCAAATCTGGCCTCAGACACTTACTAGCTGTGTGACCCTGGGCAGGTCACTTAACCCCAATTGCCTCACAAAAAACAAACAAACAAACAAACAAAAAAAGAACCACCTTGAAAGAGATGCTCCTCACTTGGTCATTGAGGGCTGCTTCCCCCCTCCTACCATAAGGCAGGTCTTTTCCCATCATGAAATTATTTAACCATGAATGCTATTCTCTTGTCCCTAGTGTGGATATACTCTGGGTAACAAAATAGATTAAATAGACAAGAAAATTGGTTTCATATGGTTACATTTATAATGGTGACATTTATAAAATGCTTTAAGGTTTGCAGAACACCTGACATATCTCATTTGGGCTTCATAACAACCCTGTGGAGTAAGGAGAACAAGTATTATTACTATTTTACAGGGTTAGAAAGCAAGACTAAAAGAAGTCAACTAATCAGTAAACAAATATTAAGCACCCAATATGTGCCATGTAGACAGTTGGTCAACAAGCATTTATTATGTGTTTAATATATATCAGGCACTGTGCTGAGCACTGGGATGCAAAGAGAAAAAAAAGTAAAACTATGCTCACTCTCAAGGAGAAAGCAACATTTGGTCACAGGGCTAGTCAGAGTCTAGTTTCCAGCCCAGGTCTTCCTGATTGCAAATCCAACCCTCTAAATCTTTCCTATCTGATAGGAAAGCCCTGGGTTCATATTCATCCTATGATGTTACTTATCTGAGTGGCCCTGGGTATGTCACTTATCTTCTATCTGCCTCATTTTCTTTAATTGTAAGATGAAGAGAAGAGTAGCATTTACTTCCTAGGATTCTTGTGACAATCAAATGAAAGAGAGAGAATATTTGTCAAACATTTAGCACAGTGCCTGACTCACTGTAGATGTCAGCCATTACTATTCTTCACCTTTTGAAGAACGCAAACCACACTACATGACTGTAGTTGTTCCATTTGTATTATTATTTTTATTAGGGCGATTAAAGTTGGATATGAATTCAGAGTCAACTGCAAAGGGGTGACGACCTTCATTAGTAGAGAGAATTTCCCTATATGCAGTTCCCTAAACCCATGAAATCAAGGGGCCAATCCCTAACTTTATCCCTATCTCTATGAAATCAGTAATGCTTTTAAGTGATAGTGCATTTTATTAGTCACATAAGCATCTGTATTTTTTCGTGGGGGAACTCCAGTGTGGGTACTAATTCTGTTAATGATCATTGGTGACTTATGGAAATTTACAGTCTTAGAAAGTCTGCCTGGGACTTGAACCCAGACCTTCCTGATTCGGAGAAGTCCATGATCCACCATGCCACATTGCTTTATTACACCCAATTGAAAAAGAGTGTATATATTTGGAGATTGTTATTTATTTAATTTAAGAGAAGCAATGTAAGGGGCAGCTAGGTGGCACAGTGGATAAAGCACCAACTCTGGAGTCAGGAGGACCTGAGTTCAAATCTGGTCTCAGACACTTGACACTTAACGAGCTGTGTGACCCTGGGCAAGTCACTTAACCCTCATTGCCCTGAAAAAAAAAAGATAAGCAATGTAACAATGGAAAGCTCACTGGACTTATTACTTGGGTGACCTGGGGTATGCTGCTTAACCCCTGTGAGCCTCAGTTTCCTCATCTATAAAATTAGGGCTTGGATTAGGTGACCTATAAGGTCTCCTCCAATTCAAAATCTATGATTCTATATTTGTTTATTTATAGATAATAATGATAACTGGCATTTATGTAGTACTTTGAGATTCACAAAGCACTTTACAAATATTTTCTAATTTTATGCTTACAACCACCCTTGAAGGTAATTACTATGATTATCTCCATTTTTTAAAGATGAAGAAACTGAGGCAGAGAAGTTACATGACTTTCCCAGATTCACACAGCTAGTAAGTATCTAAAGGAGAATTTGAACTCAAGTCTTCCTGACTTCAGGTCCAGAACTCTGTCTACAATGTCACCTAGCTTTCCCATATGGACTTTCCTCAGGTATCTACAATAGCCATGTCCCCCAGGGGGCTATAACTCTCAGCCAAGGAATGCCAGGCCTAGTCTTTGTTCCTCAAATGGCTCTCCAATGGTGGAAACATTGGCCCACATCCTTCTCAGGAGTCACTACTGTAGGGATGGACTCAACTCATTGTGTTGTGAGGAGGGTTCTGGGCTCCTCCAGCATCATAGTTCTAGAGCTGATAGAATCTTCATCTTTCAGTCAGGATGACACCTTAAAGACCACTCAGCCAGTTCGACTGACTTTCAATTCAACATGCCTTAATTAATTAATTAATTTAGTGCACCAACCATGTGCCAAGCACTTCCTGAGTGATGGGACTTCAAAAACAGATGAGCTTCTCCCTGCTCTCAGGGAGCTTATGTTCTCTGGGAAGATACACGTGCCTAGAGAAGTATTTACAAAATATATACAATGTAGGGGAGGGTTAGGGGCAAAACCAAAATAATTTCACTGATTTTACAGATTAGGAAACTGAGGCTCAAAGAGACTAAAATCATTTGTCAAAGGTCACACAAGGTTTTTGAGATCCTCTACTTCACCTCTTTCATTCCTCAGGTGGAGGAATGAAGGCCTCCCATCTCTATCTGATTCCCCTAAGACCAGGAATAAAGGTTTTAGATTTCTCAGACCTGTTATAGTCAACCTCAGTGCCTAGGTACCTGGGTAAGGCTAATCCAAATGCAGGCTGGCCAAAGAGATCTAGAGGAGGACAAGTTAACAACAGTAGGAGGAAGAGTTGGAAGGAGCTGTCTGTCTCTCTAGGGATGGTGTTCTGGTGGGTCCAAGGAATCTCTGCAGTCCCTGCTCCTAGACAGTAAATAGGATGCCACCTTATTCTATGTCCAGGTCCAACATGCAGGATCCCAAACTTAGGTCAGAAAGGGATCTCAGATCATCTGGTCTAAGATACTCACTTTACAAATGAGAAAACTGAGTCCCCGAGAGGCTCAGTGACCTGCCCAAGGCTAGTAAGTGGCAGAGCCTAGATCTGAGAGCCTGGTGCTCAGATTCCAAATCCAATGTTCTTTCCATTACAGCTTATTGCCCACGACCCATAGAGTCCATTACTTCCCTTTTCTCCAACAAAATGTGCCAGCTGTTGGTCACACTATTCACTCTACATGTTTGAATAGTACTCCCCAAAATGCATGGCGTATAACTTGCATGTGTGAGAGAGGGCAGCGATTGTTTTGGCCAAATCATCACTATAGATTTAGAAGAGACCTTTCGGGTCATCAGTCCCTAACCCTTCACTTCACAGATGAGGAAACTGAGGCCCAAAGAGGCTCAAGCGATTTGCATTGGGCCCCACAATAAATGTTTGAGGTAAAATTCAAACTGGGGTGTGTCTGACTCCAAATCTAATGCTATTAACTGCACCGAACTGCCTCTCCTTTCCCTTTCCCTTCTTTCCTTTGGAGGGATAAGGGAGAGAGGAAAGACGCCACAGGTGCTGATGGGAAAAGGACTTCATTCTCTATAATTGTTGGACCTAGAGCATATGACCTAAAGAAAACTTGAATTATTGACCTTCTGACTGAATGGAAAGCATTTATTAAATTCTTTCTAGGTGTCAAAACATTGTACTAAGTGACCAGAATGCAGATACAAAAGCTGAGATAAGTCCCTGTCCTCTAGAAGCTTACATTCTAATAGGGAGAGACAGTGTTTATATGGGGGAGGGGTGACCAAGGACCAAGGGGATCAGTAGTTTGGTTTGTAAAATCACAGGTCTGGTGAATAGGGCCATAGGGGAGAAGGTTGACACATTCTTTACAGTAGTAATGGAAGTATTGGTTTGATTTTGGTTTCAGAGGTAAAGGGGAAAAAGGGGGAGGGGATGGCATACAAGATTATGTAACGAACAACAACAACAAAGACAAATGAAGAGAAGATGGTCAGAGAGTAAGGTGTACAGTAGGTGTCTCAGTTCTAGAACACCATGTGATATCCTCACCAATCAGAACAGCTGGGTTCTAGGGGATGAGTTCTAGAGCCACAAGTCTTCTAGCACATGGTCTATACTCTGAGGAATAGAGAGAAGAAAGGAGTCTTGGTGGTTGGGAAGACAATCAGGAGAAGGTACTTCTGTGCATGGGTAGGCAGGATTAGAGATTGGTTCTGGGTAAGCAGTGGGAAGTTACTGAGCTAAGCCAGGTGAGACAATTCATGTCAAAGATGGTGGTAGGGACAGTGAAGAGAAGATGGCAGATGGCTCTGGAGGATGAGAGCTGAAGCAGAGGAGAGACATCCTAGGTTATGGCAAAGTTATAGAAATGGATGGGGATCTCCCTAAGGTCAAGGTAGAGGAGCTATAGAATTTCCAGTGAAATGGTTCCTTTATAGAAGGATGGAATCTAACAACACAAAGCATGTAGCACCTGGACCTACCCTGTGAGATGTCCAGCAGGATGCTAGGGCTACTGGCACTTTCCCTAGACTTCCTCTGTTGATGTTGGTAGTCTTTTGCAGGGGCTGACACCATACCATTTTAGGGGCAGGAGAAATAAGCAATGGGACTCACCAGAAAGGTGAGAGACACAAAGGTATGATAAATAGAACACTGGACTTGGAGTCAGGAAGACCTGGCTTTGAATCCTGACTCAGACACTTATTAGCTACATGATCCTTAGCAAGTCACTTAATTTTTCTTGGCTGCAATTCTTTCCCCTGTAAGATGAGAGGGTTGGGCTCGATGACCTTCAAAGTCTCTTCCAGTTTGAACACTATGCTCCTAGTAAGTGTATCCTCCATCGAGTCACTAAAAGGGTGAAATCCTAGTCCAGTTCATGACTGTCTGAAATAAGCATTAAATGTTTAAATGCTTATTGTTAGCTTGGTGGCCGCAGGGGTGGAAACTGAATGGCCCTAGAAGGGTACTGAAAAGATTCAGATTCTGTCGTTCCCCTAGAGGATTCTGGGTAGGGGCATCAGTCACAAAGAGTGTTAAAAAAAAAAAGTCCCCAACACATTGATGTCTATGTGAATGCAGAGCTACAGAGGGGGAGGGGAGAATGGAATGGGTTTACACACACACACACACACACACAGAGGAGGCTTGTGGCTTCTGGCTCTCTTCCTAACCACCAACAACCCGGGAGGACGTAAAGTTCCCCCTTCACTTCCCAGCACTGTTCGGATGAACAGTTTCGGTCTGACTCTCCTATCACCAAGACACTCCCACACTAATGTGCTGATTTATGGCATTGGGGGGAGAGAGCACGTGGAGAGACATTGGGGCATCATGCTCCCATTGCTAAATTTTAATTATTCCTATGCCTAGAGGAAATCTGTTCCCCATGCTTGTTTTATTATTGGAGCTCTGTTCCCTGGCTTCCCGGACATTTGCTTTCCTTTCAGGTAATTACTCAGGAATAGATTTTAGTGTCCTAATTAACTCTCCTTATTAGCTTTATGGCAGAAGTTACAGCATAACATTTATTTCTTGTAAAAAAAATCCTTTGGTTATATAAATATTCTACACCCCCCCCCAGTCACCCAGAGATAGAAGAGAAAGAATAGACCTTCATCCTCTTTTATTCAGTCCGGTTGCCTGATTTTTTTTCCAGATCCAATTCAATTTAATTTGATAAGCATTTGTGAAGCACCTACTATGTGCCAGGCACCAAGTGTTGGAGATACAAACAGAAAAATGAAACAGTCTCTACCGTCAGGAAACATATTCTTCTATGTGTGCCAATTGGCATGAATAAATAAGAATAAAGTCGGGGGCAGCTAGGTGGTGCAGAGGATAAAGCACCTGTCTTGGATTTAGGAGGACCTGAGTTCAAATCAAGCTTCAGACACTTGACACTTACTAGCTGTGTGACCCTGGGCAAGTCACTTAACCCTCATTGCCCTGCAAAATAAACAAACAAACAAACAAATAAATAAATAAAATAAGAATAAAGTCTATGCAACATCTACTATATACACAGTAATCTCAGGTGAAGGAAAGAGCATCGATAGTGGAGATTAGGCAAAGCTTCTTCTAAGAGGAGAACTTTGAGCTAAGTCAGAACCCCTTGTTGAGGGAGAACTTTCCAGAAGAGGCAATTCTTTTGACCAGGCTGTAATGAAGACCATTCGGCCTTCAAGGAAGAGAAAGGTCCAAAGGGATCAGGTTTAACCTCCCACACTTTTTCAGATAGTTTTAGGTCAGCAAGGACCATGGGATATCTCCATTTCTAGAATAATGGGGGCCATCGTCATCAGGTCTGGACCAAAACCCTGCTCCTGGGGCTGGGGATGTGTAAGATGCAGCTCTGGCCCCACGTGGTTGGAGCCAACCTGGCTGCTGGTCTTCCTCCCTTGAGTCTCTTCCCCTCCAGTCCCTCACCCACCAGACAGCCCTAAAGCACAGGTCAGACTGAGTCACTTAGCCAGGTGGAGAATAAACTGTCGTCTGTGCTGACTCTCTCCCAGTGGCAGACTGATCCATTACAAGTTATGTTCAGTACTGCTTCCCAAATTCTGTCACTGCCCCCTCCACTCCATCCATCTTCCATGCAGCAGCCAAATAGATATTTGTAAAAAGAAGCCTGGCAGGGGCAGCTAGATGGCACAGTGGATAGAGCACTGGCCCTGGAGTCAGGAGGACCTGAGTTCAAATCCGGCCTCAGACACTTAACACTAGCTGTGTGACCCTGGGCAAGTCACTTAACCCCAATTGCCTCACCAACGCCCCCCCCAAAAAAACCCACACACAACAAAAACCACAACAACAACAACAACAACAACAACAAAAAACAACCAAGCCTGGCCTTCTCACTCCCCTGCTCAAGAGGCTACAGTGGCTCCTTCTCGCCTCTGAGATAACACACAAGCTCCTTTGTTTGACTTTTAAAACCCTTGTCTGGATCTGGCTCCAGTCAGTCTTTGAGATGTATTGACTATTACTCAGTTTCATGCATCCCTGGGGCAGCCAGACCAGTCTACTATTCCCTATACACGGCATTGTGACAGGCAGCTAGATGGTGCCGTGGTGCACAGAGCACGGAGCCTGGAGTCAAGAAGATTCATCTTCCTGAGTTCAAATCCAGCCTCAGATACTTAGTAACTGCGTGACCCTGGAGAAGTTACTTCACCCTGTGTGCCTCAAATGCCACCTCCTACAGGAAGTCTTACTTGATCTCCCACTTTCTAGTTTCAAGTATCTCTACCTCTAGACAGTAGTTTTGTGTATAATTTATGTTTATTTCTCTCTGTTCATGTTGTTTCTTTGTAACAGATTGTAAGTTCTTTGAGAACAGAAAATGATTCATTTTTGCCTTGGTACCTCTAGAGAAGGGGTTCTTGACCATTAAAAAAAATCATGGGCCCATGTGGCAGCTAGGTGGCTCAGTGGATAAAGCACTGGCCCTGGATTCAGGAGGACTTGAGTTCAAATTCAGCCTCAGACACTTGACACTTACTAGCTACCCTGGGCAAGTCATTTAACCCTCATTGCCCCTCAAATAATAATAATAATAATAAATAATGGACCCTTTGGGCAATCTGGTGAAGCCTCTGGACTCCTGCTTATTATAGTGTAAGTGTAGAAAATAAAAGATATAAGATTACAAAGGTGCTTAATTACGAAATTCAGCAATTATGTTGAAATTCAGTTATCAAAAAAATTGGGTTTTAAAAAATCACTTTCACAGACTTCAGCCTAAGACCATTTTCTCTAGATCCTAGAACTACACTTGCTACAGAAGCATTTAAATGATGGTTGAAGGGATGGATTAACTTTCAAGGGCTCACGACTGCCTCTGGCATCTGAGTCTCCAGTTTCCTGTCTCTTTCACATACTTGCCTTCATATACTCAAAGCTTTAGTCAGATTAGAGTACTAGCTGTTTCCAAGTTCAATGTGCTCTTTATTGCCTTATGAATTCCCACAGGCTGTCCTCCATGTGTAGGGTGAACTCCCTTATCACTCCCACTTTGCAGAGTCTTTTATCTTCCTTCAAGGCTTTGCTCAGGACCTCCTACTCCAGGAAGCCTTCCTAGATGTCCAAGGTGTCAGTGTTCTTCCCTCCTTGCCCAAGAGCTCTTTGCCTGGGTCTTTCCTCTTCCCTCTTCATCCCCTGCTTCAGTTTACTCATTTGCTTATACATCAGATTCCTTCCAGCAGAATGTAACCTCCTTCAGGAAAAGGCTAATTTTATTTGTGTCACTGTATATCCCAGGGTTATAATGATGGGTACTTATGTGACTCTTTAAAGCTAGCAAAGGATTCAACATGTGCATTATCTTAGGTCCTATCATATCCATTTTTGGATGAGGAAACTGAAGCTCTTGGAAGGGATGCAATTTGCCCATGGTTACATGGCCAATAAGCATCTCAGGCAGAATTTGAACCCAGTTCCTCATTCCATAATCACAGAATTTGAGAGTTAGAAGGATCCCTGTGACCATCTAAACCAATTCATACTCAAAATTAATCTTCATTAAAACATAATCAAGGGGCAGCTAGGTGGCGCAGTGGATAGAGCACCAGCCCTGGATTCAGGAGGACCTGAGTTCAAATCTGGCTTTAGACACTTGACCCTTACTAGCTGTGTGACCCTGGGCAAGTCACTTAACCCCCAATTGCCTCACCAAAAACAAAAACAAAAACAAAACCATAAACAACAAGTGGGCATCCATCCTCAGTCTGAAGATCCTCTAGGGGAAGATGACCCTTTCCACTACTGGGCAGCAAAAATGAGCAGCTAGAGGGTACAGTGAAGAGAGCACCAGGCCTGGAGTCAGGAAAATCTGAGTTCAAATCTGGCCTCAGACACTTGCTAGTTGGGTGACCCTGGGCAAGTCATTTAACCCCGTTTGCCTCAGTTCCTCACCTGTAAAATGAGCTGGAGAAGGAAATGACCAACTACTCCAGTATCTTTTCCAAGAAATCTTCAAAAAGGGACATGAAGAGTTGGACACAGCTGAAAATGTCTGAACAACAATAACCAAATGGTTTCAAAGTTTTACCTGATACCAACCCTGAAATTTGCTTCTTTGGAGATTTCATGTATTGTTCTTAGAATCAAGAACCCTGGGACCATGATGACCAAAGCCGCTCCCTCTTCCACAAAATAGCCTGGCTTCATTTATTCTACTGACACAAAACAAAGTGGATTTCATGGTACCTGGGAGCCTGGTCAAGGACTCAGGACACAAACATCTGCCTTGTGAGCCCTTTGGTGCAGTTGGACCCCTTCCCATTGTGGTTACAAACTTCCCAGAGGCTAGTCTTACTTGGGTACAGCTGAGGACTGGGTCCCGTTCCTGTAGGGTCTTGTTAACATTAAATTGGATTTAATTCAATAATAAATTCAATGTATGAACATAGCTATTATGGTTCCCCATCCACCATCCCAGCCTTCTCTTCTCCAAGCTAAACCTTCCCTGTACCTTTGAATGATCCTCATATGACTGGACTCAGAGTCTCCCGTCATCCTGGGCTCCCTTCTTTTGATACTCTCTACGCTGTCAATATGGCAGCCACCCAGCGTTCTCTCCACTAAGCCATACTGGTTAGTATACTGCTTAACACAAGTAGGTGTGCTGCTTATTGAATTGAACTGAATGGGGGAGTTACACATCACAGCAGATAATAGAGTAATCAGTGGAATGATAGAGATTTTTGTTAGTGTAGTAGGACTCCAGAGAGGAGAAATATAGTCATCTGGAAAATCAGTTCATTCTATCAGTCTGGAAGCATTTATTAAAGGCTAACCATGTCCCAGGCACTGAGGAGATGAAGAAAAGCAAGCAAGCAAAGAGCACAGCCCCTGTTTTGAAAGCGCATACATTCTAACAGAAGACACAACATAGAACTATCTAGATGCATTCAAGATATAGACAGAGTTCTTGTTGTTTGGTCATTTTTTCAGTCATGTCTGACTCTATATGACCCAATTTGAGGTTTTCTTGGCAGAGAAACTGCAGTGGCTTACCATTCCCTTTTCAAACTAATTTTATGGATGAGGAAACTGAGGCAAATAGCGTGAAGTGACTTGCCCAGGGTCATATAGCTAGTAAATGACTGGGGGCAGATTTAAACTTAGGAAGATGAGAATTCCTGACTCTAAGCCAGGCTAAATTCTAACTGGGGAGACATATCTCTAATTTGGTTCATAGGAGATGTATATGAATAGATGAAAGGTAATCTTCAAGGAAAGGCACTAGTTCTGGGGTAGGTAAGATCTCCTCCAGAAGGTGAGATTTGAGTTGAGTTGGGAAGAAGGCCAAAAAGCCTAAGAGGTGGAGGTGAGAGGGCATTCATTATATTGGAAGGTGAGGCTTGGAAGGTGAGTGGGACTTGGAGGGTCTAGAACAAGGATGTTAGTCTGTAGGAGCACCATGAGTGGTACCAAGGTGAGAATAAAGATGGCTTCTGGGGAGAACCTCAGCTGGAGCAGAGGGTTCACCTTGACAGGAACAATGGGACACCTAAGTAGAGTCAGATGATGGAGAGTCTAGAAAAGCACAGATGAAACTTTCCTCAAGCTTCAATATCCTGTTTCCAAAATGGATTTTCCCAGGCTCATTCATGGCTTTTACTATTCAATCATAAATAGACAAGAGCAATTCAAATCATCCCCAAATGTTTTCTGTTCTCCCCTAATCAGCACCATTTTTCTCTCTCTCATTTTTTCTAACTCCTGGTTTTCTTCATCTTTTCTTTCCCAGTATTGTTGAGCACAGATAAACAGCTGGTGGGATCCCACATAGGCAGACCCCCTATATTAGCATAGGAATTATCAATGGGTGTAGAGAGCACTGCAGAAAGAGAGGGATGTGGGCAGATTTGTCAGGAGTTTGGGACAGCTGTTGGGAATTACACCTCTAGGGAGTAATTACAAGCAATCAGAAGTCTACACCCAAGTTGGCTCGTGCTGGTGGTTTCGTGCCTGGCTTCATTTATTCTACTGAGAAAAAGAAGATTTCATGGTACCTGGGAGCCTGTTCAAGGGCTCAGTTCACAAACCCCTGCCTTGAACCCTTCAGATGAAGTTGGACCTCTTCCCATTCTGGTTACAAACTGCCCAGGGGGCTTAGACTTACTTGGGTACAGCTGAGGACTGGGTCCCATTCCTGTAGGGTCTTGTTAACATTAAATTGGATTCAATTTGGGGAAGCTAGGTGGTGCAGTGGATAGAGCACTAGCCCTGGAGTCAGGAGGACCTGAGTTTAAATCCGACCTCAGACACTTAACACTTACTAGCTGTGTGACCCAGGGCAAGTCACTTAACCCCAATTGCCTCGCTAAAAAAAAAAAAATGGATTCAATTCAAAAAACATTTATTAAGAACCTACTATGTGCCAATAAGGCAGCTAGGTGGCGCCATAGTGCATCGGGCCTCTGACTTGGTGTCAGGAAGATTCATTTTCATGAGTTCAAATCCAGCCTTAGACACTTACTAGCTATGAGACACTGGGCAAGTCACTTCACCCTGTTTGCCTCAGTTTCCTCATCTATAAAATTATCTGAAGAAGGGAATGGCAAACCATTCTGCCAAGAACAACCCCCCGCCCAAGATGGGGTCATGAAGAATCAGACACAACTGAGATGACTTAGCAACAACAACATGTGCCAAGAACTTTTTTAAGCTTTGAGGTTACAAAGACAGAGAATAAAAGTTCTTGACTTCATGAGGCTTGCATTCTTCTGGAAAAGAACAACATGTAAATAGAAAATGAAATAAAAAGGATACATGGAGCAGGTAGTTGGGATTGCCTGACCTGTTGGGGGCTGCCCTGGATGGGCTCACAGGGCAGCCAGTTCAAACAAACTGGTTCATATATAAAGTAATAGTGTCATCCCAGAAGCCCAGGAAGGAGAGGGACGAGGAGAGGGACCAGGATGAGGTTGGACGTTGATAGTTGATGTGTTACACATCACAGGTAGCATATTTACATTGTATTGGGACTTCCTGGTGTAGCTATCATAGTAAGCATCTCTGGGGCCATAGAGTAGCAAGTAGGGGTATTTTGGGATGTGCAGAGCCTTAGAGTGCCTCTCAAATCACCCCATTTATGCTGCTTATTTCCCATTGGAAACGGAGATGTTCAGGATGGGGGATGCATTGACAGGAGGTCACCTTAACGCTAGGAAGTTAGAGTGGCTGTCTTTGCCAAGCCATTCCAGTCATTCCTGTCTCATACCACCTTGTAATTAAATGCAATGGAAAGATTTAAAACCAGGATGACATTGCTGTCACTCACTGAGCCCAAAGATTAGAATGGAAATGTCCAGTCTGAGAAGCAACATGAGTGACACTGTGCCTTCATCCCTGCAGGGCCCAGAGTGATTTCTGAAAACTGAGCAGCTGTCTGGGTCAGGGTAATTTTGCAGAAGTGAAGAGGAGCAAAAGCCACAGCCTCCTGTGCCAGGCTCCAGGGGGTAAGGAGCTACTGCAGCCACTTCTGGGGAAAGCGTTCTCCTCTTAAAATTACTCGGTATAAATATTGTGTTGGCATAGTAGTATGAGTGGAGAGCTAGTCGAGGGCAGCTAGTCTCCTTCTATTACACTGAAGAAAATAAACCTTTAGGAGGTAGGTGAACTTATCCAAGGTCAGCCAGGGAATAAGTGGCAGATCCAGGATTTGAACCCAGGTCTTCCGACTCTGATGTTATAGCTCTTTCTATATTGCTTAATTTGTAGACATATGTTTATCCTAAGTTCCTTGAGGGCAGAAATTGTTTGATTTTTGCCTTTGTATCTCGAGAACTTAATTAAATGCCTCAATGTAATTTCATCATCATGGGCACTCCCCAATGTGGAAACTCTGTGCACTAGTGCAGATAGGCTGCTCATCTGTAATTTCTAGGTGACTTGCCCAGGGTCACCCAAACAATAGGTGTCAGAGTCAGGACTTGAACCCAGGGCTTCTTTATCAGTTCTCTATCCACCTTGCCAGACTGCCTCTCATTTTGTACACATTACGTACTTAATCAATGTTCATTGAATTGAACAGCTTGCCCCATTCCCAGGTGTGACCCATACTACAAAGTCCAGCTCTGCTACATCTTACCTCAGTGACACTGGGTAATTCCTTCCTTTTTTCTGGGCCTTAGCTTTCTCATCCATAAAATGAAGTTTAACCTGATGCTCCTTTGTATCTCTTCTGACTAAATCCTAGGATCTTACACGGGGCAGTTCAGTGGTATAGAAAAGAGAGAGGGGCAGCTAGGTGGTGCAGTGGATAAAGCACCAGCCCTGGATTCAGGAGGACCTGAGTTCAAATCTGGATTCAGACACTTGACACTTACTAGCTGTGTGACCCTGGGCAAGTCACTTAACCCTCATTGCCCTGAAAAAAAAAAGAAAAAGAAAAAAAAAAGGAAAAGAGAGAGCTGGACCTGGGAAGACCTGAGTTCAAATTCTGACTTACCTTGAGCAAGTCATTTAACTTCTGTCTGTCTTAGTTGCCTCATTTATAAAATGGGGTAATATTACCACCTTCTCCCTGAGGTTATTGAGATTAAGTAGAATACCATGTAAAGCACTTTGCAAATCCTCAGCGTCATATAAATGTTAGCTGTTATTCTTAATATTGTCTGGTCATTGGGATTATTTGAGGTCCCAAATGTCAGCAACCTGGACACCAGATGAGTAGAATTGGGAAAAACTTGGGAATTATGGGTGGGCATTTACCACTAACAACCAAGGATCAGAAATTAGTTGTCATTGAGGGGAAAGACACCTACATTGTTTACAATGTATATTCAACCCCTCATGTACCCTCAACATGTGCAAGGAAAAGCCCTGACTTCCCTAAAGTCCCTCACACTTCCTAGGGGCTCCAGGTGGCACTGACATTGCTGTTTTCTTGTAGGGTCACCCTTTCTGTTCCTGTCAGAAAGATTTCAACTCCATACAGATGATGGGGTAGGGAGGAGGAGGGGCTGAGCTAAACAGTGGGTTCTTACCTGAGCCTCCCCCTCCCAAATACCTGTAATCTTGGCGTCTGTGAGTGTCCACTCCGATGCCCTTAAGCACCAAATCTTAGGGAACTGAATCTGGCTTCCTCATCTCTCACAAAGACTCAGGACAACATCCCCCTGTCATGGCAGGTTGGCTTCTATCAGGAAGAACCATCCCTGGGGCTCTGAGGCTGAAATCCTTGTGGTTGCTTTCAGTGGCCTGGATCCCAAGTAATAGAGGACAGGAAAGCGTGGTCCACCAAGTTCAGGGGATGCTAGCTCCTAAGACTTTATCTTCCTCCTTCCTTGTTGCTAACTCCTCCATGCTCATTTCAGATTCACAGCCCCAGAAGATCTCCTCTGTCCCCATTAGCTTGAGGCCATTTTGGGGAGAGATTTTCCAGGCCTTTCAGCTAGTCACCCTACTGACACCTTTGCTTTAGAGGTTCAAGGCCCGGCTCTGACACAAGCTATCTGGGCCTGTGTGAGTCACTTAAACTCTGTGATACTCAATTGCTTCACCTACAATATGGGCATAATAGTCCTTGTCCCACCTGTCTGGAAGAGTTGTCATTTTGAAAACATCTTGTAAACTTTCAAGACCATAGAAATGGGAATTGATACTGTTCTCTAGGTGGCTAAAAATGTCCTTGAATACATTTCTTCCTCAAACTTTTGGCCATTACCTTCTGACCCAGGCTGGAAAGAGATGGCAAAAATTAGTTGTTTCTGTCCCAGGGTTCTAGGATATTATATATAATTTCTCCATCTTCCATCTGGTTGAGCTCTTTTCTAGCTTCTGTGGACTGCTATAATGACTTGTTTTCCACTCCCATTTTTGGGTGTCCTCCTTCCTCTACTCCCAGATCCCACTATGAAGTGCCCATCCTGGGGGCAGCTAGGTGGCACAATGGATAAAGCACCGGCCCTGGATTCAGGAGGACCTGAGTTCAATTCCGGCCTCAGACGCTTGACACTTACTAGCTGTGTGACTCTGGGCAAGTCACTTAACCCTCATTGCCCCACAAAAAAACCCAACCAACCAAACAAAAAAAGGTAGATTGAAGAAGTGTACATCCCCTAAGGTCTGGAATGGGCTTTATAGAAATGTTCTCACTTGATCCTTGGAACAACTTAGGAGGCAGGAACAGGATCTATTGGTGTCTCCATTTTAGACATGAGGCACAGAGAGGTTAGGCATCTTGTCAATGGTCAAAGAGGTAGGAAGTATCAAAGGCAGAATATGAATTCAGAACTTATCTGTTGCCAAGTCCAGGAGCTCACACAGAGGTTTCAACCTTGGACTTCGAGCACTGGAATCAAGAATCAGAGCAAGAATCATGCCCCTAAGCCAATGAGTCAACTGGTGCCTGTACTTGGAGTCAGAAGCACCTATGTTCAAATCTCACCTCTGACACTTGCTACTTATGTGACTTTGGACAAGCAACAACCTCTCTATGCCTCAGTTTCTTCATGTGTAAAATTAGGGGTTGAATTCAGTGGCTTCCAGGGTCTTGTTCACCTCCAAATCTATGGTGCTATTATCTTTACCTTAATCATATAAAGGCAATATGGGTAGTGAATAGAATGCTAGATTTTGAGTGAGGAAGACCTGCCTCTGTCACTTAGAAACTGTGCAAATGACCTGATCGCCTTGATCCTCAGTTTCCTTATCTATAAAATGGAGATAATCCTGCTGTGGCACAATTTGTCAGAAAGCTCAAATGAGATACGATATTTCCAGTATCTAGCCTAATGACTGGAAAGAGCAGGCATTCAATAAGTGCTTATTGATTGATTTCATGAAGTATTTTGAAATGTTCAAGTACCATATCAGCTCTCACTACACTACATCTCCCTCCCCCCTACATGATGGATCTCAAACTTGTCCCATGGATAGTTTACTTAGATCTGACATGTCTCCCCCACAAGGTGATGAGCATCTCAGGGGCCAAGAAGTGTTGTCCTAGGAGCTGTTTGTTCAAGGTGAACTCTCCATTACAGCTTATGGAAAGAAGAAATGAATTAGATAGTGTATGGTAAGTATTGTTCCAAACTTTCAACTTATATAAATGCCATCTATTATTGTTGGCAACATATATCTTCTGCAGTGGCATGGCCCTGGTTTGGGCACAACTCCCAGTGTCCATAGCCAGAGCCCTGCAGCATGCTAGAATAAGGGACTCTTGGATTTGGTATCTGAAGAATGGTATTTGAATCTCAGCTAGGTTAGCAGTGAACTGTGTGACTGTGGGGAGGTCATAGCCTCTGTCCAAAGTACTGACCAAGAGGGCTGGTGACCACCACTCCAGGACCGAATGGGCCCCACTGCCTCTGACCCTGGTGTCTATCACTTAAGGACATTCAAAACCAAGACATCTGAGAACTAGTTAAAGAAACTGGAAAGATTTAGCCTAGAGGATTTCTTTTTTAAAAAAGGGAATGACATGAGAGCTGTCCTGAAGTATTTGAAGGACTGTCTAGAATAGAGCAGAAAGATTAAACTGGATCTGTATGGCCCCAGGATTCAGTTCTGAGCATTTTGTGAAAGTTGCAGAAGTAGATTTAGGCATGTTATGGGAGAGAAACAAAAACAAAAACAAAAACAAACCCTCCAAACAACCAGAGCTCTCTAAGAGCAGAATGACTGTCTTGGGAAACAATGGATGCCCCCTCACTGGAAATCTTTAATCAAAGGCTCAATGGTCACATTTTGGTCTGTAACAGACAGTTTTCTTGCTTCAGGCAAAAAATGGGTGAGAAGAGGGGCAGCTAGGTGGCGCGGTAGATAAAGCATCAGCACTGGATTCAGGAGGACCTGAGTTCAAATCTGGCCTCAGACACTTGACACTTACTAGCTCTGTGACCCTGGACAAGTCACTTAACTCCCATTGCCCTGCAAAAAAAGTGACTTGTCCAGGGTCACAGAGCTAGTAAGTGTCAAGTGTCTGAGGCCAGATTTGAACTCAGGTCCTCCTGAATCCAGGGCCAGTACTTTATCCACTGTACCACCTAGCTGCCCCCTTTGAGCAAGTCACTTAACCCCAATTTCCTCACCAAAAAAAAAAGAATGGACAAGATGACCTTGGAGAGATTCTTGCCATTCAAAGATTCTGGGAAAACATGTGTTGGATGTAGCCTCCTTCTCATCTGACCTGTGAAGATTTTAGAATCACAGATTCAGCAAACATTAGATTTGTAAGGGATCTTAGAGATCATTCAGTCAAGCTTCCTTTTTTATTTGGGTTTTTATTGTTCTTATTTTATCTTAAGAGAAGTTTCATCAATATTCTGTTTTTTCCATCTTACTCATTTCAGGATCTATACCTCTCTCTGAAATAAGAACCCCCTTTTAACAAAGAGAAGTCATCAGACAAAACCAGCTTATGGAACCACCATATCTGACAATGTTTGTGACATTTTGTACCCTCTACCCTTCACTTCTATACCAAAAGAAGGGAGATATGTTTCATCATTCATTTTCCCTCCAATTCTCACCAATGCACCAAGACCCTCTGCCCATGCATTCTAATTAACTTTTTTCCTTTTTTTGGTCACAATATTTACAATCTTCTTCTGGTTTTATTCAACTCCTGGCCTTTTATCTCATAATGCTGAATGCATTCCCCCTATTTAAGTGTTTGGGACTTTTTGACAATTGCCTAAAAAGCTGTTTTAAACCTCTTCTATTAGATAGCTCCTTTATAATTGTTGATAAATTTTCAAGGTACATTTGGAAATCACTTGTTTAGTCACATGACACATGAGTGTCAGAGCCGAGCAAGAGCCCCTCAGCCCACCAGTACCAGTCAAATGCTATCTTCTCTATCATGCTCTCTCTCTCTCTCTCTCTCTCTCTCTCTCTCTCTCTCTCTCTCTCTCTCTCTCTCTCCTTTCTCATCCTTCAAGACTCAGCTCAAATGCCACCTTCTGCAGGAGGAGCTCCCTGTGTCTCCTCCTCTCCAACCCCACTTGCTTGAGCTTTCCCCATTGAGATTACCATCTATCTATTTTATAAATGTCTTGTATATATCCTGTCTTTGTTCTAATTTACATATTTCTCCTCCTTCTATAATACATGCTCCTTGAGGTCTGGGATTATTTCTTTTTCTTTGTATTCTGAGATTTTGCACGGAGCATGGTACCTATTATCCCCTTAGTAGCCAATTGGTTGGTTGGGAGGTCAGTTCTTAGGGGGATATTTCCCACCCTGCAGCCAGATAAAAAAACATATAGGGATGAGGTGGAGACAGTAAGCTTTTCTGGGGCTTTGTGTGGCAGTCGGTATTTTCTGTTTTGGAACACTGCAGTGTGTGGCCAGATCATCAGTCTGGGAGGTACAGCAGAGATTGAGCCAAACCTTGGCTCTGGAGGGGCTCCAAGTGCTGAGGCAAGAATCCACCTCTAGAAAGAAGGCCAAAGTAGAGCAATGTGACACCTGGGGCAGCGTCAGCAGACTTTCCCCTCAATGAATTCCAATAGACCAAGAGTTTTGGTTTGGAAACTAGAAAAACAAAAGATAAAGTTCTCTATCTTTTTCCTGCCTATGTTCTTTTTTCTGGGAATTATTTCTCTTAGTATTTTTCTGAGGGAAATAGAAGCTTCCTGTCTTTTTGTCCCAAGTGCAGGCACAGAGTAGATGCCTTATTAATCAACCAATCAGCAGCCTCGTACTAAGAGCCTAGCACTGAGCCAGTTGCTGGGGATGGAAAGACAAAGTAGAATGATTCTGGCCCACAAGGAGCTTATATTCTATAGGGAAGACAGCATATGCACAGTGTGTGCAAATAATTCATGATAATTTTGCAGGGGAGGCAGTGGCAGCTAGAATCATTTGGGTTTTTTTGTTTGTTTGTTTGTTTGTTTGTTTTGCAGGGCAATGAGGGTTAAGTGACTTGCCCAGGGTCACACAGCTAGTAAGTGTCAAGTGTCTGAGGTCGGATTTGAACTCAGGTCCTCCTGAATCCAGGGCCGGTGCTTTATCTACTTTGCCACCTAGCTGCCCCGAATCATTTGTTTTTTAAAGGCTTTCTTTAAAGAAGGGAGCACTAGAGCTGAATCTTAAGGAAACTAGGTTTTGTTGATTGATGGACAGATTGATTGAGTTGAAGTCCAACCCCTCTTCTCCCCTATTCTTCAGAGCTCATGAAGCCCTAGACCAGTCTGCCTACTGGTGTGTCAAAATGGCAGCTGGAGGTTGAGACGGAGATCTTTACTTGTTTAGGAGCAGGTTGCATGATGAGGGCTATAGGTCATTTACATGGAACTGAATTTAAAGATGAGGATGGAAAGTCTTCAGAGCACTCCTGTGACATTTCTGGAAATGACAGCTTATAAAATAGCTGACCTTCATCTGTGAACATCGATCTCCTAGGCCTCACCCCGGGCACAGGCTACCATCCTCTTAGCGGAACCAAAGGATGGGCATGAAAGCTACGGGGTTAGTGAGTCATTGGGTGTGAAGGCCCACATCTGAACCCTTGTCAGTCACATGGGCAGGGCAAAGGGAAGGGAAGGTTATCAGGAGGTAGGGAACTGAGCAGAATCATAGCATCCTTTAGCCTACTTTCCTTTTCTCCTTTGTTGTTCAGTCTTGTACAACTCTTCACCTACTATGTGTCCGATACTTTACAAATATTATCCCATTGAATCCTCACAAGAATCCTAGGAGGTGGATACTATTACATTCCCATTTAAAAATGAGGACATTGAGGCAGACAGAGGTGAAGGGACTAGACCAGAGTCACACAACTAGGAAGCGTCTGAGGTTGGATTTCAACTCAGATCTGCCTGACTCCGAGTCTGGCATTCTGTACACTAGGGCACCATCTAGCAACCTAGCAAGAGCACTGTATGTGGTGTCATAAGTGTGAAACTTAGATATTTCACAATCTTCTTATATGACCTTGGGGAAATCATTTATTCATCTATAAAATTAGGGCATTGGGTTGGGTCTTCAAGATCCCTTCTGGTTTTGTGATCCTGTGAAGAACTTTTGACATGGGTCAGGAGGAGTTTGGGAGGAGTTGCTTCCTTTACCCCCAGCCCGCTACCCTCCGCAGGGTCACTAGGGTGGCTCTCCAAAGTACAGTCTGGGTGGGGGAGGGGGGAGGGGGGAGGGGGAGAGTTTCCTGATGTGTCCTACTGGGGGAAGCAAGCAGCAAAGTTCATTAGGAAGAGCATTGCACATGGAAAACCTGAGCTAGAAGCTTGCCTGTGATACCAAATGACTAGGGAGTCTCTGAGCCTTAGGTTCCTCACCTATAAAATGGGGATAAAACCTACAATATTAACCTTTTCGTTCATTCATTCAATAAGCATTTATTAAGCATCTATTTACTATGTGCCAGGATTATTGTGAGAATCAAAGTGAGATTCAAATATGCCAAATACTAATCTAACCTTGAAGTTCTATATAAACGTCAGCCATCATTATGATTATAATTGTTCTACTGTTGGTTGACTCACTTAAATAAGAGGAGAAATCATTATGAAGTCAAAAATCCTAATGAAAGTAGAAAAGACAACAGCTGAGCTCATCTACCAAATCCAGATGTTTAATCCAAAGGTGCAAAATGTGCCTGATTTGGGTAAAAGCCAGAATTCAGACTGAATTCTTTATTCCTCTTCTCCTGCCAATGTGCAGTACCCCAGGGCACCCCACAGCCTGAGCATGACAGTCTCTTTCCTCCCCTTCCCTCACACAAGAGCTCTCAGAATCCTTGTCACCAAAGGAGGAAGCAAGTCAGAAAATGCGCTGGTTTCATGGCAATACTGATCACCTGACTCTTCCTAGCCCTTCCCTTGTCCCAGCCAAGATGAAAAATAAATGTCTCACAAGGCACGCTGGGTCTGCCTTATCCAATCAGGGAGATGTTCTGCAGTGGCATCTTGTCTCCAAGGGGCTTTGTTGAGGAACACAACAAGTTCTGGGGTCATGCTTTTTGCAACCCCACCCCCATCCCTGGCACATTATCAGAAGTCACCTTCTTCCTTTCAATGCACTCAGGGCTGTCATATTGCTTTTGACCTTGGGTTTTGGCATCAATCAGTGTAATAAACATACACACACACAAACACATGTAGTGATTCAACACTTAGGATGACAAAGTGAAAGCTAGAAGAATTCTTAAAGATCATTTTTGTCCAATGCTCTTCATTTTTACCGATGAAGAAACCAAAACCCAGGGAGTTAAGCAAAAGGCTACTCGTACAATTTGGCTAGAGCATGAGCTTAGGAAAGTGAATAATGTCCAATCAAGGTAGGAAAGTAGTTAGGAGCTGGGCTGGGAAGAGCCTTAAATGCCAGGCTTTGGGTTTTATCTTTTATACAAGAACCAGAGGGAGTCTCTAAGGGCTTCTGAGCAGGAGAATGAAGTAGTCAGGCCCACAATTAGGAAGATATAGAGAAGGAGGTATCGAAAAGCAGAGGGACTGGAGATAAGGATAGCAGTTAGATGGAACCAGCTGAGGAATGGAGGGAGGTTAAGATTATTTCCTAGCTGTTAATGGAAACCTCTTCTCTGTGTTAAATAAAAGCTTTGACAAAAAAGAAAGAGAAACTTGTAAAAGAAATGGTCTCCCATCTTCCCCCTCCTTTAGCTAAGAGGTGCTGGGAAACACCATCCCTTAGCCAAAGTGAGCTTCTTGCTTCCTGTTCTGTTCCCTTCCCCGGAGTCATGATGCCCTTTGTAAGCGTGTGATTTCTTTTCCTTTGCCTAACTCGCCTTTTCTCTATCTGTCCATCACCAGGCCTCTAACTACAGGGTAGGCCAACATCATTCATTTTCCCTTTGAAAGGTGATTGCCAGCTCTGAATGGGCAATGGCGGGGAATGGGTTTGGGGAGGTCCTTGGGAATGGGGGCCTCGTGTTCTTTTGAAGGTAGCCAAGTCACAAATAGCTGTTCAGAAGTGAGGAGCAGAGTGGCCTGCGATCCTCCTGCACTCAGTACTCTGCTGCTCTTTTGAGCACTCAATCATGAAACCCCATGCTTAGAACTCAGCTTAGAAGCCTCTGTTGGCCGCTTGGAGGTGGGGCTGTGGGCAGATGTACTGTTTCTCTCTGCCCAGGCTGCCCTCTGCAGCCTCTGCTTGGCTGCAGATGCAGCCGTGGGGCCTTGGCATGCTGTGGCTGATTGAAGCTTGTGAGGCCACAAAGGCTGGGGGGCTTTGTGTTCTAGCAGCAAAGCTCTGCTTGCCCTTCTATACTTCCTTAATGAGGGCAGAGCATGGAGTCACAGCGGCGCCAGGGACACAAAAGGCAGCCTGGGGAATAAAAGCCACTTGCCTCGCAGAGTCTCTCTCTTCTCTGCCAGGGGGACAGTTATGGATGACCTTCTGTCTGTGAAGGGGCTGCCCTCCCACTCAGTTCCCATCCCCTTTGGTTTGGATAGGGGAGAAGAGAAGGATGGCTTTCCCCATCCAGTGGCAGATCCCATCGATCAGCGATGTCCCAGTGCATAGAGCATGAAGGCCAGTGACCATCCCTCTGGTATTTAATGGGACTATTATTTAGCTACTGGGAAGAATGCCAGAGGGGCTAAGAGACACCCTGGAGCCTTCATTTTAGAGATGAGGAAACTGAGGCCCATCAAGGGGAAGCGACTAGCTTAAAACCCAATTAGTGTATCTGCCTTTGAATCCAGTTTTCTTTTCTACTCACTTTTAAATTGATGCTTCTAAGTAGTATGACTTGCCAAGTCAATCATGGGATATCAGAGCTGGAAAGAACCTTGAAGATCAGCAGTGCCCTCCCTGTCATTCTTCAGAGCAGGAAACTGAGGCTTGGACAGGCAAGGGGGCTCATCCATGCTCACCTCACTGTTACCATGGCTCGTGATGTACCGGCTCCTGACTAGCCCCCAGGTCTTCACAGTCATGGGCCAGTGATCTTTCTGTTGCAATCCCTAGTTTCTTTAATCAATAAAAATGAATCAAGTTCATCATTGTGCTAAGAGCTTTCGTCACGCTTTCCTGGTTTCAAAATTCTTCCTTCAAATGGGCAGATAACCCTCTCCTGGTATGTAGATGACCATGCCCTCCCAAGAAAGCCCTAGACAGAGAACAGACAGGGATTTCCCCATCTCTCTGATGTTATTGCTGCAAGAGCCTCTACTGACTTCTTGATGTCAGATGAAGAGTCAGCTACCCCAGTTATAGCCACTTAGGTAGTACAGGAGCTGTGGGAAATGGCACTAACAGGGTCAATCCAAATGATGACTTAACCCCAGAGATATAATTATTCTAACAGTAATCTGGACCAGCACACTTCCCTATTACTATCAGGAGTACCACAATCCAACCTCCCAGGCTCACAACATATGTCATTTTCAACTTCTTATGTTGTGTCACCCCACATATCCAATCAGGTGTCAAAATGTATCATTTCTTCCTCTATATTTCTCACATCTTCCCCCTTCTTTTCTACTCACATAGCTCAGGCCTTCATCACCCCTTACCTGGACTATTACAATAACCTCCTAACTGGTCTTCCATGACTTAAGTGTCTCCCTTTCTCTAATCCATTCTTCATACAGCTGTTCAAGCGATTCTTTTAAAACTCATGTCTCAGGGCAGCTAGGTGGCGCAGTGGATAGAGCACCGGCCCTGGATTCAGGAGTACCTGAATTCAAATCCGGCCTCAGACACTTAACACTTACTAGCTGTGTGACCTTGAGCAAGTCACTTAACCCCAATTGCCTCACCAATAAAATAAAATAAAACTAATTTCTCCCCTATTTGAAAAGCTCCAGTGGCTCTCCATTAACTCAAGGACCAGATATTATTTCACCTTTATCTCTTCCTTTTTATTTCTATTTCTGGGAAAGTTGTATAATACAAAGTTATTATTAGAATAGGACATTATATAATTTACAAATCAGTATATATACACTTGCCCAATATATTTTAATGATGGGTACATGATAAAAAAAAAGTTTGTGAACAACTAATCTAGAAAATGGCTTTTTTTCATCCATTTGATTTGTCCTTTATAGATTATTAATTGGATCTCCTTTGAGTGGCTGGGGAACTCATCATCATAGTGCTCTGTAGTGTACTAGTGTTTAATCCAACCATCCCCAAATTATAGGCAAACACAACTCCTACAGAATCCCAATATCTATAAGGAATTCTTCCATTTATATTCTGTGCTGCACAACCTCCACGTTAGTGTCAAACACTTTTATTGAGCACCTTTCTCCTGGATTTATCATTCATTTGTTGTTGATAGCCAGAAAGATAAGTGGAAACAAGTTATCTGTGACTGCAGCAAGGAATCATAAAGTTGACTCGCTGCTCTCCAACGTCCTTTCCAGTCCAGTTCTGATGTCTCTTGTATCACTGGCGTGAGGGAAACTCCTTGTTGGAGGAGAGCCTTGTATTGTTCCATTAAATCTGTTCTTATGTGAACAGCATCAAATATTCAAATCCTCTTAAAACATAGGCTTCTTTAGAGGAGGGGCTGTCACTGCTATTTTCTTTGTATCCCTAGTGTTTACTACAATGCTTTGCACATAGTAAGTGCAGAATAAATATTTTTCATTCATTCAATTAAGTCCTAGTTTTGATGCTTCACCTTGTCTTAGCCTGCATTCTTCGTAGCACTTATTAGCTATAAGACAATTTGTTGTTGTCATTCAGTTGTTTCAGTCATCTCTGACTCTTCTTGACCCAATTTGAGGTTTTCCTGACAAAGATCCTAAAGAGGTTTGCCATTTCCTTCTTCAACTCATTTTACATATGAGGAAACTGGAGGAAAAAAGAGTGAAATGACTTGCCCAGGGTCACACAGCTATTAAGTGTCTGAGGCTGGATTTGAACTCAGGTCTTCTGACTCCAGGCCTGGCACTCTATCAACTGTACCCCCTAGCTGCCCACGAGGTAATTACTAGCTATGTAACCTTGGGCAAGTCATTCGCTTACTTTGAGATTCCATTTTTCTTTTCTGTATGTAAATGTTTTGCAAACATTAAAGTCCTTTATGAATGTGATTCATTTTGGTGATAATTATATTGATGATGATAATCATGACAGGGGAATATACATTTTGGCCGATTATACCAATATGGATGGGCCTTGAGTGTAGGTATGGGTCATGCTTTTATCATCCAAAGAACAGCTTAGTCTCACAGTGTCCATTTCCAGAATGGTGACCACGAGATAATGAACACTGGGGCCACAGAAAAGGACAGAGATCTCCTTTGAAGGTGGAGAGGAGTTGTGATCCTCCCTTTGAAAATGGGAGCACCTAAAATGATGAAATCCTACATCCTTGCAGCATCAAAGAAAGTGTGTGTTAATGCTCTACTATCCAGGAGTTAGAAGCCCAGTCTCTTTATTCTTGCTGATTTGCCAGCTTCATTATATTAATTATCTTAAGAGATGATCTTGCAGCCAAAAAGACAGTCTAAATCAAGGTTCTGATTATCATTTGGAAGCATCTGCCCCTCTTCAGCCTCCAATTTCAGACCAAAACCCTTCTTAAAGTTCCCTGCAATTTTTCCTTTCAGGAAGAAGGCTCCAGTGATCTATTTTTATCTAAAGAAAACTGGGGATTCATTTAAGTTATTTTCATCCCTTCATCTAATTACAAAGCTGAGCCAAGGAATGAGACTGTACAAACATGTTGTGAATATAATAAAAAGAAATAATAGAAATGAGCGACCATCCTGACCATTGACCAAGCTAAGCAAAAAGAAGGGAAATGAATCTTGTGCCTGGAAGGATAAAGAAGGAGTCAGTGATTTTTCAAAGTATTTATCAGGTCCATTCAGTTAATATTATTTAAAAGGATTGTGTTGAATGGAATATTGGCTATCAGATTTTAGAATGAAACTCATCACAAAACTTAATTACCGCTCATCCCTGTTGAGAAGAACATTTCCCCCCTCTTCCATGTCAGTGGAGTTCACAGGAGGAATATCCATTCCCACAGAGAGAAAGAAAGAGGCAAGAACCATGGCCTGGCCAGAGGGTATGAAATGTTGACAAGCATATCTAAAGTCTGGAAATGAGATTCCAGTCCAGAACTTCATGAATGGGGTTTTTTTCTTTCTTGCTTTAGTCTAATTGAAAAATTTTGGCATTTTGAAAGAAAAAGCTAAGCAATAGCCACCCTTTACCTTCTATAAGGAAACAAAATGGCACTCAGGAGGGCCATGCAGAAGGAGGCAATGGATTGACAGGGCTTTCTTCATGCTTGCTATATACTGGGCAGCTCAGTGAGTTTCAGGGAAGAAAGCCCGGCTATGGCAGCTCCTTGGAGCAAATCTCCAGTCACCCTGCACTAGTTGCAACTTTGCGAGATACATTCTACATTCTGCGCTGACCCCTGAATTCAACACGTGCCTTCATGCATTGGCTCAAACCTTTCCGTGATATTTCCATCTCTATCTAAATGTCACAGAGGGATTCTAAAACTCAAAATTTCCAAAATAAAACTCAGCCCTGTCTTGCTAGAGAGGGGATTCTTGCTCAGCTATAATTGTAATTAGTTGGCCCTTTCAATTCTGAGATTCTGCGCTTTTCCCAAAAAAGTTGGTATTAACCTGGAAGATGTTTTCTAATGGAATGAACACCCACGGAATCTGGCCTTAATCTTGGGCAACATTTTTTCAGTGACTTAGATAATCACACTTCCAAAAGATAACCCTTTATATATTTCAAAGCAGCTGCTACTAGAAGTTCACAATGACAGCATGTGGAAAGTAGGGTGAGTCAAGTTAACAAGCATTGATTAAGCACTTACTACATGCCAGGCATTATGCTATGTGCTAGTAATACAAAGAAAAGTAAACGATCCCTACCCTCAAGGAGCTCACATTCTAATGAAGATAACATGCAAATAACCACATACATACAAGATAGATACATATAAGATAGATATGGATATTACATATATATGTGTATATATATGCAAATTGGAGATAATCTCAGAGGGGGAATACTATCAGTGGTGGGATAAGGATAGAGTAGGAATGGTGACACCAGGAGTATGAATATAATATTTCATCTAAAAGAAAGATCTGGAGATTTTATCGGTCTGAGAGTTTACTGTGTTGATTGGATGATATTCCAGCCAAAAACTGCTAATGCGCTCTTACGTGACATGAGAGTTACAGTATCCATAAATAGGAAGGTGAAACTTCCTCATTATTGGATCCTGGCCAGACCACATCTGAGTATGGTGCTTAAGTCCGGACACTACATGTTAGAGAAGAGAGATATAAGTTGTCAATTGTCCAGAAGAAGGTCACTAAGATGAGGAAGGACTTGGAGACTATTCCATAGGAGGATTCACTCAAAGAACTGCGTATGTTTAGTTTGAAAAAGAGAAGATTTGGTGGCAGGGGGATTAATCATTGACTTCAAGTATTTGAAAGGTTGTCACATAAAAGAAGGATTATATTATTCACTTGGCACCAAAAGGCAGAGAAAAGAGCAATGGATTGAAATTTAGAGAGGCAGATTTATGGTTAATATAAAGATAACCTTGCTAACAGAGCTTTCCCATAGTGAAATGATCTGCCACTTGAGATAGTGAGTTCCACCTCACTATAGATCTTCAAGCAGAATGTGACTGACCGATTATCAAGACATATTGTAGAGGTGATTTTCAGCTAGGTATGCATTAGGGCAGTCCTATGGGGTCCTTTCAGCTTAGAGATTCTCTCATTCTAGGAGTTATATGGCTGAAGCTATGGTAGTATATGACCACATGGTAATAGTTTGTGAGAGCTGAGAAGAGGATCAAAGCTATAGCTTGAGGATCGCCCAAGTTAAGAAATGGAGAAGGGGCTGAGAGTCAATCCAGTTATGGCAGAGGAAGAGAGGAAGGAGGATCCCTTGTCTGTTAACCCTTGGGTGGGGAAAGGGAGGGAGAATGAAGAGTATACAGAACATAAGGGTCATTGAAATGCTGCTGAGAGCACCAAGAGCATTAAGAGAGATGAGTATATGCATCAGGTATGGGGGGATGGAAGAAAGTATGGATTTGGTAGAACTCTCTAGTGGATGGAGCTCTGGGCCTGGGGTCAGGAAGAGCTGAATTCAAATCCAGCTTCAGACACTTACTAGTTGTGTGACCCTGGGCAAGTCACTTCACCCTTTTTGCCTCCGTTTCCTCATTTGTAAAATGAGCTGGAGAAGGAAATGGTGAGCCACTCTAATATCTCTACCAAGAAAACCCCAAAATGTCTCATGAAGAGTTGAACATGACTGAAGACAACTGAATAACAAAGGAGGATTGGAAAGAGCATTGGGTTTTGAGTTATGATTATAAGATCACAGATCTAGAATCTACCTGTGGAATGCTGAACAATGCCTTTTGCTCACTGGTTGTCAGTTTCCTCATCTGAAAAATTAAGTGGTTATTCTGGCTTATTTCAGTGGTCCCTTAGAGTTTTAAAACCCATGTGTTTACAGTCTTCAGGTAGAGGTTGGATGAACATTGGGCTGGGATATTGTTGAGAGAATTGTTGTCCAGGTACTAGTGGGTCAAGATGGCCTCTGACATCTTACCTCTAACTCTAAGATTGAATGATTATACAAATGGTATATTCAGAAAAGTTTTCTTCTTCCCTACCTGGTCACATCAGAAACAGATTTCAGTTCTAAAGAAGAAAAAAAGTTTTGTTTTGTTTTTGTTTTTTTTTCGATTGGAGTTAAGTGACTTGCCCAGGTTCATATAGCAGTAAGTGTCTGAGACTGGATTTGAACTCAGGTTCTCCTAACTCCAGGAACAGTACTCTATCCACTGCACCATGTAGCTGCCCCAAGAACAAAGCTTTAACATCACATCTAATATAACTTTGCAGCACAATATTTGTGCTATGATGTCTCTGATTTTAGGCATTTCCATATTAGCCAGAGTAGCCTTAGAGAGCCAGTATAGTACTGAACTTGGAGCCACAAGGACACACATTCAAGTCCTAGCTCAGCCACTGGCTGACCTTGAGTTAGTTACTTCTCTGGGCTTCAGTTTCTTTCCTCTGGTATTTTATATTCTTGGGTTTATTCAACGCTGGGGTTGTTTTTGATTGCTCCTTATTCTTGCTTATCTCATCTGTTCCATTGATTGACTTTTCTATTTCTTTAGCAGTACCAAATTGTTTAAATGATTCTTCTTCTGTAATATAGGTTGAATTCTGGTATAGTTTTACTTCCTTCATTCTTACCCCACCCCCCATTATTTCCCTGAAGATTATAGACTCTTTATTCCTCCAAATGAATTATGTTATTATTTTGTCTGGTTCTTCATAGCTATGCCACCTAGCTGCCCCGATAATTAATCTTTATGGGGGCAGCTATGCGATACAGTGGATAAAGCACCAGCCCTGGATTCAGGAGTTCCCAAGTTCAAATCTGGCCTCAGACACTTGAAACTTACTAGCTGTGTGACCCTGGGCAAGTCACTTAACTCTCATTGCCCTGCAAAAAGACACAAAACAAAAAACAAAAAAGTATATATTCATAAATAAAAGTGACATAAAAATATCATCTTTATTACTGTTGGGTAGATTGGATCAAAGCATGCCTCATGGACTACTGAGCCTGCTACTTCCATGAAACCACGTACCTTGAGATTTAAGGACTTGGTACTTTGGAATGATACAGCAAATCCTAAGGGACGGAGTGGTCTATTGATTCCCCATCCTGTGATAACAGAAGGACGGGTAAAGCTGCTTGAAAGCAGTATCAGAGAGTATTGGCCACTAACCTAGGAAGAATGACCCATTCAGTGGACTTTAAAAAGGAATGACCCTGGGGCAGCTAGGTGGCACAGTGGATAGAGCACCGGCCCTGGAGTCAGGAGTACCTGAGTTCAAATCCAGCCTCAGACACTTACTAGCTATATGACCCTGGGCATATCACTTAACACCAATTGCCTCACTAAAAAAAAAAAAAAAAAAGCAATGGCCCTACTCTTCCTTCAAGGTCATCATCCTTCAAATCATTCTGTGGCAAGTAGCTTTCCACTCCCACCAACTTCATGTGAGGAGTAAGGGAGGAGCCACACTTCCACCACCCTGGCAGAATTGTTGAAATTCAAGAAAATGCCAATAAAGAACTTGCGTTAGCTTAGAACATTCTGGGACTGAATCTCAAGTCCAAGCTCCCTCTTCTTTGTGTTTCTATCCAGCGCTTAGGTGACTGAACAGTGATCTTGAGATGTAGGTGGCCAACCTTGGATGCAACCTTGTGGGCTTGAGCATTCTGGAGCTAATGAGTCCCTCAACTGGATCTGACTAGCAACAAGAGAAGTTTCTACATCAGAGAACTGACCACTCTTAGAAGAATGAGCCCAGATACTGGCCTGGCTTCTTAGCAGACATGAGCTTGAGGGAATTTGTTTGAATAGCACAAAGCTGACATAATGGTGAAATGGCAATTCAGCAGGAGCCCCAGAACACTTCATGTTTGGTGGTTTTAAGCCTCAACCTCCTGGCAGAGTATAATACTAATTATAAGTTACAGTTTATTTAAGTCTCTGCTAAGTGTACTTAGTAATCTCTTGTGCTAAGCATTTCTCTTGCATGAAGAAAATAAAAAGCTGTCCCATAGCTGATATATACATTATAAGTAGAGCACCCTTTTACTTCCCCGTTTGGAGAGAGCCTAGTCACGAGCCAAACATAAACTGTAAGTAATTTTCCTAAGGACTACAAGGTGGAATACAAGAACAGAAGTGACTTTCCCTTCTTTATATTGATCACATTCCCTAAGGTAAGAGGAGCCTTTTAGGAGAGAAAGCAAGGGTCCCAGCAGTGGTTTCTATTGTTACATCACTACATATTGGCACAGCCCAACAATAAGAAACAAATCTTTCCAGTTAATTGAAGTGTCCTTTATTCCTGAAAAGAGCAAAGCTTATGCAACTCTTATGAGTGCCTTAACACAGGGAAGCACTTCCCTCATGTGTTTCTCATCCTTCTGCAGAGGCAATGCTAGTCTCTAGATCATTCCAATTTTAATAGAGGTATAGCCAAAGTAAGCTCCATGTCCATCAATTTGGCAGGTGAAAAAATCTGGGAGATCAAGAGAGCTGACAGTGAATGATAACATTGGAATCCAAAAATTTCTTTACAGGTTTGAATATTGGCCTGAAACTAATCACATGATTAAAAAATTTCTATTGATATTGTGCTTTTGCATCACCTTTATTTCCCAGTATAACCTTCCCACCAAGAGAACCAACTATTATATTTTTTATTTTGTGGGGGGGGGGGGGAGAGGGCAATGAGGGTTAAATGACTCGCCCAGGGTCACACAGCTAGTAACTGTCAAGTGTCTGAGATCACATTTGAACTCAGGTCCTCCTGAATCCAGGGCCGGTGCTTTATCCACTGTGCCACCTAACTACCCCCTAGAACCAACTATTTTAAGAAAAGATAAAAATAAAAGGGAAAAAACAGTTTAGTAAAACTAGTTAACATGCCAATTAAGTCCCATAGTAGATACAATGTTCCAAATTCATAGCCCCCCACCTCTGCAGATAAGGGAGGAAGGTGCATTCTTACATCTGCATAGTTGGGTTGTTACAATGACTTTGGATTGTTTCACTTTTGTTGCTATTGTTTTGGTTATGTATGTTGTCATAACTGGACATATTCTTTTCTTACTCGCCTTTTATTGGTTCATATTGTCCTTTTTGACTTAATTCATACTTGTCATTTCTTACCATTCCATTCCATTCATTTGTCGTAACTTATTTATCCATTTCCCAATTATTGTGCATCAGCTTTGTTTCCTTTTAAGGTGAAATTGAATGGGACTAAATATAAAGTCTTACAATCTGGTTCAAAAAGTCAGCATCCGAGGGCAGCTAGGTGGCACAGTGGATAAAGCACGGGCCCTGGATTCAGGAGGACCTGAGTTTAAATCTGACCTCAGACACTTGAGGTGTAACCCTGAGCAAGTCATTTAACCCTCATTGCCCTGCAAAATAAATAAACAAACAAACAAATAAATGAATAAATAAATAAACAAACAAACAAACAAAAAGCGGGTTGGGGGGGGGCAGCTAGGTGGCACAGTGGATAGAGCACCAGCCCTGGAGTCAGGAGTACCTGAGTTCAAATGCAGCCTCAGACACTTAACACTCACTAGTTGTGTGACCCTGGGCAAGTCACTTAACCCCAACTGCCTCCCTAAAAAAAAAAGTCAGCATCCTAGCATGAAAGGAAAGACAGAGCTAGACAATAGTTTGTTCGTATCAAAAAGTTCAAGGGATTTTAAGAGTTTCACCTGGAAAAGTCAGTGTCTCCAGCACAGCCTGTTTGACTGATATGACCTAAGAGACAGGTTACAGTAACCAGGCCATTGGTTCAAACAGTACCTTGATTCAAACAGCAATTATAATCTGAAGTAACTCAGTGGAGGTAGCCATATGCACTTCCATGGAATTACCGGCTAGAGTGGATAAATAGCTCTTCTAACCCCATCAGTCATGTTTAATACCTCTCCTTTAACAAATGCTAGTAATAAATACATTCCCTTGAGATCTGGAGGTAAGAAAACTGAGAGATCTCCATCAATCATGCTTACCAGCAGAAAGACATTTGGTATATCCAGCTGCGGAGATTTCTACCTCTTCCTCTGTAAGCACCTATTTGCCCAACTATAAAGAAACCCTTTGTCCTTCCTTTTAGGGTCAGTTTAGTCAATTACTCTTAGAAAAGGTTAACAGCTGCCTGTGTATGGACCAGTTTGGCTTGATTATCAAAGACAATGGCTGCTTATGACTGTGTTACCTTATGGACAGATTTTTAGTATGGATCCTGGCAACACTACAAAGAGGAAGTGTGGCATGTGGATTCAGAATCAGGAAGACCTGACTCCTAACTCTGACACTTGCTATTCGAGTGACCCTGGGAAAGTCACTGAACCTGTCAGAGCCTCCAGGCAGAACTGTAAGACCTTCATCCAAGAGCTAGTGCTGACCTGACAGCATGGGGGCTGGGGAGGGCTGGTTTTACCCTCTACTATGGTTCTCTACAGTAATTAGAGCATTGGATCTGGGGTCAGACAGACCTGAGGTCAAATCCTTCCTCAAATACTTACTAGATTGTGATCTTGGGCAAATCACTTAACCTTTGTCTGCCTCAGTTTCCTCAATTATCAAATGGTGACAATAATAGCACCTGCCTCCCAGGGTTGTTGTATCGAATGAGATATTATTTGTAATAATACAAACCCTAAAGTGCCAAATAATGGTATTACCATCATCAGCATCACCATCATTGTTATTATACCTTAGGTCCAGTTAAAAATATATCTACCTAGGGGCAGCTAGGTGGCGCAGTGGATAGAGCACTGGCCCTGGATTCAGGAGGACCTGAGTTCAAATCCGGTCTCAGACACTTAACACTTGCTAGCTGTGTGACCCTGGGCAAGTCACTTAACCCCAATTGCCTCACCAAAAAAAATAAAGAAAAGAAAAGAAAAATATATCTACCTATAGACAAACTAGCTATATAGCAATATAAATACCAAACTCATGCCCACCAAGGCAAAGGAGCAAACCACCTCAAATTCAAATTCTGACAATTGTGTGAAATATTGAGAAGCTTACACACACACACACACACACACACAGGTGACTGCATCTGTCTATAGGTAAATCCTTTCATATTTTTAACAGCAAGAGATCAGAAAATATGTGTGTTATAGATGGATAGATAGAGAGAGATGAGAGAGAGATATGTGTGATATATACATATATTGATACAAACACATATATATCTATATAACACATATTGCTATTGTGCTTCCTTTGTTTTCAAAGAAGACCAATGACATAATGGGGTGATGTCCCAACTTAAGTGAGACAGGGTTGCACAAAGTCATCAACTTCACTCTCTTTTCCAGAGTCATCAAAGTCTAGTGACAGGACAAAATTCTGGACAGCTGGGAATGGCCTAAGATATAGTTCATTACTTTGGCATTTTTGATATCTGACCAAGCTCTAAGCACTTCACAACCTCTGCTCTAACCACCTTCATGGCCATTGGAACATATTGTTCCACTGGAGAAAGTCTTCATAAATTAAAAAAAAAAGAAAGTCTTCACATGCTTAGGGTAGACATCCTTCTAACTCACCAATGGGTTTGAGTCCTGCTGGTTACCCTCAACTTGGTTTAGCCCATCTCCTGATATGGGTTGTGGCCACTATGCATGCTACAGCTTCTTGGAGCCATGAGTAAGAGTTGGGTGACAGGTAGACATCAAAAGTGAACCGCTCTGAAAAGGGCTCAGTACAGTTTGGAACTATGCCCAAAGGACTATGGGACTATTCATACCCTTTGACCCAGTGGTACCACTGCTAGGTCTGTATCCCAAAGAGACCATAGAAAAGGGGAAAGGACCCACATGTACACAAATATTTATAGCAGCTCTCTTTGTGGTGGCAAAGAATTAGAAATCAAGGGAATGGCCATCAACAGGGGAATGGCTAAACAAGTTGTGGTATATGAATGTAATGGAATACTATTGTGCTGTAAGAGATGATGAGCAGGAGGAGTTCAGAGAAACCTAGAAGGACTTACATGAGTATTGATGCTGACTGAGAGGAGCAGAGCCAGGAGAACATTGTACACAGGAACAACAACATTGTGTGATGAACAATGGGGATAAAATTTGCTCTTCTCAGCAGTGCGACAATTCAAAACAGTTTCAAAGAACTCATGATAGAAAATATTCTTAACATCCAGAAAAAAGAACTGTGAATTATGAATGCAGATTGAATCATCCTGTTTCTACTTTTGGACTGGTTTTTTTCCCTTCTTGTTTGAGGCTTTTCCTTTGTGCTCTGATTCTTCTTTCATAAGATGACTAATGTAGAAATAAGTTTGATGTGACTGTACATATACAACCTTTATCAGACTTCTTTCCATCTTGGGGAAGAGGAAGGGAAGAGAGGGGGCTGAAAATTTGGAACTAAAAATCCTCTGAAAACAAATTTTGAAAACTATCCTTATATGTAATATGTAACTGGAAAATAATAAAATAAATAAATAAATAAATAAATTTTTTAAATTTTTTAAAAGAATGAAAAAGAAAAGGGCTCAGTAGCCCTCACACCAGAGATGCTAGTCCTCTTAGAATACTTTATATACCTCGTTATGTACATACATATATTATTATATCTAACTCTATGAGTGTGTATAATATACATACACACACTTTTCTGATCTCTGTTGCTATTAAATGTGTGACAGAACATACTTATAGAGGCAGTCGTCACCCACACAGTGTCATTAAGGTCTTTCCTACACCCAAAGTTTCCCTTGCCCCCATCCTGTTGCCAAGATCTGCAGTTCTAGTAGGGTTTTGGCCATCATCTTTGGTGACATACCAAGACTTATTCCAAAGCCAACTTGAGTGGTCGTGTGGAATTCTGGAAACACATTTTCATGAGGTCTATTTTCCTACTCCAGAAGAAGACTAGTATGTCAAAACCATCTGTTTCAATCTTACGTCTTCTATCTGTCCCCCCACCGTCGTCCCACCCTCAGATCTGGCTAAGACTTGCCTTTGACCCCTCCCCAAACACCATAAACAAAAGCTTCCCCAGGGGACCCTGTACACAGAGTGGTGGTATGGCTGTGTGTGATATCCTTCATTTTCCAGGAAACCTGTTGTCCCTTAATCACGCAAGTGCTCTAAGAGCCCTTAGGTTTAGGGCATGGATGTTTCCCTTCTCTGCATGATAATAAATGCCCCAGGTGATATCATGAGAGCCAGCTGCAGTACCTGACTCTGGGCTTATTGACTCTCCCCTGAGCCATCTTGGGCATGTCATTTCACTTCTTGGTTTCCCATAGGTTTTATTACATGACTTCCACGACCCTTCCAGCTTTAATGCTCCCTGACTCTTACTCTTTCTCAGCAGATCTCCTCTGATTTAGCAGGGTCCTGACAGTTACCCTTCCTGGGATTACAGGAGCCTTAGACCACCTGATCTAGGAAATCATAATTTTTTTTGGATCATGGACCTCTTTGGTTGAAGGGAAGTTCATGGACCCCTTCTCGGATTAAACACACACAAAAAAAATAAAATAAAAATAAAAATAAAATGCACAGGATAACAAAGAAACCCCAAAGCTAACAAAGATAGAGGTTAGGTTTTTCCCCACCCAAATTCACAGATTTCCTGAATCCGTGAACCTTGTGGATCAGATCCAACACCATGATCTTATTTCCCCACAATCCTCTTACCGATGAGGAAACTGAGGCCCAGATAAGCAAAATGGTTTGTCTAAAGTTATTAAGGTATTCAGGTATTAAATAGAATATCTAAAATGTGAACCCAGCTCTTTTAACTCCTATTTGGGGTTCCTCTGAAGCCTACAATGTGTTCAAAGAGGCATTACTGTTCCCAGGGCAGCCTACAGCCACCCACTCAGCTAGGCACTGCCAATGTTGGGCAGACCTGGGGGAAACAACTCACCATGATGTCCCTAAGTTATCAGAGGAAGAGGAGAACATGGGCACTGAAAAAGTTCAAGTGCTTGCACTCCCAAATTATCTTATTTTTCGTTGTTCAGTCATTTTAGTCACGTCCAATTCTTCGTGACCCCATTTAGAGTTTTCTTGGCAGAGATACGGGAGTCTTTTGCCTCCTTCTCAAGCTCATTTTACAGATGAGGAAACTGAGGCAAACAGGGTGAAGTGACTTGCTCAGGGTCACACAGCTATTAAGTGTCTGAGACCATATTTGAATTCAGGAAGATGAATCATTCTGACTCCAGGCCCTGTGTTCTATCTACTGAGTCACCTAGCTGCCCCATAATTACCTTATACCTATTTAGATTACACTTATATGTGTTGTTCCCCTGTGTCACTAAATTGGAAGCTCCCTGAATACAGACTTTTTCTACTTTTTGTCTTTTCATCCCTTACACCTAGGACAAAGCCCGGTAGTTCTATGTAACCAATACTTGTGTGTCAGTTAATTACAGATTGAAAGAGTGAATGGTGTGGGGTTGAAGCCACACCTGATTTCACTCACATTTTTTGCTGAAGGCCACATCTGGTCATCCAATCCATTGTGCACTTAACATGCTAATCATTTAAAAAATTCTTGTTGATTGTGTGAAGCTGAAGACTGGTTCAGGTGTCTCCTGGTGCCATTACCAGCCAGAGTTGGTCTTGATTTTGTGAATCAGCCACAAGTCTTCCTTGGTTACCTCACACAGACCAATGATAGATACCCTTTTCAGAAAGCTGTCCCCAGCTCACCCTCCAGAACCGAATGCACAGCCAATTAGAGAGGATTCAAGAGAGGCAAAATGTGCACTCACTAAAAGTAACAGAAAAATCCCCAAAGAAGCCAGTTTGTAAATTCACATCCATTCATAAAGTATCATGAACCCACAGGAAAGCTCCCAAGGGTCTGAGAGTTTCTTGAAAATAGCCTGAGGTGGGGCAGCTAGGTAGCACAGTGGATAGAGCACTGGCCCTGGATTCAGAAGTACCTGAGTTCAAATCCGGCCTCAGACACTTAACTAGCTGTGTGACCTTGGGCAAGTCACTTAACCCACATTGCCCCACAAAAAAAAAAAAAGAAAATAGCCTGAGGCACTTTGCAAGTTTCATTAATGCCTCCTTGCCTGTGCCTGTGTATCAATCTGATCTCACCCAGTCCCCAGAGGAATGTCCTAACCCTGTAGGGCATTGGACCAACCAAGGATTTCCTCAACAGTAATTGTGCACCAGAAACATGGACTTGGTCCCATTACGCGTCTCCTGATTGAATCTTGGGTCACAGGACCATGAATTTAGAGCATAAAGAGAACTTAGAAGCCATTGAGTCCAAGCCTCTCATTTTACATCTAAGGAAACTGAGGCTAAGAGAGGTGGAGTGACTTGCCCTTCATTTCTCATCTCTTCAGGTCTCGCCAGGCTGCTCTCCAGATTTCTCCATCATGCTCCAGAAACCTCTTTATCCTGGAAGATCATTTCAGCTCTGAGGAGCTAGTCTCTGCTTCTGAGGTGCCCCCCCACCCTGCCCCGATTGGATGACTCCTCTTAGAACCTTCCTTTTTGTTTTTGTTTTTGTTTTTTCAGTTTCCCAAGTTTTATTAGAAGACCAATGACCACATGGAGATCATCAGATGGTGTCTGGAATAAGGAGATAAAAATGGTTATATTTATAGTGAGAAGAAGTAGGTTATCTCCTCATTATCTTAATCTCCTCCTTAAGGAGGTTCATATCCTAATTTGGAATTCCTGGGGTCTTAAGACTTCCCCCTAGGTGGGTGCCTTTCTCACTAGGGTGTTTTGGGGGGTTAAATATCATAAGGTGAACCTAAGGACACATTTGGTCTTTCTGTGCATGTTCATACAGATAGGCTTAACCTTTTCAGATCTGTTTATGATATCTCTTTACTTTTGGAGGGGGGGATTAGGGATAAGTGACTTGCCCAGGGTCACACAGCTAGTGTCAAGTATCTGAGGCTGGATTTGAACTCAGGTCCTCCTGAATCCAGGGCCAGTGCTTTATCCACTGCTCCACCTAGCTGCCCCTCATCTCTTTACTTTAAGATCTGTTTTCTAGATGCAGGTTCTGTTTCCTGTCATCCAGGATTATTAATAGCTATTAATAGTTAATGGTACCTGGTTAAGAACCTTCCTTTTTGGAGAGGCCAAGGACAGCCACCTCACTCAGCTGCACTTGAAACTTCTCCAATATTCCCCCTCCCACCCCATTTCAACTTTATTTTATGTGATGTTTTCCCCATTAGAATGTAAGCACCTGGGGGCAGCTAGGTGACACAGTGGATAGAGCACTGGCCCTGGAGTCAGGAGGACCTGAGTTCAAATCCGACCTCAGACACTTAACACTTACTAGCTGTGTGACCCTGGGCAAGTCACTTAACCCCCATTGCCTCACTAAAAAAAAACAAAAAAAAAAGATTCTATGCACCTTCAGGGCAGGGAAAGCCTTTCTTTTTGCTTGTATTTGTAGTTCCAGCATTTAGCAAACTAGTAGGTGGTTAATGGATGCTCCTTCACTGACTGACTGCTTGCTATTCACATTGCTATTAAGCATGGGAGGCAGGATTTGAACTCAGATCTCCCTGAATTTAAGTCCATCTTTCTGTCCACTACACCACCTAGAGGTGCCACCCTGTACAGCTTAAATTCCTTGGTATCATAAGGTTGCAGATTTTGAGGGAGACAGGACTTTGGAGGCCAAAAAGATCCATCTCCTAACTAAATAGATTAGGAAACTGAGGTACAGAAAGAGTTGGAATCAATCATGGTCACATGAGTAATAAAGGTCAAAAGAAAGATTTGAATCCAGGTCCTCCATCTTGAAATCCTGAATCATAGCCACCAAGCCACATCTAAGTACACAGCCACAGTATTTAGGTTTTCTTGGTGGTGTGGCAAGAACACTAGATATGGACACAGAGGACCTGGATTCTAATTCTGGCTTTGATATTAACAAGCTGTGTGGAAAAAAAACAAACAAACAACCACAAGCTGTGTGACCTCAGATAAGAGAATGTATTGTCTAGTGGATAGAGCTCTGGACTTAGAGTCAGGAAGACCTGAGTTCAAATCCTAGCTCGGACACTTAATAGTTCTGTGACCCTGGACAAGTCACTTAACCTTTCTCAACTTCAGTTTCCTCATCTGTAAAGTGAAGGGTTTAGATTGGATGGCCTCTTGGGTCACTTCCAGTTCTAAATCTATAATCCTATAATTAGACTTTCCCTTATCCAGATTTCAGTTCCTTTCACCTTAAAATGAGGGATTGCACTAACTGATCTCTCAGCTTCTTCCTAACTCTACTATTTTATGATTCCATGAAATTAGAATTTGGCATGCCTTTCTGAGCCCCAACTCTGTGTAAAAATAGAAAGTGTTTATTAAAATAACTCAAGCTTGTCTACTTAGTAATACAAAGCAAACAGGCAAACATCAGAAAGAAAGTATTCAGAGGAAATTTTTTTAAAAAACAGCCCTAGCTGCTTTGCTGTTGTTAGAATGGCTGGTACCAAGCATGGTTTTCTTCTTTGACATGTAGGAGAAATTTCTTTTCTCTGCCTATAAACTCACTCACCTCAACTTTGCTATTGAAAAACCTTTGGTAGCTTGCACCTCCACCCCTGTTCTCTCTCTTTAACTAACATCAGAGACCAAGCTGGTCACAAGGGAAAACAGAAGCTCCAGTGGGGAAGGTGCTATTTTATATGTTGGCTTTTTATCCCCAGGCAGCATTTGTTGGGTTGGATTTTGAGCCAGCAAAATCCACCCATGCATCCATGCATCCATGCATCCATCTATCCATCTATTCATCCATCGATACATCCACCCACCCACCCATCTATCCATCCATCATTCTACAAATATCTAATGAGCATCTCCTGTATCTAAGACATTGTATAAAGTGATGAGATGAATACAAATTTATATAAGACCTAACTCCTGCTTTCAAGATGTTTACAGTCTACCAAGGAAGATGACATGTACACACACACACACACACACACACACACACACACATGCACATACACATAGCCAGAAGATGTTCCATTGCAAAAGATGGGAAAGTACAAAGTACTATGGAATTTAGAGATGGTATGCAATCTCTTCTGCCTTGGAGTATTAGGTACCACTTTCACTATCACCTCCTCTAATCTCCACTGTCTGTCAAAATCTTACCCTTTATTTAAAGTTCAACTCAAATGTGATCTCCTCTGTGAAACTTTTCATTACTTAGAGATCATTTATCCAAGTGCCCTCAGATACAGATAAGAAAATGGAAGCTCAGAGAAGATAAGGAAGGGTTTGTTGCTGTTCAGTCGTTTCAGTTGTGTCCAACCCTTTGTGACCCCATTTTGTGATTTTCTTGGCAAAGATACTGGAATGATTTGACATTTCCTTCTCCAGTTCATTTTACACACAGGGAAACTGAGGCAAACAGTGTTAAGTGACTTTCCCAAGGTCGCACAGCTAGTAAATGTCTGAAGCCAGATTTGAACTCAGGAAGGTGAGTCTTCCTGACTCCAGGCCCAGCATTCTATCCACTGTGCCAGCTAGACCCCAGATCTCCTAACTTTAGATCAGGGCTATTTCCATCACACCTTGTTTCATTCTGGCACTTAGTAGGCATTTAATAAATGCTTATTGATTGCCTGATTGACACCACTAGACTTCTGGTGGAGAAACAAATGCCCAGGGAAAAGCTTCCTTAGTGTGAAGCCAGGGGATGGGAGTGGGGTACGGAGGAAGTGTACCATCTGGTAGCTTCCTAGTTTAACCAATTATTCTTGTTCCCTAGTTTCTAGCTGCTGATCGAATGAAAGTGATGTTAAAATCTAAATGTAACACATTTTGAAATTATATGTAAGGTGTGCGCTGGCCATGTAAGATGTGTAAATCCACATGGGTTGTCTAAATGCGGCTTGCAACAAGGCATGGATAATATCTCTGGAATCTTGCCTACGCCTTTCTAAGAGAGACTGTGATTTTTGCCTTGAGGGGAGCAGGAAAAGGGGCCATGAGGCTGACTGACTGGAATGTTCTCCACTGAAAGGGAGGTACTAGACTAGAATGATATCTATTTGCCACATCAAATACCGATGGTCTAGTGACTTAATTTTTAGGTCCAAAGGCTACTGGTCCCCATTCCTTAAAAGAAGAGTGGACCCCAAGCTTACATCCACTGTCTTGGCCCCAAGATTACACAATAGACCATCAAAAATAGTGAACAGAAAATAAACCCCTTTATCTAAGAAAATTCTGGGCAGAAATCAGAACAGTTATACAGACATACCAGAAAATTCATAAGAGTGAATGAGCTTGGGGCAACTAGGTGGCGCAGTGGATAGAGCACGGCCCTGGATTCAGGAGTACCTGAGTTCAAATCCGGCCTCAGACACTTAACACTTACTAGCTGTGTGACCCTGGGCAAGTCACTTAACCCCAATTGCCTCACTAAAAAAAAAAAAAAAAAAAAAAAAAAAAAAAGAGTGAATGAGCTCTTTAGGTAGGAGTCAGATGAGATCTTGTCCCAACCAACTGCTGTCAGGTACTACATTTTCTTTCCTCTGAGATTATAATCCACCTACTCTGTACGTATCTTGTATCGACATAACTATTTATGTGCTGTCTCCCCAATTAGAATGTGAGCTTACTGGGGACTGAATTTTTTGCCTTCTTGGTATTTGTAGGGCCTGGCATAAAGTAAGCACTTAATAATGCTCGTTGATTTGTTGACTGGGGAGATCTAACTCAAAGCAATTTTTTTTTCCAGTTTAAAACTAAATCTATGTCTTTGCATCTTCTTTCCAATGATGTAAATCTTTGCTTTGGGGGCCAAGCAAGAAAAGCCAAATCTCTCTTTGTCATGGCCATCTTCAGTTGACTTTCTTGAAAACTGGTGTGATGTCCCCCTCGTGCTATATCTCCAGGTAAACAATCTCAGGGCCCTCAAGAGCCTCATGATCCAGAGGCCTATCTCTGTTCCAGTCATCTTCTCCCAGCTTATCAGCTGCAGCATCCAGAAGTGGACACCATACTGCAGACTGGGGATGGCTAGAGCCACCCATGGAGGGACTGTCCTCTACTGTCTTGTTCAGGCATCACTAATATATTCAAAGAGCATTGATGTTGGTGAGGTTGGCTCTGTGGATATGGCTGATGTGGTGCCCCAACTCTGAGGAGTGGCTCGAGACCCAGAGACATGAGGGCTGGACATCTCAGAGATGCCATCTGTGAGTTGTAGAACTAAAGGGTAACAGAGAGATTCGGGTGTCATTCTTTGTATTTCTGTGTGCCACTGATTGTGGCTGTGTGTTGTGTGTCAGGGATTTGAGTCAATTTGTGTATCTCTCTGTGTTTGTAGTTATGATTCTTTGTTTTGTGTATGTAACCAGAGTGAAGGACTCTAAGGATATCATCATGGAGTTGTATGATGGGAAGAGAGGATGGGCTGGTTGGGTGGGATGGGGGGTGAAGAGGGATGGATAGAAGGCCTCATGACTTCAGGAGAAATAGAGGGTGGCTTCCAGCACTTTGAGTGGAGCCTTCCCAGTGATCTGGTGTCAAGGTGGGGAAAGAGTCACCAAGTATAGGCAGGCATTGGTGGGTTGTGACCTGCATCACTGGAGAGAACTTCCAAACAGACAAGATTCTAGATCCTTTTGAGCATTTGAGAATCTTGTGTGCAACTGGGCACACAGCAGAGGGCAAACTTCTTTGAAAGCAAGGACTATTTTTCGTTTTGTTCTTATACCTACATACAGTAGGTGCTTAAAAAATGGTTTCCAGTGAATGGAATGGAATGGAAATGTATGACTAACAGAGAGAGTGGACCAATCACATGGCCAGAGTGAAAGGCAATGGATGGGTGGTCCAAGTACTGGATCGAGAGACACAAAATAACAGAATAGGAGGAATGGTGCTAGCACCTTGGGAAAATTCTCTACCAAAGACTTATAGCAAGGCACAGAAAAACCACACAAGAGAAGACGTGGATGGGTTGCCATCTGCACTGGTGGTGGGAGTACCCACAAAGGGTCACACATTGGTGGAGAGCTGAAAGCTCTGCTAAAGCTGGTGGCAGCCTACCTCCTCAGCCTGATCTCATAGAATTCCCCTTCTGTTCCAGGCAAACTGGGGAGCTGTCTGTTCCCCACAATCGACGGGCCATCTGCCTCTTGCCTAAATCATTGGAGGTCATTTCCCATGCCTGCAATGCTTTCCCTGCCTTGCTTCCTTCTGGGCCCACCTCAGACGCCTTTTCTCCTCAGATCCCCCATTGTGTGTGACCTCGCCTTCCTTAACTGTCTCTGGGACCCCTCTCCACTCCACTGCCCACTTCACTCCCCATCTTGTCTTAGCTCCTCTGGCATGTGTTGTACTCCTGAGGGCAGGGATCTGAACACATTTGTTTCTGTATCATCATTGTCGAGTTCATGGTAGGTGATTGCCACACATTTTATGAATTGAATTAAACATAGTCCTGGCTCTTTTGTGAGGTCAGAGCAGATTAATGCATAAATAATACATCGCACGGTACAGGGGAAAGAGGGCTGGCTCTGGAGTCACAAGCCTCAGGTTCAAATCCTGCTTCTGACACTTCCCATTCCTGTGACCTTGGGCAGGTCACCATCTCTCTGGGCTTTAGATCTACATTTGTAAAGTCAGTAGCTTTGCCTAAACAGTCTTACCGGGCTCTAAAACGAGGCTGCTCTGTGATTATTCTCTCATACCCCTTATAGTATATATTTCATAGCATTAATGGACTGCTTGGTCAATAACCCAGCCAGGGTCTTCAGTGCTCAGTTGGTCCAGGGGCACTTATTATAATGTATGGTGCTAAATGCCGGGGATACAGAGCCTAGCTTCAGGGAGCTGTTGATCTAATGCAGGAGATACCCGGCTAACAAGGAGGTAACCATTAAGGACAAAGCTCCAGCATTTGGAGGGGCCAGGAAAGGCCTCCTGCACCACGCAGTCCTTGAGCTGAGTGTGGAAGGAAGCTCGGAACTAAGGGGCATAAATGAGGAGAGAGAGCATGACAAGTGCAGGGGGAAGAGGAAGGAGCTGGGCGTGAAAGCAAGTCAGCGGCTGTAGCAGGATTCTGGGACTTCTAGAGGGGAGAACGGTGGGAAACGAGTGGAAAGGACACGCTTTCTTTTGGATCCTGGAGGCAATGGGGAAGTGGTGGTGTCTATTGAGTTGTGGGGAGGAGTAGCTGGGCAGACCCAGGCTTTAGGAAGAACCCTCTGGCAGCCGAGTGGAGGATGTATTGAAGAGGGGAAACACTTGGAGCAGGTCCTGAAGAAGGATGTGGGGTCCTTCTCTCCCCTAATAGAACCTGGAACTAAACTCTCATTTGAAGGCTTATGTGAGCCAAAGCCAGAACTAGGGTGGTACCAACAGGGAATCGTTTCAGTCTGAAAAAATTAGAGGGCATCAGTACTACCATCCAAGGGCACACTTCCTTTCCCTGCTCAATCCAGCCCCAGTGGCAATGGTCTGGCCTGGGAGGTCACTTCCTCCTCTGCCCAGCCCTGTCCTGAAAGGCAATGGCCTTCTCCAAGTACTTGCTTCTTCCAGCAGTGTAGAAACTCCAGGACTGTGATTCTCTTGGTAAGGTTTCCCTTTTCTACAGGCCTAAAAAACGAAATGTATTCACAACATTCTTTTAAGTTAATCTGATTATTAATGTTTCCTTCATCATTTTCTTAAGTCTAGACAATGGACAAGAGGCAAAGTGTCTTGCCTGCGGCCAGAGAGCTAGTGTTACCAGTGATGTGCATGTAATGTTTAACAACCAGCTATCCCAAAAAAAAGAAATGCACTCACGATATACACTTTAAAGTTTAATCTGCATTATTAACATTTCCTTGACAATTTCCTTAAGTCCAGACAATGGGCAAAATAATAAATTAAACCCTGATTTGGAGCAGTTCCTGATTTTTGAGATGTAAATGCTCAGACTGGAAATTTAACAACTAGCTCTCTTGAGCAGGTAGTAGCTGGCTCCAGCACACTGCCCTCTCAAAAGCAAGATTCTACCCCAGGCCTTGAAATTCCAAGCCCTTCTCTCCCCTTTACTGTTCCACACTACACACATTCATCAAGTCTATCCTAAGTGCCAGAGTATAGGAGAGGGTCAGTTTTTACTATGGGGCAAAGCACACTGGCCTTGGGATGAAGACGCTGTGGGCTGAGGTCCTACCCATCTGAGTGACCTTGGGCAAGTCAGCTCACTTTGACTTCAATTTCCTCATTGGTGGAATGGAGATGATACTGTTTGTCCTCCCTGTCTCACTGGGTTCATAGGAGGAAAGTACTTTTGTTCAACAAGCATTTACTGAAGTCCTACTATGTGCCCAGCTCTAGGATAGGCACTGGGACTATGCAATCAAAAACAAAACTATCCCCACCCCCAAGGAGCTTGCCTCCTCTCAAGGGGGGCCACATGTGAATATATGCAGATTATATACAAGAGAAAGTTCTCAGTGCTATGCGGATATGAGACATGTATGCAAAAAGTTCCGCCCTCAGGAGGCTTACAATCTAGTAGTCATCAAGGCTCCCTATTCAGCTCAATTTTTAAAAAGTGGCTTATTTTAAGTGTATAAATCGCATGAAAGAGCACTGACTTTGGATTCAGAGGGCCCGGGTTGGAATCTGAACTTTCCTTCTTACCATGTGTGTGACCTTCTGTGGGTCACGTCTTGTTGGGCCTCAGTTCTCTCTTCTGTAAAAGGAAGGGGTTGGCCTAAATGGGCTCTGTGGTCTCTTCCAGCTCAAGCTCCTCCGGTCTCCTCTCTCCTGGCACCTTCAGAAATAGCTTCTGCCTCACTGGGCGAGGCAGCAGCAGTTAATTATTAGACTTCCTTCTTCTAAAACCTCAAGAGGTTCCTTCTTTATGGTGCCTCTATTCACTCCCCCTTGATAGGTCAGTTTGTTTACCCAAACTATGTCTACAAAGTGAATTCCAATCCTCCCTCCTAATTCAGATTCCAGGGAGGCAATGAGATTACTCCAAAGTTAATCAGTGTCCGGGTGGTTACCCTCCTGTTTGTGTGGGATCTGGCCAGAATCAGAGTTATAACTAGGACAGGCCAACCAGGGCTTTGCCCCCCGGGCACTGACATTTAAAGGTCACCAGCATCACTATTCCAGGACACATTTAAGTGGACTCACCCTCTCTTGCCTGTCCTTCTTTGCCCTTGCCCCAGGCACAAAATTCCTAGTTATTATTTTGGGCAGAACCATCCATTAGAGCCTACTTCCCCTCCTCCCTTTGGGAAATTCAGTGCAGATGAGAGAGTACCAATGGACCTGTAGTTAGAATAATCTGGGTTCAAATCTCATCTCAGACACTCACTAGCTTCACGACCTTGGGCAAGTTGCTTAATCTCTCTATGCCTCAGTTTCACCATCTCTAAAACGAAATGGTTGGACTTGCCGGCCTCTAGATTTCCTTCTCTCTCTCTCTCCAAGCTGTGATCTCTGCAAAAGAGAACACTCCCCAAAGTCCTTGTTTCCTACATAGACTCTCCTCTAGAGCCCCAAACCCCTGAATTTCAGCTCTTTTTTTCCAGCTGGTTAAAAATACCAGCTGCCCACCGAAGATTAGTAATCCATACAGAGTCTTGATCCAGGATCAAATGCTAAAGACAATTAAATTCCTCTTGCAATTATATCTGGGCTTTGAAATGTAGCAGGAGGGAGCCAGGGCCTGCCTATGGAAGCTAAAATTAGTCATTAAATCTACATAACGTATGCTGGTAGTAAATCGGCCAAACCATTTGAACACTGCAGTAGAGTATTCAATGCTTTTTGTCTCAATAGTCATGAATTGCAATTTTGGACTTCAGAAGGAAAGAAAGAAAGGGGAGAACCATCCTTCAGAGCCAGAGGGGATCATGTCAGAAGCTGGGCAGATACATTCCTGGCAAGATTGCCTGTCTCCAAAGGCCCCTGACTCTGCCATTGCTCATAGAATCATAGAGTTAAATCTGAAAGGGCTATCAGAGGCCAGTTAAGCCAACCTGCCCTTTTTTCAGAGGAGGGAACAGTTTAGGTGGAAGAATTTAGATGACTTGCCCAAGGTCACAGAGCTAGTCACTCGTCAGTTCACACTCTAGCTTCCCACATGGAGAGCAGCCATCCTTTTCCCAGGCTTGCTTTCTCCTGGGGCCTTGGTCATAGTAAAACAGTCCCATTGGGCCAGCTGCCTGCACACAGAGAGCCTCCTGGGAAGCAGTGGGGCCAAGGAAGGCAATTAGAGCAGACCCTAGGGACTGTGGCTGTTGCGGTGGGGGTGGGGGGTAGTGGGGGAGGGTTCTGGAGTGAGCCATAGCTCCTGGAATCCTCCCCTCCCTTCCCCCACTCCCTGCACCCATTTAACCTTCTGTTCATCTTTCGTTGTGATTGTGCCTGGAATCCCAGGTCTTGGTGTCATGAGAGATTTTTATGGTGGCAGTGATTTCTGACACCAACATTGGGACAAATGGTCTGAGCACAGATGTTGTTTTTGCAAAGTGCCTTTAAAAGCAAGCTTCCTTGGGGCAGCTAGGTGGCACAGTGGATAGAGCACCAGCCCTGGAGTCAGGAGGATCTGAGTTCAAATCCGGCCTCAGAACTTAACACTTACTAGCTGTGTGACCCTGGGCAAGTCACTTAACCCCAATTGCCTCATCAAAAAAAAAAAAAGCAAGCTTCCTTTTCTTCAAGCAGGGACTGACTTTCTTTACTATTTGTAGCCCAGACAGGACAAGGATGGATAACACCTTTGAACTTAGACCCTTTCCCTGCATCTGCAACAATACTGCATCATGAGAGAAACACTGAATTTGGAGCTGTCAAAGAATGACGACTACCTCTAAGACCTCAAGAGCTTTCACGCGTCCCTGCCGACACCCTCCCCTCCCTCCCTCAACATAACCTGCACCTTAGGATGGGCTGGAGCTCAGGGGAGAGCTCAGCCTTCATCCTCTCGGCCCCTGGCAGGACGATAAGGCACAAGGGGCTTCCCGGCTCTCCCCCTAGCCTGGCTTTGGTGCCAGGGCTGGTTACCCGAGCTGCCCCAGAGTTCATGGTCACAGAACATGGGCTTGGGTTCATAGACAGTGCCAGGTAGACTGGTGGTCAAGTCCATCTAATTAATCAAGCATTGGTTAAGTGCCTACTGTACTGTGCTGGCCATTAGAGGTACAATGGTAAAAGCCTAACTCTCTCTATACATATACATGTACATGCACAGTACACATATATACACACGTGTGTGTATATACATATGTGTATGTATATGTATATACATACACATATGTATATGTGCATATACAATGCACACATATATACTATATATATACAAACACAATATATATATCTGTGTGTATTATATATATATGTGTGTGTGTATGTGTATGTGTTTGTGTGTATTGTGTAAGCACCCACGTCAAGTGAGGAGACACACTGTGCCCCAAGGGGAATGCAGGCAGTGCAGGGGGGACATGATGGATTTGGGACCTGAGGAAGTGTCGGGCCAAGGCTAAGGTAAGGAGTCTGGCTGGTGGAGCAGCCAAAGGTCCCCAGTTGAAAGCAAGCATGCCCCCAGGCGTGACAGTGCATGTCAGCACCTGGGGGCAAAGCTCCAGCTACCTCATGTTCATTACATCTCTGTCCTGGACAAGAGGTTTTCATCTCGATTCAGACTGAACTTGACAGCTTCTGAGGGTCCTTCCAGCTTTTAGTTTTGATCATTTTGGAGAAACTGAGGCTTCTAGGATCAAATCCACCCCTCCTTCAATTGTCCCCTCCTAGCCCAATGCTGAGTAAAATTCCTTCCACTGCAGATAACTCCCAAAAAAGACTTTGTTCCCAATCTGATCCTTCAGAGTGACTAGTCACTGATTGCTATAAATAATTACTGAGCTGCTCACATAGCAAAAAGGGCTGGTCTCCATTAATACCTGATCCATGTGGCCAAACCGAATGCTTAAGCCCAATTCTCTCATCGAGGAGGGCTTTGGCTTTGGATTTCATGTTCTCATCAGGGGATCTGCTCATGATGAAGCCAGAGCTAACCAGCATTAAAAAGGGGGCTGGGAGAAGAAAGGGGCTCCCTTAAATTAAAATAAACAACCAACAAGCATTTTTGTACTTCCCCAGAAGAAGGCTATGATTGGCAGTGTGGGGCAGTGGGTAGAGTCATGGGCCTGGCTTGTTATCAGGAAGATGTGGGTTCAACTGTAGCCTCTGACTCTTCCTAGTTGCGTGACCGTGGTCAAGCCCCTTCACCTCTCTGACCTTCAGGCATCTTTGTAAGACTTATCTCTAAGTGGTTATAGATGGATGGGCTAAGATCCGCTTTAAGGAAGTCAATCGCCTTCAACAGCATGTATTGATGCATTACAGCTCCTCCTTCTTGTGGCCCTTCTTCAGCTCACAGTTGTTATGGCCTGGGGTTGGGGGGGGCACCCATTGCTTTGTATTTTGAATTTGTTTTGTGCTTGTTTCCTTTCTACTCCTTTGTCTAAGGTGTTTTCCTGCAGGTGAGTGTATTCTGCTTCAGACTATGGTCGATTTCCTTCCTCTTCGTCTCCTCAGCTCTCAGCATGTGCAGTGGGGTTTTTAATAAGCATCGGCGAAATTGAATTGAATTGTACATGTGAGGGGTGGTGTTTTGACATGAATCCAGCTGCTGACCCGTTAGTTGGGGAGCTGAGGCATAGAATGCTAGGACACACAGCTGGAAGAGACTGAGAAATCTCACAATCCAGACATCCTTAACCTTTTGGGGGTCATGGACCCGGGCAGACTGGTGAAGCCCATGAACCTGTTCTCAAAATGATGTCTTTAAATGCATAAAATTAAATACTTAGGAAACCAACTATACTGAAATAGTTATCAAAATATTTTTAAGAAAGGTTTGCAGATCCCACATTGAGAACCCAGCCACTCTTTTCCTATGGATGGGGAAGCTGAAGACCAGGGAAGGGAAGCAGTGATAGTGAGTACCAAGTGCGTAAATCTACCTCCCCCTGGGCCCAGATCCAGAGTCCTTTCTCCCACCCCGGAGGCAACTATCAATACAAGGCTGTGGACAGTCACTGCTGGAGAAAGTCAGAGAAAAGAGGAATTATTTCAGGTTGGGTCGGTCAGTTGGAGAAAGGAAGTGATTCCCTCAGAGATGCAGGGCCAGTCCTACTGGGGAGGATGAAAGCAGAGCCAGACCCGGAGACCTCCCCGAATGAGACTGGCCGAGGCCCAGATGCCGGGTCCCTGGATGGAGCAGCCTCGCTTCGTCCATCCTTTATTTTTCCTCCTCGCCCCAAGAGCTGCTGGGAAAATACCTCACGGCCTCTCGGGTCATTTCATCTGCTCCTGACTCACAAACCATTTGGCCCAGTTCCCAGCCCGGTGACCTGAAGGCCTTTGGTTTCCATGGGGAGTCAGAGCCAGCTCTATTACTCTGTCCTCTCTGTGTCCTCTCCTACTTTCAAAAGCATCGAGGCTCTCCCTCACCTCTGGCTGTCCTCAAGGGCCTGTAAATGCCTGTAAATAAACATCAACATCAGCATGCTCCTCGGAGCGTTTCTCTTTACAGGTGAGAGCTGATCTCGCTGCTGGTTTTCTTTCCAAGAATATCACCTTAGTAACGCCCTCCTGCGAAAGGAAGTTCATTAGCTTTCCCTGATGGAAGGAGCAGAGGTTCTCGGAGACCCTTTGGAAGCTACAATTGGGCCCTTGCAGGAGCCCTGGCCGCCTGCTAGCTGGTACAAATCCCCATTCTCAGGGACTGACTGAGCACTGACCCCAATTACAGGCACTTTGACTGTGTGTGTGTGTGTGTGTGTGTGTGTGTGTGTGTGTGTGTGTGTGTGTGTGTGCGTGCGCATACTGGAGTATGCTTCAGTGATGCCCTTACAGACAAAAACAAAAAACACCCAATAACCCAACCCTGCTGAGAAAGCTTCTGGAGCTCCCTCCACCAGACGAAAATGCATTTTAGACGGGGAGGAACGGTCGATGGCATCACCAGATTGATTTTATTTTCATGGAATTTGGCTTCAACACCCTGTTATTATAGATCGTTGGAGACAGGTGATGATTAATTATCAGAGAAGAGAGCTTCAAAACCTTCTTAGAAATACAGATTTGGGAAGTTTCTCCTTTCATGATTTCATAACCTATGGAACTCAAACCATTTTTAGCTATTATTGCCTTGTTTTAGTTTGGAGTTATTTCAATGAGGGGGTGCTTCATGGTGCAGTGAATAGATTGCTGTACTGGCCCAGAGGATCTGAGTTCAAATTCTGCCTCAGGTACTTAGGTGCTGTGCAACCTTGGACAAGTTACTTAACTTCTGTGTGCCTCAGTTTCTTCAGCCGTAAAATGAAGGGGCTGGATTAAGAAGCCGTTAGGCCTTTTAAAAAAAAGTCTCTGCTAAGAGCTTAGATTTTTGCTTTTCACATTTTCACATGACCTATACGGGAGAACTTCCATGTTCGAGTAAGGGGAAGGGAAGGGGAAGAGAATAAGTATTTATGGAGTACCTACTATGTGCCAGGCACTGTGTTAAATGCTCACAAGCACTTTGGGCAGTAGGTGCTATTATTCTTCCTATTTTAACGTTGAGGAAGCTGAGGCAGACAGAGGTTAAGTGACTTACCCAGGGTCACCCAGCTAGTGTATGAGGCAGGATTTAAACTCAAACCTTCTTGATTCCAGAGGCACTCTTCTCTATCCACTGCACCACGCGATGCCTCAGATATCATACCTTGATGTCATCAAATAGATCTTGACTGGTTCAAACCTCGGGCTAAATCTAAGACAATGAAATTTAATAAGGAAAAATGTAAAGTCTTACAAGTAGGCTAAAAAAATCAACTTCCCAAGCATTATATGGGGGCAACAATGACTAGATGGCAGGTCATCATTGAAAGAGCCTGGGATTTTACTGCAACCTCAAAATGAGTCGAGTATTACATAGCCTCCAAATTAGCACAATAGTAGAATTTATTAAGAGACCCAGAGAGTCCAAGTTCAGGGAGGTGATTGTCTCCACAGACCTTGCCCTCATCGGACCATGTCTAGATATTTGCATTCGATTCTGTTTGCCACATGTCAAGAGGGATATTGGCCAGCTGGAGAGTGTCCAAAAGAAGACAACCAACATGGTGGATGACTTTCCGCTCATGCCACATGAAAGGCTAGACTTGTTCTTCTTGGCCCCAGAGGAAACAGAGATCCAGGAGAAATGGGTAGAAGGCACAGACACATCTTTAGATTTGGATCAAGGAATCAGTTAGAACTATGCAAACAGTGAGAATGGGCTACCCATTCCTGAGTCTCTTCTCTCAAAAGTTGGGTGAGCAGGGGGCAGCTAGGTGACACTTACTAGCTGTGTGACCCTGGGCAAGTCACTTAACCCCAATTGCCTCACCAAAAAAAAAATGTTTTAAAAAAGTTGGGTGAGCACTTGTCAAGGACATTGTAGAGGAGATCCTTGCTCATGTATAGATTAGACTTGATGGCTTATGAGGTTCCTTCCAATGGTGACTGTCTTTGATTCTGTTATTAAACATTAAACAACATACTTATTTTTTTGCCCCCAAGAACAGTGTGTTGATTTCATTAAGTATTCTTTTCGCTTCATTTCAATTCAATAAGCAAGTCCTATGGGACTTGTTAAGCACCAGGGATCCAAGGAGGTTGGAACTCTTCATTTCTCATAGCCTGCTAAATCAAGGTCACCTGAGTTATCCATTGTGTCTGATTTAAAGGCAGATGTATGGACGTAGTTTGGGGTAGGGTCGGGGGGAGTGTCATGTACAAGACCTGGTTTGAGGAAAATGGAAAAGGCAGTTATCTAGGCAGCCATGTGACACCCATTATGGAAGTGAACATTAGTGTTTGGTAGGGGAAATTATAGTCTATGCGTTTAATCTGTCATATATGAATTACATGTTTATATGGCAAGTATGGCTATTTTGTGCTTCATTCAATCAATCAATGTGCATTTATTAAATGTTTGCCATAGATATATGCTAATTGTGAAGTTTTAAATATACCATCTATTTATGCAATACACATGTGTGTACAAATACACATACACACATTGCACACCTATACATGTATAGATATGTGTGTGTCTATACACATATGCATACCTAGCCGCATATATGTATATATGCATGCGTAGACACATATCCATGGATATACATAGGAATGTCTATATGCATGCATATATAATGTATATGTAATATGTGTGCATGCCTATCTATACATGAATATACATACCTATACACATAATATGTAATGAACACACATTTATACATATGCACATGCAAAAATATACATACATAAATGCCTATACAATGCACAATACACATATGGATGAAGGCAGTTGTTCATGCATAGTTGTATAATGTATATACATCTCAGCACACATAAACAAAATGTGCGTGTACATACACACAAGTACACCTACGTGTGCACATGCACATATGTGTACATGTATGCGTGCACATATAAATATACACACATATACATATGCATGCAGCTAGGTGGTATAGTGTATAAAGTGCTGAAGCTGGGTCAGGAAGACCTGAGTTCAAATCCTGCTAGAAAATCTTAGGTCAATCACTTAGTTGCTGTCTGCCTCAGTTTACTTATCTATAAAAGGGGGATAAACATTGCACCTATCTCCCTGGGTTGTTGTGAGGATAAAATGAGACCCTATTTGTGCTGCACCTTTTAAAACCTTGAAGTTCTATATAAATGCTGGCTATTATTCCATATGTATGCCAAGTGCTTTGTATCAAATGGGACTTTGTGGCTTGATTGAAATGCATGCGCTGTTAACAGAGCTGCTTTTGCTTACATAAGTATTGTTTGTCAGAAGGGTTCATGTTTAATGTATAACATCACAATGTCACCGCATTAGAAGTAGAGGGGATTGTGGGGCTATAGTGGAAAGAACAGTGACTCTTGGAGCACAGGCACTGTACCCATTTCTAATACTACCGACATGGCCCTGGACAAGTCATTTCATTTCCCTGGGTCTCAGTTTCCCTACCTGTAAAATGAGGGAATTAGACTTGGATCTCTTCCAGTTCGAGGTTTAGGATCCTCAGCATGCAGTCTGTGCTTGTGTGTCCATGTGTTCATCTGAAGAGACTCATCACATGAAGTGCATGGAGCTCCAGACTTGGCATTAGGAAGACCTGGGCTTGGATCCCCTCCCTGACAATCACTTACTGCCCATGGACCAGTCCCTTTTCCTTCTTCTCTGAGCCCCAGGTAACTCTTAGATTACAAGTTAGAGGTGAGTTCCAATCTGTGTTGGTCGAGATTCCCACCCAGATGAAGTCACAGGTGCTTGATGCCTTGACGTCCCTCTTCCTGTATTTCCTGGTGATGCTGGATAGCTATGATTCAATGGAAAATCATAGAATCCACCATAGAGGCCACGGAGTTCAATCCTCTCTTTTAAAATACATTTTTAAATTAAAAAACAACCTGAGTCACAGAGAGGTCCTATAGCTAGCACTCAAGGAAGAGTTTGAACCCAGCCTTTCCTGATTCCCCCAGTCCTACCCACTGCATCACAATGGTTCCCCTCTTAATACTGGGGAGCCAAAGTACAAAGTTGAGGGGACCCCCAAAAGACTATGGAGAAAGTATACACTAACACATGACCAGCAATGACCAATAGGTCCCTCCACACTTGGCTGGCACATAAAAGCAATGTATGCTGGGTCCTTCCAGTGGAACATAAACTCCTTGAGGGCAGGGGCTGTTTCACTGTTGGCTTTGTTTCCTTGTTCTTGATATTCAGTAGGTGCCTAATAAATGATTGTTAAATTGAATGGAAGGGATAACAGGCACAGAGATTTAGATCTGAAAGGGACCCTGGAATTCACCTAGTGCATCCTCACCCCACGCCCCTCATTTTACAGATGAGGAAAATGAAGGCCATCAAGGTAGGGTGGCCTGCCCAGCATCATATGGATAAAACATTTGCATATTTTCTCTCACTCCCATGTCCACTGCCTTGCATAGTATTCTCCAAAGCCTTAAGACTAGAGGGGATAGCAAACAAGCATGGACTCCAATTGGTCTACAGATCCAGCCATCTAGATGAAAATACAGTGTCCTTCAGTCCCACGTGTAGCCACACATGGTCTCTCTCCACCCCATGCTTCCCCACAGAGTTGTTGAAAGTCTCTCTCTGTGAATCTCTTGTAAATGTATCAGTAATCAATGAACAGAGTTCAAGATGTTCTATTAAGTGACAAGCAGCATGTTTTCTGTCTCTCTGACTTAGGAAACATACCATAGAAGTGCCTTGGGGAAGGTGGGAACCAACTGGGGAGTCTTGTGAGCATTTACATTGCAAGGAAAATGAGGGCAGAACAAACTGCAAGGTAGATGTGCCTTAATGTGGATTGAGGTGATCGATGCAGGTCTTAACTGCATCCAGGCAGAGGTAGTATTGACCTGAAGTCATGGCTTCTGTGGCTGTCTACCATTTTCCTGCTGGCTTCTTGTCTTAAAAATGGCTCATGCAACTGGAAGGAATTATTCCCATTCATGGTAAAGACTTCTGTAATGAAACAAAGGGAAAGAAAGAGAAGATGAAGAGAGGGATACAGAAATGGATGAAGCAAGATGGAGAAATCCTTAGCAGGACAGAGTTAAGGGGAGATGGGACAAAGGGAGGAAAATGGGAGAATTTGGAGTGGCCCATTTTTTGGCTCATATTTAAGTGGGGCACCCTCTAAATATAACAGGAGAAATGACAAGACAAAGGTGGTGGGTTAGTGGAGAGGGTGAGGAGGAGAATCTGTATTTCTTTCTAACTGTGACCCAGGCTAAAAATGGAAATCTGGTAAGAAGGGAATTTCTATGGCATAGATCCCTTCCTGAATCACAGGTTCTTTTCACCTTGTATTTGACCTTTCCCATGTCTTTAAGGCATATGGGAGGGACTATCCAGCCCCCCAAACCCCAACCATCTCCCCACCCCGACACAAAAGGATAATAAAAAATTGGCCCCCACACCTACCCATCCTCCTCCTTGGTTCTGGCATACTGCTGCTAGAGTGAAGAAAAAGGGGGCAGAGGGTGCTAGGAATCCCTGTCTGTACACATTAACTGACCTGTTGGCACTCCAAATGTGATAATTAAGTCTGGGAGAATACCTGGTTCCCAAGCCAATTGGGGAAGTATTATTAATTTTAAAGAACATGAAACCAGCAGTTGGGATCTGAGAGCTTTGACTAGTTCCAGGACTATAATTAGCTGTGTCACCTTGTGCAAGTTACTCCACCCTCTCAGGTTTTCTATTCCTTCCTCAGCAGAGGGAGGTAATTTGGACAGATGACCTAGAAGGTTCCATATAGTTCTAGGCCTCTTGGTCTGTTTTCCTGTATCTGTGTCTTTCTTGATGTCATAGTGAAAGTATGAAATTCCTGTTTTGTGCTTTTGAAAATCTTTTGCAAGAAAAGTCACTGACTGCACTTTGATCAGAAATGCTAAAGCCTGGTATGTATTACCAGGCAGTCAAAGATAGAGACAATGATCCAATGCATGCCAAATTATTGCTACAGCTCCGTGACAGCAAAAAACAAAACAAAAAACAAAACAAAAACAAAACTGGAAACAAAGTGGGTTTCCAGTGACTGAACGAATTTTAGGGTATGAATGTAGGAAATGTCATTGGACCTCAAGAAATAAGGAATTTGGAGAAACATGAGAAGACTTTTCTGAAATGATCCAGAAGAGGGAAATACAAGTAGAACCAAGAGGACAAAGACTGCAGTAACATAAAGGAAAATGTCATTGAAAGACATCATAGCCCTGGGCAAGTCACTTAACCCCAATCCCTCACTAAAAAAGAAAAGAAAACAAAGACAGCATAGCTCTGATGAATGAGGAACCAACCTTGATTTTAGTAAACTGGAAGGCAAAGATACTACTACCATGTTGGCAGAGATCAAGTGGACCATAGGCACAGAATGGATGTACAGATACATTCATTGTCAGACATGACCAATGAGTTCCTTTGTATTACTTAGCTATACTTTTTTTTTTTTGTTACAAGCAAAAGTTTTGTGGAATAGAGTTAGGAGCATTAAGAAATGACAGTAATGTAAAAAAGGCATCAATAAATTTTTTTAAAAAAAAATATGTCTAAGGGGTAGCTAGGTGGTGCAGTGGATAGAGCACGGCCCTGGATTCAGGAGTACCTGAGTTCAAATCCAGCCTCAGACACTTAATACTTACTAGCTGTGTGACCCTGGGCAAGTCACTTAACCCCAATTGCCTCACTTTAAAAAAAATATGTGTAGTCACATAAAGTTGAAGTTTGATGATGTTTACTCTAGACCTTCAATTTCATGAGTATATGTAACTCCTACTGTGGAAATTCCCATCATGGCTGATGATCAGTGATACATTTATAACATAGTCTTGGAGAGCAGCCTGGGGCAATGGGAAGTTAAATGATCTGTCCAAGGTCACACAGAAAGTATGTTATCAGAGGCAGGACTTTAACTTCTCAGAAAGGTCTGTTAATCAGCTGTCCAATTGTTTCACTCGCTATCTATGTGACTTTCCAGACTACAACATTCTTCTATGGCCTTCTGTGTTGCCTTCTCCTATGAGAATGCAAGATCCTAAGAGGGCAGGAGTTGACTTGCCTTTGCATTGATATTCCCAGCCCTTAGCACAATTGAAACAAGTGTCATAAGAGGATTTCTAATTTTTCTGTATTGGCTCCAGAACAACCATTTAATTTTTACTTTTTTTGGGGGGGGGGGGCAATGAGGGTTAAGTGACTTGCCCAGGGTCACACAGCTAGTAAGTGTCAAGTGTCCGAGGCTGGATTTGAACTCCTAAATCCAGGGCCGGTGCTTTATCCACTGAGCCACCTAGCTGCCCCAACCATTTATTTTTAAAGCAAGTCATCTTAACCAGCTGAAGCTTTTAAAAATTTAGGTGAGACTTTCAGAAGTTTAATTTGGGTGGTTAACTGATTAACAACAAAAGAATTTCTGGTTCTGGTTGACTAGTTAACAACAACAACAAAAAAAGAATTTCTTAATTCTATTTACTGATGAGCCTTTCCTGGTTAGTTTGCAAATTCCAGAATAAATCCTCCAGTATTTGCTGATCAGTTTACTGTTTTACCTGATGTAAGATCTTATTCTTCTCTATTTACTCTTCAGTGTGTAAATCTTTCCTTCTCCCTTTGTCCTCTATGAAAATCCCAATTGTATTTGTCTTGCCTTGTCCTATATAAGATTTTTGAAAACACTACTCATGACCCATTAGTTTATATGCACCATGGAACTGTGCTTTGACCATATAATAAGTGGGTTATAAAATGTCTCCGCATGTTGATAAGTATTTATTAAGTGCCTACTATGTGCCAGGCAGCAGCGCTGATCAATGAATCCCTGAGTATTTTTATATCACATAGTTAGTATGTAATAGAATCTTTATCATTCCTGACTCCAAGGTCAATGCTTTTGTATTACAGATTGCTTTCTCTTAACGTTCATGGGAAAATGTATCTACATTTATATATGTTCAATCAAATTCACTAACATTAAATAGCCTATTTCAGATCCTATTATTATATAAGCTGGTTATCCCAGTAAAATGAGATCTTAAGACTTAATGTGGATGAAAGGAAATGATGAAGTGTTTCCATCTGATCTCCCTGAGTTAGAATGCTTTACAGGTACAATACAGATCACCAACACCGTTTAAATATATTTTACATCTTGCCAGTCACAGCGCTAGACACTAGGAATACAAAGGCGAATACAAGGAGCAGTGCCTGCCCTCCAAAGGCTTATAATCTGCTAGGGGCTGGGAGGGGATATTACAGAGACATTAGTAAGTACATACAAGGTGATTTGAGAAGGGAAAGAGCCCTAACGTCATCATTTATATACTTTAAACATTCTTTTTCTTTTTAAATTGTGAGTTCCAAACTCCCTCCCTCCCTCCCATCCCCTACCCCATCCACTGAGAAGACAAGCTGTATGATATCAATTATACATGAGAAACCAAGCAAGCCGTTTCCACATTAGCCATAAGGGAAAGAGCTCTAACAACTGAGAATATCGGAGAAGGCGTCTCAGTCCTTTAAAAACCCTCTAGATGAAATCAAATAGATTATAGGACAAACCTCAGGCCACAATGACCACTGATCAAGTACAAGGGCTATTTAATTTATGTTAGTATTTTCTTTTAATTCTTTTACTTAATTTGATCAATGTTTTTGAAAATATGGAAGAAACTCCTTAATGTAGATGAGATGAAATAATCTCATATTTCAAGATTGTTGTGAGGAAAGTGCATTGTAAATTTAAAAGCACAGATGTGAGGGTGATCATTAATTATGTAGTCCTTCGAAAAATGTTCAGTTGAAAAGCTAATAGCACATCTTATGGAATTTGGGTTTTAAAAGGCTATACCCAAAGCAATACATTCACTGCTCCAGATTTATAGGACAAAAGAGGAAGGTTGCCAGAGCAACAGCTGAAATGAAGACATTTTATATCTAGAGCAAGAATGGGACAGTCGTAAAGCAGAAGGATTAGAAATTGGATCATTCGCTTAAGGTCTTGGAAAGGTTGAGGGCAGTGTAACGTGGACATCAGGGTTACAGCTGCTAGGATTATAGGATCACAGGTTTTGGAACTAGAAGCCACCTCAGAGGCCATTTAATCTACCCTCCTCTTTTCATTTTACAGATGGAGAAACTGAGGCTGGTGGCACTGTAGTGACTTGCCCAAGGTCATATAGGTAATAAATCTTAGAGACAGTAACTCATTTCTTCTGATGCCAGTTCTCTTTTCACTGTAACATGCTAAGGATAACACCCCATAAGAAGACCTACCTCAAGGAGTTCGTTTGAGGCTCAGATGTGATAAGGGAAATGAAAAGTTCTATAGAAATGTCAGCTGTTAAAATTACTTCTTTGGAGTGTTTTGCAAATGGCAGGCTCCTTTTTAAAGCCTTCACTGAAGCCTGAAGACATCTCATCTTTGCCAGATGACTCAAACAATCATTTTTTTTTGGTGAATTTGTCTGAAATAGGGCAATCAGCATGATTATTGTTGAATGCTGACTCAGTGGGACAGCTACAGGATCAACCCCATTTTCCCAATTCTCCTGGAACACTCAATGAGGCCAATAACTTTTTTTATGCCAGGATGAGTTTTTTCATAAAGAAGTTTGGAAAATGTCCAGATCGTCCCACCAGATCCTTTTGAATTCATTTGGAATTTGCTGATCCAGAGACTTGTCTGTTCTCCAATGCTGGAAGCCCCTTCAACAGAAGGCAAAATCTTTCATTCTACCAAAAAGAGATAAGGCTTTAGATGTAAATTCCATTGGGAGAGAGAGAGGTAACTTATTAAGTTTAACTAAATTCCCACAAAGATAGAAAGGAGCTGCAATGGGAATCTGGTGCAAATGCAAAGAGTCTAAGATAGCATCACCTCATAGGGAGAAGATAAGAAGCCTGCTCTGGGAGAGTCATTATCACATGGAATGGAAGGGCCTGGAGAGACTGTATAGTTTTCATAGGCATTATGCAACTGGTCCCAGCTTGCTACCCACACATCTAGGGAAACATTGTTTTTTGTTTGTTTGTTTGTTTGTTTTTTGGATTGGCTGTGTACATGGAACGGGGGCCATCTTCAAAGGACTGAGTCATACTTGGAATCTTGTTGACTTTTGCTCCCAACTCCCAGTAAGAAAATAATGCTGTAGGGAGAAAGACCTTGGGGGTTTCTTCCCTGTGAAAGAAAGGGCTGCAGTTCTTTGCCTCTGCATTTGTACTTTTCCATTCTTAGGTAAAGGGATAAGAGCCTCTGATCTAGTGAGTTTAGAAATGTCAGGAGGGTGTTCTGATATCCCACTGTCCCACATTAGGGATCTGCAGTAAGCACAGCTCGATGCCCCAAGGAGCAAGGAGTGAGCTTCATGAGCTATTCCAGAGTAGCTGAGATGAGGACTTATCTAGGTGTCATGCTACATCTATTTATGAACTTGGTGGGACCAATGGTACATAGTAATTGTACTAAGAGTCTATCCCCAAGGTGGAGAAGATGGCCAGAACCCTGATGTTTCCATTGTAATGAGAATGAATCAGAATAGGACTCACAAATAATTGCTAGCATTTATATAATACTTTAAGGCTTGCAAGGTGGTTTACATTTTGTCCTTATAGCAACCCTAGGAGATAGGTGCTATGATTAATATTCATTTTCCAGATGAGAAAACTGAGGAAGACAAAGGTTAATTGACTAGTCCAGGGTCACAAGCTTATAGGCACCTGGGGCCCTATTTGAACTCAAGCTGACTCTACCTTCAACACTTTATCCACTAGCTGCCTCCACAAAGCTTCCATAGAGGTTCTAGATCCTTTGCTGAGATAATCTCTTGTTGACTTGAGGGAAGAGGGGGAAAACAGATAGGGAAAAGAAAGGGAAGGGACTCCACAAAGGAGCAGAGAGAAAGGATAAAGAATGGAGAGGGAGAAGTGAAGGTGTTTCTCAGAAAATTGTCTTTGCTCCTGATGTTCAATGTGACCTTGGACAGATCATTTCATCTCTGGACCTTGATTTCTTCCTTTGTAAAATGGGTACAAATAATGACCTCTGATCTCTAAGATCAGAGCAGTCATAGGAGACAACTTAATTTCAATATAACTTTTAAACTCATAGGCTCACAATGGCCACATATAATTTTAGAGATGGAAATGACTAAAGAGGCCATTGGTCCAATCCCCTAATTATACAAATAAAAGTTGAGATTTGGAGGGAAGGGTTAGATCAGCCTTGGGATTTCATGGGAATAGATTGATCTCCTGTGCAAACTCTCTCCATGGTTGCATAAGGGCTACTAGTCTCCAACTGGCAGTCTGAGAGGGTTCCCTGGGGCCCTATGAAGTTAAGTGTCTTGACCTTGTTGACACAAATAGTATCCAGGACTTAAACATGGGTGGTCTTCACTCCCTAGTTGACCCTCTACTCCCTACACATTCTGCCTCTCATAGCAGATATTATGATTCCTTTGTAACAGATGTGGAAACTGAGGCTTGGAGTAATCTAATGATTGCCCAAGATCACAAATATAACAAGTGATAGTTGCAAGATTTGAACCCAGGTCTCCCAAACTCCAAAGTTGGCCTTAATCCAATGCCCCATGCTTCTTCTTGTAAAGGTAGTGTTAAGGGCTAAAATTCTAGCTAAACTGTCTAAAATATCTAATGAGTGGTCGCCAATCAATTACAAGCTTGCTAAACTGTCTAAAATATCTAATGAGTGGTCGCCAATCAATTACAAGCTTTAGCAAGAGTTAGACTTTTAAGCATTTATTAAGGAGAATAAGACTTTGGTAAAGAGAGAGAAAGGCCTAGATTCCTATCTATTAAAGGGAGAGCACATTTCTAGCTCCCTTCTCCGCCAGCGTCCTCAGGAAAAAGCGCGAGACTGAGCGCCAGTCTCTTCCTTCCCCCTCCCACTAGCCCGCGTCACTTCCTGATGCCAAAGAAAAGACTCCTGGTCTTGCCCTCAAAGACCTTCCCTTCATGGGCAGAACTCTTCTACAGTAAGTATCCAGCAGGTGGCGTCATTCCAATCGTTACAGTAGACTATGCAAAAGGCTGCCTGTGAGTTCTGAGGACCAATTCTTTACTGCCTCTACCCCTACTCCATTAAGAGGAAAAAATGAGATGTCAAAAAAAAAAATAAAAAAGCACGGGCAGAGAGATCCCGGTTCCCAAAGTACAGTCACCCTTGTGAAATGGCCTTTTCCAATTCTAAAAAATATCTTAGTTCTGTGGAGCAGTTAAATGTTAAAGACTAAAATCCATTTTTCACAAGCCTCATTGTCACATGGCTTATTCAAGGAGCTCTCAAAGCTACCCTGGAGTGCTGTCTTTTGTGGAATGGAACAGACTTGCCCCTTGGCACCTCTTAGTCGCCTCAGGCACCGTGAAGCTAGATGCCAGTGTTTTAGGGACAGAATGTCTCTAGAATGCTGATGTAAGGCTAATGGTGAGTTTGGAGGCAGAAGAGGCAGTGAAATGAGCAATAATGTAAAACTTTGTGGTAAAGCAGAATGTGGTGCGGGCTCTGAAGTCAGAGGACTTGGGTTCAAATGTTATTTTTGTGACCTTTGGAAAGTCACTTAACCACCCTGGGCCTGTTTCCTCATGTGTAAAATGAGGGGGTAGGGCTGGAATGTCTCTGAGCTCCCTTCAAGCTATAAATTTATGATTCCCTAAATCGCAGAAAATCTGTTATGGGGGGAGGGTGAAAAGTGATCAAAATTCATACCGATCTAGTCTCAGTAAGAAGGTCCTGTTCTAATGGGAAATCTCATGTGGCCACTGAAGACGAAGGCCTTGTGTCACCATGAAGTCTCAAGATGATTGCTTTAATTTTGGTTTCCAGGGACACCATAATCATGAAACAAATGCTTGCTGAAAATCCATTAGGAGAAAGGTATTCTCTCCCTAAACTGCTGCTCAAATGTGATAATCAGTTTGAAGCATTTTGTAGATCCCCAAATACTAAATAAATGTCAGTTGTTATTCAATGAATCAATCATTAAGGATTTTCATGCCTACTGCGTGTTAGTGGTCACTGTGCTAAGCTCTGTGGATAGAGAAACGAAAATGAAACAGTTATTGCCCTCAAAGAGTTTATATTCTAGCAGGAGAGACATCATGTACAGATTCATCTCCACCGCTGCCACCATCATCACAACTTATCTGTGCCTTCTTTTTCCATGTGATTCTCCTCCCTGGCATTAGTCTCTATCCTGGAAACCTTCTTCTGGGACTTTTATGGAGCACAAGTTGAACAGGAGTCAACAGTGTGCTAGAATGGTCAAGAAAGCCAATTCAAAGTTGGAATGCATTAATAGAGGCATAGTAACCAGGAATCAGGAGGTAAGAAGCTTGTCCTGTGGCATGACCAGACCATATCTAGAGGATTTCTTTCAATTCTAGACACCACATATTAGGCAGGGCGTTGATGACCTCAATAGATTCCAGAGCAGGGCCACCTGAATGGTAAAGGGTCTTGACTTCATGTCATATATGTTGAAATGACTAAGAGAATTTTTAGGCCAGAGAAGAGAAAACTCAGGAGAGCAGAACAGGGTCAGTATGGTGGTGTTCAAGTATTGGAGGGAATATCACATAGAAAAGGATAAGGCTTGGGAAGCTAGGTGGTGCAGTGAATAAAGCACTGGCCTTGGATTCAGGAGGACCTGAGTTCAAATCCAGCCTCAGACACTTGACACTTAACTAGCTGTGTGACCCTGAGCAAGTCACTTAACCCTCATCGCCCTGCAAAACAACAACAACAACAACAACAACAACAACAAAAGAAAAGGATAAGGCTTGTTCTCCTTGACTGAAGAGGGCAGAACCAGGAGCAATGGGTATTTCAAAGAGGCAAATTTAGGCTTTTTAATAGGAAAAAACCACTCTTTACACTGATCAAATTGAGAGGCCTTAAGTGTAAGGCAAAAGTCCTTAAAAATTAGAGCTGCTCCAAAGCAGAAGAAGCCACATTGGAAAGGAGTGGTGTCCCCATTAGTGGAGGTCTTCATGCAAAATCTGGTAGACCACTGGTTAGGTGAGCTGGGTAGGGTATTCTTTTCCAGCTCTGGCTTGGACTTATGGCTTCTGAGGTTCTATCTGTGAGTCAATGATCTCTTCACAAATACAACTCACATTTTGGGCAGCTAGGTGGTGTAGTGGATAGAGTACCAGTCCTGGAGTCAGGAGGATCTGAGTTCAAATCTGAACTCAGACACTGAGTGACCTTGGGCAAGTCACTTAACCCTGATTGCTTCCCATAAATAGGCAAACAAATAAATGCAACTCCCACGTCTATAGTATTTTAAGCCATACAAAAAATGTCCTTACAACAATCTCATAAGGGAGATGGTGCAAGTGTTATGCTTATTTTAAGGTTAAGAACACTGAAGCTTAACAGATTCAGATGACTGCCCACAGTCACTGAGCTAGTCATTTTCAGAGTTAGAATCACAGGATCTGAGTGTAAATGTTTTTCTCTGCCACATAGTACCAATGTGACCTTGAACAAGTCATTTCAACACTCTGGGTTTTGGGATTCTCATCTGTAAAACGGACCCTGTTACATTTTGGTCCCTTCCACTTCTAAACGTATGATCATACATGACTCAAAGCCAAGTCTCCCAGCTCCAAGACCAACTGAACTGTTCTCACCCCTCCACTGTGCTTCCTGCACTTTAGTCCTCTGTAAGAAGTCAAATAGTGGCATGTGGAGTTCTGCCTTCAGAGCCGGAGGATCTTGGTTTGAAACCCCTCTGGTACTTGCTGTTTGTGTGACTTTGGGTGAGTCACTACTTCTTTGGGACTCAGTATCCTTATCTGTAAGATGAGGGGGTTAGAAGACATGGTCTCTGAAGTCTTTTTCAGCCCTATTACTATGGTTCTCCAACCCACTTTAAAATTCTGACTATGATACCTGGGGGGTCCAACTGGTCACTCAGCTCTCACTTGTGGCTCTAAGAAGCAGGGGGCGCAGCTGCCACAGCCCTGTGGCATCATCTTGGCAGGTGAACTAAACTAGGATGAACATAACCAGCAGGCCTCCATCTCATCAGCAACTTAGAGGGACGTCTCCCAAATGGGGGAAGACTTTCTCTGGTAGAATGGGCGGATGAGAACAATCTGTTTCGAAGTCCATAAGGGTGGCTAGAGCGGGCACTGCAGAGCAGTCAGAGCTTAGTCCAACACCAGTGATGTCCCGGTCATCCACTGTATCCTGAGCCATTGCCATCTTAACTTTTGTCTTGCTACTGGACTTCAATGACTCTGGAAGAGAGAAGCTGATGAATGCGCAGCTCTGCCTCACTTAAATCCTATTCACACCTGAGTCAAGACATCACTTGTGATGCCATTGGTCTTATTCAAAAGTGAAGGACAGGGGCAGCTAAGTGGCACAATGGATAAAGCACCGGCCCTGGATTCAGGAGGACCTGAGTTCAAATCCGGCCTCAGACACTTGACACTTACTAGCTGTGTGACCCCTGAGCAAGTCACTTAACCCCAATTGCTTCACCCCTCCCCCCAAAAAAAATAGAGGACAGAAACAACATGCCACCTAATACCTGTATGACCTTGAGCAAGTCACTTCTCCACTGTGAACCTGTTTCTTCATCTGGAAAATGAGGACATTTGAAATAATGTCTACATTTCCCTCTAGCTCTAAATTTCTGACTCCATGGGTCCCATTACTTTCTGAAAATACACACAACATGCCTTTCTAAGGGAATGTTTGGGTTCAAATCCTTACCTGAGTAATGATAGAAATGTTTTTCCTCCTCATGAAGATGTGGCCTGTTAGAGAGGCAGGGAAAAAGAATCCAATTGAGGGAAGAATCTGGCTGACTGCCTTCTTCTCAAACAAGAAAATATCCCCTGTAGCATCTTGGAAATCAGATGCTGGGCATCTCCAGGCACAGAATCGACTTTCCAATAATGGATTTTTGACAGTAGGGGGAGGGGAAGGCATTATGTTTGCAGTTAAAACGTGTGATTTTTTTTTTCTTAGCCTGCCTGAAAAGTCAATGGGCCCTACCCTGCAGGAAGCAATGGATAAGGTGGTGATAATTGTGAGAAAGGTGAAATACATGGTGGCTGTTGGACCAGAGGACCAGAGATGGCTCAAGAGGGAGAGAGGGAGGTTCAAACTGCTTCTGGGCTCGTACAGGTGCCAGAAGCCTCAGGGAAAATGGCAGTCGTTGGTTTCCAAAACCTGCCAAAGACCTGCCCTCCACATCTGCTTCTCCTCGACTGCAGGCTCCCAAAGCCTTCCCTTCCCTCGCTGGCTCCTCTCCCTTCCTCTCTACTCCCTGGAAGTGTGAATGAATCCTGCCCACTCACTTCACTGGGTTGCCTCCATCCTTCTCTCTTCCCTCTGCCTGTTTCTTTCTCTCCTCATTCTTTCCTTCCCATCCTTCTTCTTGACCTTCCTGGCCACCATCTTGTGGCTCCACCTCCCTTTTTATCCTTTAATTGGTCTGCTGCCATCACTAACTACAGCCTCACTGCCATGGTCAGAGAGGCTGGGTCAGGACCTCCCTGGTAGATGCCTCTGACTTCCTCAAGTTTCTTTCAAGCCTCAGATCAAATTCCACTGGATTCAGGAGGTCGTTTTGTTTCCCCTAGCACGAATGCCTTCCCACTACAGAGGTCCATGAACCATTTTTTTAAATTGGAGATTATTTCAATATAATTAGCTTCCTTTGTAATCCTATATATTTTATGCACTTAAAAATGTTATTCTCAGAAAGGGTTAATAGGCTGCAACAGCTTTCCAAAAAAAAAGGACCATAACATTAAAAGGCTAACATTGTAATAAATAAATAAATGGATGAATGAATGGACTGATAAATAAATAAATGAATAATTACATGGATGAGTGGACGAATATAAATAAATTAATGAATGAATGAATGGATGGATGGATGGATGAATAAATAAGTGGACAAATAAACAAAAAATAAATTGATTAATTGATTAATGAGTTATTGAATGGATAAATGATTGGGTGAATGAATAAATAAATGATAATGAGCAGCAACATCATTACTATCAACAACAGCTAGCATTTATGTTGTGCTTTAAGGTCTGAAAAGCATTTTTACATATGTTGTCTCATTTGATCCTCATAGCAATCCTTTGGGAAAAAATTCTATTATCTCCCCCATTTTACAGATAATGAAACTGAGACTCAGAAAAGTATGGTGACTTGCCCAGGGTCACCCAGCTGGTGAGTATCTGAAGTAGGGTTTGAATTCAGATGTTCTTAACTCCTCTCAACCTCGGTTTCTTCCTCTACAAAATGAGGAGCCCTACATCGTAGGGTTGTTTTGAGGAGATAATATCCATGTGTAAAGTACTTTACGGCTTTTGGAGACCTCAGATGGCTCCACAGCTACCTTTGTTTGCCCTTTCGCTCCAACAAGTGTGCTTTGGCAGTGCCATTAACCAACTTCCAAATGTGGGCGTGGATACTTGAATTATATCCACCCTTTGAGGGTGTGGTGGACTTTCAATGTGTCTCTCCCCACTGGTGACAAACTACCTCCCCACTCATTGGTCATCTCCACTCTGTGGTCGTGGGCTGTGGATTATTCATTTCAGCCTGCCAGCTCACTCCTTTACTGGGCACAGCATGACCGCAGATCGATCGTGAGCAGGATAAAAATGATAAAGTTTGCCACCTGCTTCATTTCAAAGCCATTTACAAGCTGCATTGAATCAGGAACAGGCTTGAAAGTCAATTACTTTGATCTACATGTTTTGGGAGTATGAGACAGTGTTCTTAGGCAGGAAGACGAGTTTAAGGGGAGTTTCTGCCTCTGAATTCAGGCCCAATTATCCTATTCCTGCTAACCATATGACCTCTGAGAAGTCTGTGAGGATGTGTTCTCATCTCTTTAGAAGGATGGTCCATCCCACAAGTCCCATGTGAGGACTGACGTCAAAGGTACAATGGGCACCTCTGAAGATGCTTGACATTTCCCCGATGGTTCTATGACTTCTCACAACCAATCAAAAGACCCAGGATCAGCGGAAGTGACAATCATTACGGCCTTAGGGGGAGGGGTATCCCAGAGTGTTTGTTCACCTCCCCCACCCCAATCCCACAAACTGATTTTATCCTATTTCCCAGGTGCAGTTTGGAATAACGTACTCAAGAACTTACCTAATATGGTAGTTTTTAAAAATAGGCATCTCTGATTTTTTTAGACCTATTTCCTCTTTCTGCCTAAACTCTGGACCCCCTCCCCTACTCCTGCCTAATACCCTGTCTTCTTGCCCTTCTCTGGAAACTTCTGGAAGCTTCCATACCCCAGGCCTGTGTAGTTAAGGCCTTATCAGTCAGAAGTCACTGTCATCCATGCTATGATATCAGATGCACTTAGGCTCTATAAAAGTTCTGACCCTTGCCTGCTTCCCTGAGTTACCCTGGGCATGGGGCCATGGAATATTGGCTGTCCTCCTTCCCAAGGTGGATAGAGGAGCTAGATGTGCACAGCCCCAGGGCTGCTCCCCCCCCTCAGGACCGTTGGTGGTCCCCTTCCTACTCTGCCCACAACCTGAAGACCATGTGCCTATGGTTCCAGCAACCTCCCTAGTGGCATCCTTGTCAGGATGCCTCTGCCCCGTGTTCCTGCCCCTGAGGATCTCATGTTAGGCCACAACCCTTCCCTTGTATGAATTAAAATGCTCAATATTAAAGTTCTGTAGAGCTAAGTCCAACTGGCCTGCCAGGCTTTGAGAAAACCTGCCTGGGTCCCCAGTCTGCAAGAAGTGACTACAGCTCTTGGGCTTCCTAGTCCTAATATGGCCCATTTTGGAGTCTGTTGCTTTGAGGGGGTAAAATAGCTATTCCAAAAGCATCCACTCAACCCTTAGAAAACCAATTCAGTTCAACAAGCTAAGTATCTGGGAGTCTTCCTGGTAGAATGAATAGACTCTAGGACTTGGAGCCAGGAAGAACTGGGTTCAGATCCTGCCTCTGAGGCCATACACTGTGTGACAAGTCACCTCACTAAGCCTCAGTTTTCTCATCTGTAAAATGAGAGAGTGGGATTCTATCATCTCTCAGATCCCTTCCAGTCCTAAATGTGTGGTCCTATCATGTACCAGGCACTGTGCTAGACCCAAAGATACAAAGATGGAGAATAGTCTTAGAATCTATGTGAAAATCAAATTTGGATTAGAAATTAGTATTCTACAAGGTAAAATGGGATAAGGGCTATGGAGAGATCTAAATGCTCTTAGAAATAGGAAGGGGAAGAAATCACTTCGGGAGGAGGAGATATATAGGAAGGCTTCATGGAGGAAGTGAGACCTATAGGGGTGTAGCAGATAGAATGTTTGACTTGGAGTCAGGTCGATATGAGTTCAAACCCAACCTTAGATATTTACTAACTATGTGCAACCTCTGCCTGCCTCAGTTTCCTCATTTATAAAATGGGAATAATAACAGCACCTACTTTATGGGATTGTTGTGAGGATAAAATATGACACTTGTTAAGCACCTTGCAAACCTTCAATGGCTGCATAAATGTTACTTCTATTATTATTATCATTATGAAAATTATTCTAGCTGTTCCCTGTATTGAGTCTTGAAAGAAGAGAAGGTGCTCCACAGCCAAGGATGAGGAAGGAAACCATTCTGATCATGGCAAGGCTTGTTGTCTTGCAAAGCCCTCTACTCTGGGGGCACAAAGGCAAAACATTAACCAATTCCTGCCTTCAAAGTGCTTACATGCTACTGAGACTACTGAAGGGTGATGGGTGGAGGCATGTTATAGAATTGCCATTTCCTAGTTATGTGGCCCTAGACAAGTTACTTATGCTTTGTTTGCCTTAATCCACTGGAGAAAGAAATGGTAAACCACTCCAGTATCTTTGACAAGAAAACCTCATGGATAGTATAGTCCACAGGGTCACCAAAAGTTGGACATAACTGAACAACAACTAAGGTTATAGAATAGATGATTTATAATGGCCCCTCCAAGCTCTATGGCAATAAGCCAATTTCTAATTGTCTTAGGCCGAGGAGTAATAAAGAGGGAAGAATTAGAACCCAAATCGGTGCTCTTCCATTATACCTCTAGACTGGAGGGGAAAAGCAGTGTTAGTTTTCTGATCTGAGCATCTTTCCTCTTCCTTCTCTAAACAGTAGCTTCATTTCCTCTTGGAGTCTTCCTGTACTGTGTGTTGCCACCCCCATAGCAAGACAAGCCAGGAAATTTGGATACACAGAAGGGGAGAAAGCAGATGGTTTTATTTCTGATGAGATTCAAGAGCCGATTTTTTCCAGTTACAAAAAGACACTGTAGGCTTGACAGAATGAACATATGCTCAGTTAGGAAAATCAGGGCCTAATAATAATAATAACAACAACAATGACTCACATCTCTATAGTTGAGCTTTACAGAGAGCTTTCCTTACAACCACCTTGCATAATAAATAGTATGAATATTATGATCTCCATTTTACAGATGAGGAAACTGAGGCTAAGACAAAATGAATTCCTTTCCCAGACTGTCATTTCTAGGAACTATTAGAATTAGTAGAAGAACTAAACTCTTCCAACATGTCCTAAACAGCTCTATGATCCTCTAATTCTATGACTACTATTACCATGGAGAGCAGGGATTATTTCATTGTTACTGGATCCCTAATACTTAGCACAGTGCCTTGTATATAATAGGTGCTTAATAAACACTTGTTGATTAACTGATCCCATTTTGCCCCTGTTGGTGCTGATAAGTCCACCTGTACCCTTTAATTATGTGTGAATCTTGTCACTATCTTTTCATAAATATTCTATTGTTCATCAACCCAACATGCTAGAGCCCTTCCTCTTCCTCTTTTATTATTTTGTGAGCACCAAGGCAAAGCTCCACACTTTTGCTGTCCTACTGACACCATTTTCTCTTGCTATGTGATTGGCCCACTTTCTTTGGACTTTATGCATCTTTTATGCCACACCACGTCCATAAGTCATTACAGGTAATAAGCTGCAACTTGCTTCCAATCACCATGTGTGTTTCCATTGCCCTTGGGGTCAAAGTGATTCTCCTGAGATCATGGTACTCCATGATTTTCAGCAATCCAGCATCATCAGGAGAATACTGATGTTGAAAAGATGGACTTTTGTAGCAGGGGCAGAGGGAGGTCATTCAAATGTCTGTAGAGTTTCTCAGATGTGATGGTGAATGCAGTGACTCTCCTCTTCCCCAAGTGGTTAAGTACCTGAAGGGCTGGTGCATAAGTGTAGGATTAGCCTTTCTCTATGTGGTCCCAGAGTGCTAAACTAGAAGAAATGGATGGAAGTTGAAAAGAGGCAGATTTTGGCTCTAAGTAGAGGAAATCTACCTTACAACTTGAGCTGTCCAAAAGCAGAATGGGCTTCCTCAGGAGATGTGATTCCTCAGTGGAGGATGGATTCGATTGGATGACTAATTGTCAAGAGTACTGAAAAAGAGATTCCTTTTCAGTTGTAGACTAGCCTTGGTTGTTCCCAAAGAAGCACTGGTTTCTGGGAAGGAGGAGGAAAAACCCAGAGTCAGGGGTAGAGCCAAGAGCAAAGTGAGCATGACCTGGGTACCTAATGAAATGGAACTCCAGATCAAGGACTCGCCATTCAAGAGAGGAAAGCCACAGGGCAGAGGAATTTCCATGAATAGAAGCCTATCAAGAAAAGGAAAATTCAGTGATCCCTAATATCTCTTCTGGTTCTAAATCTATGATCTGCTGGTTGGGGTAGATTAAATGATGATACTGAAAGACAGGAAGAAAGCAAAACTAGTGATTTCTCATTTTGCTTCTGCTATCTCTGACAAGGAGAAAATCCTTTAGATTAGAAAAGAGTTCAAAATAGCTAATGAGGAATCAAAACTCAAAATAAATGGGTCCATAGTAAGAGAAGACCGCACTGTCCATGATGAGTTTGTCAACTGAACTCTATCCCACAGCACATCAAGACCTGGTGGATCTGATTACTGAATCACTATTAGTGATCTTTGAATGGCCATGAAGGACAGGAGTAGTACCATGGAATTAGAGACACAAAAAGGTTTGTATTTTTTAAAAGGAAGAGAAGGGTTTTGTGAAGTATTGTTTAGAAATCCCAGGGTGGCAGATTTAGGGAAGGGGAAAAGAAAAATCTTCCTGACAATGAGAGCTGTTTGAATGGAAGAGTGAATGAATGAATGAAAAACAAAATCTTATCATGTGTGATGCATTCAGTGCTAAACACTGGGGATATAAATACTTTTAAAAGCAAGATAATCTCTGTTCTCATGGAATTTAAATTGAAACAGGAAAGAACAAACCTGGAATTAGACACTTCTAAGGGTGGTGGGTACTTCCACAAGCAAAGCATGCATGGCTGTTTTTGGACATATCAAGAAAGGGTTCTTATTCATGTAAGGCTTAGACCACATGGACTCTGAAATTCCTTCCAACTCAGATTCTAGAATACTGAGTCTTGATCCTTCTTTAAAGTCCTGAAAGGTAAATTTACTGAAATAAATGGCCTCCCTTAAATGTGAATCAATTGATCCTTAAGCATTTTTTTGCATTTTAATATTTTATTGTTTCCAGTTACATATAAAATTTTTTTAAAATTTTGAATCCAAATTGTATCCCTCTTTCCTTCTCCTCCCCTTCATTTAGAAGACAAACAATTTGATATAGGTTACACTTGTTAAGTCAAACAAAATATGTTTCCATGTTAGTCATGTTGTGAAAAAACACAGGCAAAAATAAAGTTTAAAAATGCTTCAATATTCATTCAGACTCCATCAGTTCTTCCTTTGGTGGTGGATGGTATTTTTCATGATAAGTCCTTTGGAATTGTCTTAGATCATTGTATTGCTGAGAATAATGTTGCTAATATTGCTGTTACTGAATACAATGTTCTACTGGTTCTGCTTACTTCACTTTGAATCAGTTCATATAAGTCATTCCAGGTTTTTTTTAAAGCATCCTGATTTCTTATAGCCCAATAGTATTCTTATAGCCCAATAGTTTTCTACTACAATCATATACCACAACTTGTTCAGCTATTCCCCAAGTGATGGGAGTGATTTCTAATTTCCAATTTCAATTTCAAATTCTTTGCCACTATAAAAACAGTTGCTACAAATATTTTTGTACAAAGAGATCCTTTCCCCTTTTTTGATCTCTTTGGGATACAGAACTCATGGCAGTATTACTGGGTGAAAGAATATGCACAGTTTGGTAGCCCTTTGGGCACAGTTCCAAGTTGCTCTTCAAAATGGTTGGAGCAATTAAGAACCCCACCAACAATTCATTAGTGTTACAATTTCCCCACATACCCTCTAATATTTATCGTTTTCCTTTTCTGTCACATTAGCCAGAATAACAGATATGAGATAGTACCTCAAAGTTATTTTAATTTACCTTTCTCTAATCAATAGTGATATAGAACATTTTTTCATATGACTATAGATAGCTTTGGTTTCTTCATTTGAAAACTGTTTATTCATATCCTTTGACTATTTACTAATTTGGAAAATGACTTGTATTCTTATAAATTTGATTCCATTCTCTATATATTTGAGAAATGAGGCCTTTATCAGAGAAATGTGCTGTAATCTACCCCCACCCCCGCTACCAGTTTTCTGCTTTCCTTCTAATTTTGGCTGCATTGGTTTTCTTTGTACAAAAACTTTCTAATTGAATGAAATAAAAATTATTAATTTTATATCCTGTAATGATTTCTATTTCTTGTTTGGTCATAAATTTCTCCATTATGCATAGATCTGACAGGTAAACTATTCCATGATTTCCTATCACCTTTTATGTCTAAATCATGTGATCCACTCTGCTATCTGCTTTATAAGTGAGTTTATCAAATTCACCTTCAAAATTATGATTACTAACTGTGTATTTCCTTCCATCCCTTCCTCCCCTATTTATCTTTCTCATTCTCTCCTTTCTCCCCATCTCTCCTAAAAAGTATTTTGCTTCTGACCACTGCATCCCCCAATCTACCATTTCTTCTATTAACCCCCTCCCCATGCTCTAATCCCTCTCCTCTCCTACTTCTCTGTAGGGTAAGATAGATTCCTATACACAACCGAGTGTGTAAGTTATTCACTCTTTAAGCCAATTCCAACAAGAGTAAGATTCAAGCTTTGCTCACCACCACCCCCATCTTCCCCTCTATCATAAAAGTTCTTTTGGACCTATTTTACGTGAGATAATTTGCCACATTCTACCTCTCCCATCCTCCCTGTACCAATGATTTTCTCTTTCTCACCTCTTCATTTTATTTTCCAGAAATCATCCCACCAAAGTCATTTCATACCCATGCCCTCTGTCTATGGATACTCCTTCTAACTGCCTTAATAATGATAAAGTTCTTAGGAGTTACAAATATTATCTTCCCATGCAGGATTTTAAACAGTTTAACCTTATTGAATCCCTTATGATTTCTCTGTCCTGATTATCTTTTTATGCTTCTCTTGAGTCTTGCATTTAAAAGTCAAATTTTCTATTCAGCTCTGTTCTTTTCATCAGGAATGCTTGAAAGTCCTCTATTTCATTAAGCATCTATTTTCCCCTCAAGAATTTTATTCAAGGGGCAGCTAGGTGGCACAGTGGATAGAGCACTGGCCCTGGAGTCAGGAGTACCTGAGTTCAAATCTGGCCTCAGACACTTAACACTTACTAGCTGTGTGACCCTGGGAAAGTCACTTAAACCCAATTGCCTCACCAAAAAAAAAAATTTATTCAGTTTTGCTGGGTAAGTGATTTTTGGTTATAATCCTGGCTCCTTTGCCCTCTTATATTATCTTCACTGTGACTCCATGATATCTGATTTCTTTCTTTCTGGCTGTTTTCTATGTTTTCTCTTTAACCTGGGAGTTCTGGAATTTGGCTATAAGATTTCTGGGAGTTTGCATTTTGGCATTTTTTTTGTAAAGTGATTGGTGGATTCTTTCCATTTCTATTTTACCCTCTGGTTCTAGGTTATCAGGGTAGTTTTTCTTGATCATTTCTAGGACTTGTGCTAGGCTCAGGGGATTCCAAGATAAAAATGAATGAGATCCTTCCCTCAAAGAACTTGCACTCTATGGGAAAGACAACATATCTCATAAATATTAACAAAATACATACAAATAAATAGAGGCATATCTGGGAGGAGGCATCAGCAAGAGTGAAGAAGAGTCTGAATCTCAAAACCACTCCCTTGCACCTGAATATACTTTACTTGCTATTTTGTAGACAGGTGATGCTAAAAAAAAGTGTAAGCCAAAATGTGTGAATGCTTGAATGTTTGAGATTTATAATATGGTTCCTGTTGTTTTTTTACGCTATGAAACACAAGAGAAGAGAGGAAAGTATGTGTGACTTGAGTAAGAAATTTTGACCAGGAATCACCTCCTAGTAGCATTTCTGTTTAGAAAGGATCTAGAGGCCTTATACCTTTATCTGGGATAGAGAATTTAGGAGTTCACTTCCCTCTACCCCTTCCCTCCCTACCTCGGATGTTCCTCAAGGCTTTGTCTTGATCCCTCTCTTTTCTCTATGTCCTTTTTTGGTAATCTCATCATCTCCCATGGGCTCAGTTATCATCTCTGTACATATGATTCCTACATCTAGAGATCCAGATCTAGCATGCCTTCTGAGCTACAGTTCCCTGATGGATACGTCCACCTAAATGGTTCATCAATACCACAAACCCAACATGTCCCAAACAAAACTTATTCTCTTTCCTAATATATTCACCCATCTCCTAAGTGTAATTTTTACTGAGGTTACCACTCTCCTTTTAGTAACTCAGGGTCAAATCTACAATGAATGACACCTTCAACTTTCTTCCTTTCCCTCACTTCTCTCTCCTAACAACTGCTGAGTCTTGTTGACTCAACCTTCACAATACCTGGCTCACCCTCATTACATTCAGGGAATTGTTCTTACCCTGATAGGAGACAGTGGTAGTTTGAAAAGACTCTGATGATTCAAACTGAGCCATTCTATTCAGTGGTTCAGAAGCTAATTAGCATTTCCAAGGATGATAATAAAAGGTGGCCAATCTCTCTAGCCCCCTTCCTAATTAAGTTGGTGGCAAGTTTATTTACCTAACTAAGCCTTTAGAACCATTCAGCTTCTCTCTTTACTTCCATCATCTCTCTCTCTCTGTAAGTTTCTCTGCATCTCCATCTCTGGGTCTTCCTCACTGTGTCTCTGTGTCTCTACTCATATGTGTAGGCCCTGCCCTTTATCTCTGTGGTTGTCTTGTTCTCTTTCTTCTTCCTCTTTTGTCTATATGTCCTGCTCCCCCTCCCTGCTTCAATCAATCCAAAAAACAAAAATACAATGTATACTCTTTGAGGAGAAAACACTTCTACTTTGGATTTTGTCTCTATGTGCTTGTTTAATGTAGCACAGTGGATAGGAAAACCTAGGTTCAAGTTCTGGTACATAATGATTATTCAGCCCAAGATCACTTCCCCAGACAATTCTCTAAAGTCTATTAAGTGGCAGAGAAGATGGCAATCTGCACTGGTAGAGGGAGTTTCCTCACTGGAAGTTTGCTATACCAATAATGTCATAGATACAGTCCAAAACAAGAATAAAAACCATTAGGGATCATTTTAGGCATCAGTTGCTCTGTCTGTCTCTCTCTGGCTCTGGCTCTCTGTCTCCGTTTCTGTTTCTGTCTCTGTCTCTGTCTCTATCTCTGTCTTCTCTTCTCTTTCTGTGTGTATGTCTGTCTCTGTCTCTGTGTCTCTGTCTCTGTGTCTCTCTGTGTCTCTCTCTCTCTGGCTCAGGACACTGGCCACCAATCGCTCCTTAACTCTGCCCTTGGGAGGGTTGCTCCTGGGGCTCTAGTGTCTGAGTTAGCCTAGGGGTACAGATTTATGTTTGTCCCAATCTTACAACCTTGGCTCATCCACCCCACTCCCACACCCACCAGCATCCACTTATTAGGTTACCAGTTGTGTCTCCTTCACTCACATCTATCAAGGACATTCTATATAACGGCTTTAATTAGAATTGGAATGACAAATCAAAGCACGTAGCTTTCAATACACCCCAGGAATGCATCCCCTCTGCATCCACCCCAAAAGTGGCAGATGGGACATAAGCCCAGAAGTTCAGGTCTGCATTACTCTCACTAGGAGCAAGCAAGGGGATCATCCATCTAGAGATAGAAATACCTTAGGGTTCATCTAGTCCAAACCTTTCATTTTACAGATGAAGAAACTGAGGCCCACAGAGGGAAAGTAACTTTCTTAAGGTCACAAAAATAAGAAGGCATGATTCAAACCCAAGTCCTTAGATTGGTCTTTCTATTCTTTCACGCTGGCCCTTTTCACACAGATTTTCTCTCAAAAAAAATCCATGAGTTATTTCACGCTGAAAAATGATCAATGATTGTTATTCACTCTAGAAGGGAATCAGTAAATTTATTCATTTTCAGGTTGATGCAATGCAGCAGCTTGGAGTCTCCTAGAAGTCCCTGGAGCCAAGTCAATAAGCATTTACAAAGAGTTCTCTTCAGGGGTCCTGCAGCTCAGCAGCTGGACAGCTCCAGGCCCTGGATTGGAGGTCTCTGTCAGCTTTCATGGACATTTTCTCCTTTCGTCTTTTTGTCCTAGAACAAAATCTGTTGGGTTCTTTTCTCCAGGGAAGTAGCTGTATCAGAATCCCTTCAGAGGCAAATATCCTACTGAGAGAACCAGAACTTTGTGATTCTCCCTCCATCTCCTTGACAATTCTGCACACCAGCAATGTCTCTTGCAGAAGTGTATTCCCAGCCAGAAGCCCACAGAAGAATTCTCAATTTTACAATCAGATATCCAGAGCAGTAACATGAGTACTGGATTTGGAGTCTGAAGACAGAAGACTTAGGTTAATATCTCAACTCCTATCAAGGTCACATTACCTTTTGGGGCCTCAGTTTCCTTATTTGTAACATGAGAGGGTTGATCTCAAAACAGTGGTTCTTAAGCAGGGTGTGTAAACTTTTAAAAATGTTTTGATAATACATTTTATGTTTTGATAACTTATTTCAAGATAATTGGTTTCCTTGTAATCCTTGGCATTTCATTTTATGTTACATAGGAGGAAGTGAGATTGCACTGTGGATAGAGCTCTGGTCCTGGAATCAGGAAGACCTGAGATCAGAGCTAGTCTTTGATCACTTATGAGCTGTGTGATCCTGGGCAAATCACTCAACCCCTATCTGCATCAGTTTCCTCACCTATAAAATGGGGGGGGGGAATAGCACCTCCTCTGTAGGGTTGTTGTAAGGATCAAAAGAGATGCTATTTATCATCTGGCACATAGGAAGTGCTATGTAAATGCTTACTATTATTATTAGTCACAATTAACTATTATTGGGGGCAGCTACAAGGTGCAGTGGAAAAAGCACTCAGGAGGATCCAAGTTCAAAACTGGCCTCAGACACTTGACACTAGCTGTGTGACCCTGGGCAAGTCACTTAACCCTCATTGTCCCACAAACCCCCCTATCAGCTATTATTACTAACAATTGTTAGTAATAATAATAACTATTATTGTTGTTATTATTTTGGAAAGGAGTCTATAGACTTCATGAAGAAGAAGGGCTCCCTGACTCCTTCCCCCAAAGTTAATAACTTTTTGCCTAGAGGAGATCACATCCAGGATCAAAGATCTAGAATTGGAAGGAAGCTTAAAGGTCATCTCATCCAACCCCCTCATTTTAAAGATGAAGAAACTAAGGTACCAAAAAGAGCTAGGCTTGTTTAGCCGAGAGGAGCAGATTCAGGGAGGACCCGATTGCTGTCTTCACTTATTTTAAGGTGTGTTCTATGTTTGATACTCAACACCTTCCAAACACACCCTTCTCGCTTACCTTTCTGCTCTGTTGGAGGACTGGAGGGCAGAACATTAAGTTCCTCCCAAAGACTTCCTTTATAGAAGGCTCACAACATTCTTGGTAACTCCATCCTCCAGCAGCAGCTCTGCTTGGCTTCACACCATTCTCACTCTCACCTTCTCCCAGTAGCCCTTTGTGGGCACCCGCCCTTTTGGCTTCCTTTTATATATTGTCTTCTCCTCTTAGAGCATAAGTTCCTTCAGGGCAGGGATTTTCTCTCTTTTTTTTTACTTGTATCCTCAACACAACCCAGTACCTGGCACCTAGTAGGTACTTAATAAATATTTATTGAATTAAGTTTAACAGCTTCTTGCTAAAAGATAATCCTATAATGCGGTTGCTTCTTCCATGTTTCCTACCAATGGACTGCACTGCATCGTAGCAGACTTTAACCCGACACATGGGAACAACAATATAGTGCAGCCCTACCCCCACTGAATGATTATATAAAATGCTCTCATACCAAGAGAGACTATAGTTACTCATTCCCCTTAGGTTTTTAGTCCAGTCACACACGGTATTTCCAAAACACTCACATGACAGAACTCTGGGGAAAGTTTGGTGTTCTATCGAAAAGCTCTCTTGAAGTGTACAGGCTATCTGCTTTCCAAAACCATGATGGTCTTTGGTGTCCTGAAGGTACGACTAATACCCTAGCTCTCCCTTCATTATCCAGGACCCTTCTGCTGGTCAAGCAAAGGTCACATGGAAACAGAGCTGAGGAAGCATCAGGAGAATGGCAAGCAAGCCATGCAGTCAGACAGAAAACAGAGATGAGCAAAGGTGACAAGAATAACAACCAGGCTGAGGAGTGCTCTGGAAACAGAGTAAGGAAGAAAGAAGCAAGGAGAAAGCAAAAAAGAGATGGGGATAATAATAGTAACAATAAGGATGAACCAGGTTACATACGCTCACCCACCCTCTGTGTAACTCTAGCTTCTCTATATGGGCAGTATTCTTCTATTAGAATATAAGCTCCTAGAGGGCAGGTACTCTCTTAGACTGAATTTATATTGCCAGCACTTAGCATCATGCCCAGCATGTAAAGGTGCCTCTATGCTTTTTCATTCATTCAAAATACGTGATAAACATTAACTCATTTTCTCTTCACAACAACCCTGGAAGGAAGAGTCTATTGTTATTCCCATTTTATAGATGAGGAAACTGTGGCAGCCTTGGTGAAGTAACCTACCTGGGGTCACATAGCTACTAAGCATCTGAGGCTGAATTTGAACTCAGTCCTTCCTGACCCCAGCCATAAGACTGTATCCACAGGGCCACCTAGCAGCCATGACAATTCTCACTTTAAATGAAACCAATAAATCAAGCATGATTAAGAACATCTTAAATAGAGAGGATTGTGCTAAGTACTAGGAAAAATTCCTAGTTTAGGTGAGATGTTCCGTGCCCTCAAGAAGCTTGCAGTTTAATATAAGACATCAATACAGAGGTGTAATATCCAAGGTTATATAATACAACAAGGAGATATGAATGGAATATCTGTTTGTCATCAAGGATGCCTAGAGGGTAGACAGGAGATATGTAATGTAGTAAGTTGTTAGCGAGTAGCTAAGTGGCACAGTGGATAGAACACTGGATTCAGGAATACCCGAGTTCAAATCTAGCCTCAGACACTTACTAGCTGTGGGACCCTGGGCAAGTCACTTAACCTCATTTGCCTCAGTTTCCTCATGTGTAAAACAAGCTGGAGAAGGAAATGGAAATTACTCCAGTATTTCCACAAAGAAAACTGCAAATGGGATCATGGAGAGTTGAACACAACTGAAATGACTGAACTACAACAATGAAAGTTGTTATTAAATAACACACTTCATGTTTGCTTCCAAAGACTCCCTTTGGTGCTCCCACCATTAACACAGATTTGTTCTATACTTTTGTAGTGATATTTGAGGCAGCAAAGCAACACAGTGAATCGAGCACTGGGTCTGGAGTCAGGAAGACCTGAGTCCAAATTTGACTTCAGAAATTTATTAACTGTGTGATCCTGCGCTAGTCACTTAACCTTTGCCTCAGTTTCCTCAGCTGTAAAAAGGGAAGACTAATAGCACCCTTTAGAGGGTTGTTACAAGGATCAGATGAGATATTTGTAAAGTGCTTAGCACAGTGTCCAGCACATGATAGGCACTTAAAAAGCTACTATTTCCTTCTTCAGGAATTGCTTTTGCCCAAAATTTTACCACCCACCCATGAGCCAGGCTCTCAGTGATGAACCTTTCCTTGACAAGCTGGTCACTAAATTTCAGAGTTGGTTGGAAGCACAGCAGCCTTCTGATCAACTTTAAAAAAAAATTTTTTTGGTGAGGCAACTGGGGTTAAGTGATTTGCCCAGGGTCACACAGCTAGTAAGTGTTAAGTGTCTGAGGTCAGATTTAAACTCAGGTCCTCCTGAATCCAGGGCTGGTGCTCTATCCACTGAGCCATCTAGCTGCCCCCCTCAACCTTTAACTCAATAAGATTCCCTTCCGTGTACCTGCCAAGCAGCTACCCAGTCTTTGCCTAAAGAACTCCAATAAAGAGGACCCCATTGTCTGCCAACATCACCCATTGCACAGATGACTCCAATTGTTGAGGTCTCCCCTGAAAATAACTCTAAATCTGCATCTTCTCACCTTCCATTCACTGGACATGTCCTTGGACAATGGTCTCCTGCCAAGCCCACACTCAAGCCTTTGCTATTGGGTAGGTCTTGCCAGAGCTTGGGTAGACTCAGAGGACCCAGGTTAAGCTCTATAACATGAAGAAGCATTGGAACAGGACTCCCTAGTTCAATTCATCAGGCATTTATGTAGCCTCCACAATGTGTAATTCATGGTACTAGGTCCCTGGAATATACAGATAGAAGAGAAACAGTCTTTATTAGAAGATTGAGTACCAGACTCCAAGAAAATATTAAATGATTCCCCCTGCTTACATTACAGTCCAAATTAAATGTAGAATTAGCAGAGCTGCCAAATTGATCTGACAGCAGCAGCCCATGTGTTTTCTCCAAAGGCCTAAAGCTTTTCTGAGAAGGGGGAGGGGGTGTTGGTGTAACAATTCGAACAGAGCTTTCCCTCCATTACTCTGGTCTGAATTGAGCCTGTGAAGACAGGAGGCCTGGGAAGTCCCCCCAAATCCCTCACACTCAGTGTAGGATGGACACAGGATCATAAGGATCCCCAAACCCAACACAATAGTGAAGAAAGGTTGTAGTTCTTGAAGTATTTCATTCTATCAGCAAGACATTTATTAAGCCCCAGGTCACCAGGGCTACAAAGACAAAAGTGGCCTAAGTCCAGCTCACATTCTCTTGGAGAAGATGTTGTGGGAGCATATAGGTAGATGTGAAATGGATATAAATGTGATTCATGGTGATGAGGACCAGGGAGGGAGGACACCAGCATCTAAGGGTAAGGAAAGCCTTCATGTGGACTGAGCTAAGCCTTGAAGGAAATGCAAGAAATGAAAACAGAGTAGGAGAGAGTATTCCCAACATAATAATCAGCAAGCCTTTGTTAAACATCCACCATGTGTCGGGCCCTGTGCTAGGATGATGGTGAAGTTTTGCCAAGTACTTTACACACATTGCCTCAAAGGAAGAGGCTAAATGACTTGGTGAGGTCACACAGCTGGTAAGAAGGTCAAAATTGGGATTTGAACACAGGTATCTCCTCACTGCTTGTCCAGCACTTACCCCCAAATCACACTGCCTATGCTCTTTCTTTCTTTTTTTTTTTTGATGAGGCAATTGGGGTTAAGTGACTTGCCCAGGGTCACACAGCTAGTAAGTGTCAAGTGTCTAAGGTCAGATTTGAACTCAAGTCCTCCTGAATCCAGGGCTGGTGCTCTATCCTCTGTGCCACCTAGCTGCCCCTCTATACTCTTTCCACTGCCCCATGCAATCAAATGGGCATGTGTTCATTTTTCCTGCCACCCAAAGTCTTCATAATTCACTAGTTCAAAGGGCTGAGACAGCACCTATGAGGTTCTGCACTCCAGACCTCTGTGATCACCTCTATCCTGCCAGACCACCCTTCCCACCATTTCAGCCAAGTGTCAACTATGCCTTGGAAGAGAATACAACATCCTACACACTTCCTTAATAAGCCACTCCAACTTCCATGTCCCTCTCCCATCAGTCTGTGAGGGCCAAAATTTGAAATATGGAGCATTATTTGGGTGACTCACCAGAATATTGGGGTCCTGGAAATAGTGAGGGACCTTTTAGGTTCACCCTCCCCTCTGAACTGCCCTTTTTAGATATTTCTCCCAGGCCAATAAGAAAGGAGCCTTTAAGCTTTAGTTCACAAAAGGATCAGATTTTATTACTTGGGAATTAATTAAACAACAAAGGTGAAACTAATAAAAATCAAAGATAAAGAAATAGGAAAAGAGAAATACAGATAAATACTCTTAACTCTAAACTTAACCTATGCAATCCCCAGACCATTTCCAATTAAGCTAGTTCAAAGGAATTTAGGGGTTTCTGTAATTAGCTCACCAAAGCCTGGACAGTCTACGGTTGCCCGAGCCTGCCAGGAAAAAAAAAACTGCCCAAGTCAGAGAACTCATGCCACTACCGGAAGAAAAGAAGTCCAAGAGCCTGAGTTCTGGAAGAAGCCTAGCATTCCAGAAGAACCCTCTGCCTCCCTTCAGGGATCATTCAATCTTTCCTCTCCCAAAAGGGGAGGTTCTGACCTCAGTAGCATACGTAACTTCAGGGTGGGCCAGGTGTGGCCCCTCCCAAATGAGTCAGCTACAACTCCAATAATTTTTACCACAAGTCCTTTCTAGCTTCAACTGCTTCCATAGAAACCCATTTCTTTGAATGATCATTGATAACGAGTCACATTTCCCTCGATAATAAATAACTTTTCATACTTACAAAGACATATAGCTAAGAAGTGAGGCATAGAACCTCATTAAGCAGAAAGAGGGAAGTCCATCATGGATCAAGAATGGAAAGTTAGGGGACAGCTAGGTGGTACAGTGGATAAAGCACTGGCCCTGGATTCAGGAGTACCTGAGGTCAAATCCAGTCTCAGACTCTTGACACTTACTAGCTGTGTGACCCTGGGCAAGTCACTTAACCCTCATTGCCCCACAAAAACAAAAATGAAGAATGGAAAATTACCACATGGGACCCCTGAGATATTATAAGACCTGAGAAAGAATATACACATATTTGGGGGGCATTTGGGGTAGGGTTTAGGGGAAGACATGAATAAGAGTCCCATGGAGTGGGAAGACTAAAGATTTGCAATCTGTTTGGAGGAAAGTATTGACCACACAGATGAAGCCATCCAAACGAACTCAACAAGCATTTCTTAAGCACCTACTGTGTGCACTGGGGATCAGAAGATCCTAAGTCTAGAGCTAGACCTTCTAGTCCAACCCTTTTATTTTACAGGCCAGGAAGCTGAGGCCACAGGAGAAGAAGGGACTTGCCTAAGGTCACAGAAGTCAGGGATTTCAGGGGCAGAATTTAAACCTGGATCTTCTAACTTCACAGCTCATGTTCATCCCATTGTACTATACTGCTTCTAGGAGGAAACAAATGAAACAGTCTCTGCTTTCAGTAAGTCAGTCAGTTAGTACTTATGAAGTGCCTACTATGTGTCAGCCACTGTACAAAGTGCTAAGGATACAAAGAAAGACAAAAAGTCCCTTCCCTTGGGGAGCTTGTGTTCTAAGGGGAGAGATGAGAAACAAACAAATGTATACAAGCAAGGTATATTTGGGATGCATAGAGGGAGGGCTAGAATTAAGAAGGCTTCCAGTAGAAGGTAAGGGTTTTTTTTGTTTGTTTGTTTGTTTTTGGTGAGGCAATTGGGGTTAAGTGACTTGCCCAGGGTCACACAGCTAGTAAGTGTCAAGTGTCTGAGGCTGGATTTGAACTCAGGTCCTCTTGAATCCAGGGCCTGTGCTCTATCCACTGTGCCATCTAGCTTCCCCAAGGGTAAGGTTTTAACAGGGGCTCCAAGGAAGCCCAGGGGTGGGGATGAGGAAGGAAGCACATGGCACAGGAGGGAGGTCAGCCAGTGAGAATGCCCAGAGTCTGGAGATAGTGTCTTGTCCAAGGAACAGCCAGGATGCCAGTGCCCTGGGTCTTGGCACATGAAATAGGGAGCAAAGTGTCAGAATCCTGGGAAGGTCAGAAGGGGCACAATGGGAAGCCCTTTGGATGTCAAAATGAGAATTTTAGATGTAAAGCCACTGAGTTTATTGACATTGGGGGTGGGGAGGGTGACCTGGTCAGATCTGCACTTTAGAAAGATTAATTTGACATCTGAGAAGAGGAGGAACTGGAATGGGAAGAGACTTGAGGCAGGGAGATCCTTGGTAGTTTTGGAGGGAGCAATAGCGATTAAATCTTGAAATAGAAGCTCATGTTCTACTGGGGAAAGATCCATCAGGCACATTGATATTTGAATTTCAGATAAAGGTGGAACCACAGCATTAGAAGTAGAAGGGGGCAGCTAAGTGGTGCAGTGGATAAAGCACCAGCCCTGGATTCAGGAAGACCTGAGTTCAAATCCAGCCTCAGACACTTGACACTTACTAGCTGTGAGACCCTGGGGAAGTCACTTAACCCTTATTGCCCTGCAAGGAAGGAGGAGGAGGAGGAGGAGAAGAAGGAGGAGGAGGAGGAGGAGGAGGGACCTTAGAGGACATTAGCACAGCCATTTTATTTTAGAAATGAAACTACTGGAGCCCAGCAAGATTAATAAGAATTCCAAGATCAAAGAGCATGGACAAAATCTGAACCCAGGTCCTCTGATTCTCCATGTCCAGCATGATACCAGGACACACAAAGTCATGCTTCAATTGTCACTCTTTATGTAGTCCCCCTCCCCAATATCACTTCTTTTTATCTTTCTCTCAGGTCTAATTGAACATTTAAATGATCTGGTGCTGCTCTTTTCAGTTTGTAGCCTAAGGCTGGGTTGAGCCCACAAACCATCAAAAGTGGACCCATCAAAATGGCCACTGGCTCCTTTTCAGGGGGAGATGCCAGAGTGCTCTTTTTGAAGTGTTGTGTAGACTGGCTCCAGTCCCTGAACCATGAACTGCCCTGAAACCTCCCCTGGGCTCAGGACTCAGATAGAGATCTTAGACCCAGCTTGGGCTCTGTCACACATTCACGTATTCTTTGCAATCATGGACATCAGAAAACAAACAAACAAAAAACAGGTTCAGGAAGCGTCTGCCCCACCTGGTGTGCTTCATTTTGAAGTGCTCTTTCCTGCACACAAAGAGCTCTGGGATGGTTTGGCTAATCACAATATGGCTTGCCATTCGCAGGGAGACACATGGTTACATTTCTGTCAAACATGGTGTTTTTCCCAATGACTATTTATCATCCGCTCTCTGTCTGTTGAACAAAAACGAGAAGCAACATTGTCAGCCTCAGCAAGACAATAAGCGGTGTTTGTGCATCATCACTTTAGTGGGACGGCTGTGGCGGGGGGGAGGGGGGGTTTGAAAGGAAAGGAGGGAAAGAAAGAGCTGTGAGGAGCTACTGAATACGAAGAAAGAGCATCTGTGTTTTTCCACAAGTTAATAGCACCAACTGTGCCCACTAGCTGGAACCACCCAGTGCAACCAGCCAGCAGGCAGAACAGTCATTCATTCCACAGAAGCATTCAGGTGATTCTGTGGGATGCAGTCAATCATGACACTCACAAAGGATCAAGATTAGATTCTACAATTCATGGAAACAGACATTTCTACCACTTTCCACCCCTCCCTTCACATGTTCCTCTAAAGGGAAATATTTTAATATCCGAACACTCTCCAAAGATCCTGGAGATGAGGAAAGAGTACAGAATTATTCTGGAAAACCAAGTGAAAAGAAATCACTTATACACCGTGCTGCCACTCCCCCCACTTTTCCAGTTTCCCTTTCTGTGTTCATTAGAATGTAAGCTCCTTAAGGGCAGATGCTGTCTTATTTGCCTCTTTGTAGCCCCAGAATTTATCACAATGCCTGACATACACTATATACTTAATAAAAGCTTCATCTAGCTAGCTAGATAAGAATGCATTTAGTGGACTTTTTCATAAAACAATGCCAAATGTAGTAACCTTTCTGGAGACCCTTGGAGCCATAGTCAGGACTACCAAATGTCAGAATGAATCAGGAACTCTGAACAACGAGCCAACTCCCTGTGATGGGAACCAATGTCAGGTGGTGGCAGGGGAAGTTCAAAAGTGAGATATGGGTCCAAGAGAGGAGAGTCAAAATTAATTCTCTTCTAGCAAAGATTTCACAAAAACAGAAAGTGACACCTGGCTCCACTCTGACTGGAATCACAATGACAGGAGAGTCACTTTTCAAAAGGGGATTTAAAGTTCTTTTGGAGGCATATTAAAAGAAACCAAAAAAACCAGGAACCAGCCAGGGTGCCTGAAGTTGGGAGGGGGGCAGGGATGAGATGTTGATGGTTGAAGAAAACTGATGTGTAAGTAGAATGGAATATTATTGCTCCTTAAGAAAGGATGTATATGAGGAATTCAGAGAAATGTAGGAAGACATATCAACTGATGCAAATTAAGGTAATTAGAACAAGGAAAGCAATTTAATGATGGCCATAATACTAAAGAGGAAAACAACTCAAAGTGGCATCAGAATTCAAGGCAAATGCAATAAAAATGCTTATGCCTTGAGAACCTTTGCACTCTCAGGAATGGGTGTGAAATTAGGCATAGATTGGCAGGCTTGGCCATATGGCAGCTTCTTCGCTGAAACTTTTAGTTTTTTAGGGTCATTCTTGATGTTCTCATCAAGAGGTTAAATGACTTGCCCAGGGTAACAAAGTCAGTATATGATTAAAGCAGGACTTGAATCTATATCATCTTGTCTCCAAGGACAGCTATCAATTCACTATGCCATTTTTGTTGTTCAGTCATTTGAGTAGTGTCCAACTCCTTGTGACCCCATTTGAGGTTTCCTTGGCAAAGATACTGGAGTGATTTGCCATTTCCTTCTCCAGATTATTTTACAGGTAAGGAAACTGAGGCAAAGAGAGTTAAGTGACTTGTCCAGAGTCACATAGCTAGTAAGTGTCTGGAGTCAGATTTGAACTCAGGAAGATGAATCTTCCTGACTCTAGGCTCAGCACTCCATCCTCTGTGCCACCTAGCTCCTCATTAAAGAAAACAATTTTTTTAAAAGAGGAACCAGAGGTATTGTGTTCACTTTGTATTTCTCCCATAGATTTATGGAGTGCTCCAACATATACAATTTCAATCTGTGGGTCTCAGTTTCCCAATATGAAGAATGACCCTAACAAATATCTACCTGTTTGCATGGGTTTTTTTGCCAAATTAATAAAGAAGATGTACTTTTGAAAAGACCATTATATTAAGCAAAAATAAATAAATAGTTTCAAGTCATTTTATCCCTTCCTACCTTAGTTTCTTCATCTGGAAAATAATGGAATTGGATGTAATGATCTCTAAAGTCCCTTCCAAGGTCTAAAAAGTCGTGAGTTTATGATTTATCCTAATTGAATGACTCAGTGGCAATCATCTCACCAGTTCTTTCCTTCCACATGAGCCCCACCTCCAGTTATATTAGTATAATACTGTAAAGGTTCTCCAAAAGCCTTGGGTACTTTATGTAATTCTCAGAAGAGCCTCATAATTCAGGCAGTCCTGGGATTATTCAATTCAATTCCACTTCACAATCATCTATTAAACACTTACTATGTACAAAGGTGATAGTCTAGGTTCTAGAATTACAAGGACATGAATAAAGCACTCCCTGGTGCTCAAGGAAGTTGGATTCTATTTGGGGTTGTGAAAATGGGACATGTGCAATTACCGAGAGGGTAAGGATGCTTGAGGACAGATCATGGGATCAAAAGCTCTAGAGGTGAAAGGGATATCACAGACTTTCTAGTCTAACTTCATCTTTTTACAGTTGAGGAAACTGAGGCCAGAAAGATTAAGCGAGTTGCCCAAGGTCACAGAAGTAACAACCACAGGCCATGGGATCAAGCAAAGTTTATTGGAAGAGGTTAGCCCCCATTTTACAAAAGAGAAAAGGCGAGGCTCAAGGGAGTAAAATAACCTGCCTTTGGCCAGGTATCTAGTAAATGCCAGAGCAAGATTTGAATCCCAGTCCAACATGCTATGCTTGCATATACAAGGCACATCTATCGGGCAGAACATATGCTGTAATAGAGATGGATTTAATCCTAGGTCCTTTCATTTGTCCTACCCACACCCACTATTATTTGCCATCTCCTAATGTCTAACCTTAACATTTAGATTAATCCACTCATCAACCATTTATTAAGCACCTACTGTGTGTGTGTATAACGTGACTGTTTCCAACTCTCATTCACATTAGACACTGCCCAAGGAAAAGTCTCAGTAATCATGAGGCAAATAGAAACCCTGATGATTGAAAAATAGCAATTTTCAATGATGAGAATAAGTATCAGAGGGAGATACCCTAATACAAGCTGTCTCCAAGCCTTGAGGGATGAAGGAGTCCTCAAATCTGCTTTCCTTTGAGCCAATCTGTCAGGGTTGAAAAGTATTAGTCTAATTACTGTGATGGATCTTTGATGCTGGAATCTGAGCTTCCAAAGAGTGAGGCAGATTTAGGAGACAGAAGCTGATATTTCACTTCTAGCACTAACAAGGCACTAAATGCTATGGATGCCTTATTTGGAAAGAGAAGGCTGGATTTCTCCTGACTTTAACCAGAAAAGTGCTGATGCTTTGTCAGCACTAGCCAGGTATACAGGGCATTGCTTCATAATGTCAAAGTCAGCAAGTCAACAAACAGTTGTTAAATACCTACTATGCACCCGGCACTGTGCTAAGCCATCTACTATAAAAACCAAACATTGAACATATTCGGAAAGGCTGTACTGTTGAACCAAACTAGCACCCATTTCTATAGCCTTTTAAGGGTTATAAAGTGCTTTCCTAAGGGACTGGCCAGCTCAATTGGTGGGACTTGAAATGCCACCTTGCCTTAAGGGTTTGAGCCTCACAAAAGGCACAAGAAATTATTTTTCATCACATGAGTCAATGATATAACAGCCAAGAAGGCTAATAATCCCAGCCTCCAGCTGATAGCTTCCTCTGTTAACTATTCTTACTGAGTGTTGAGTTCTATTATTTATTATGCTATCTTGAAGGGCTGAAAATGTTGTCAGTGCCCTCTAAATTCATCACCCTGAGCCCAAACACATATTGTCCCACCTTAGTTACACTCTAGTGCCAGTGAAGTACAAGCTCTGGCAGACCTTACAAAGTTAAGTTAGTCTGAGAATACAGGCCTAGTGACCACTCTCTGTCTCTCTAGAAAAGGTCTGACTCACTTTGGAGAGTCTCACCACCAGTTTGGCATCAGGGTTTGGCAATGACATCTTGGGGCACAGCAGCACTGGATGACCATCTGCTAAAGCACAGACGGCTTGTAATCTGTTTTAGTGGAGAGAAGAATTTGGGAGAAATCAGAGATCACCAGTGGATTGAAGACTTATTATTATCCCATCAAAAGTGTGTAGAGGATTGAGATTTAATGAGAACCTTTCCAACTAAAGCCCTTGTTTCAACCACAATCACACTAAGGTATTTGTGGTACACAATAATTGGGAGGCATTGTGATGCATCACAGTCTGTGGTGATTGGGTTTTTCCCCCCTCTAAATTTATATTTTGTTCATAGAAAGTTCCCAAGATAGTAGAAGTTCATGTATCCTTGAGCTTAATACCTCCTTCTCAGGAATGCATGAGAGTGTTTATTTCAGGCACAGGATGAGCTGTGCTTTCAAACCTACTGTAGGTCTCCAGAGATAGAGAGGTTTAACTAAGTCTTTCAGGTCAAACCAAAGCTACCCTCCACGTGAAAAAGATTTTCTATTTACAAGTATGCACAAGGACAGCTATTCATCCCAGGCAAAGACAATGCAGTCAGAGGCTGAGATCATTGCCTGCACAAGTAGCACAAAAGTCTGCCAAAAATAAATTACGTTTAGCCAAGTGGGTTGCATTGTACTTTAATTAATTAAAGATCCTAATTCACACAGTATTCTGGTTGGGGCTAGCCTTTCACAAGGTGGGTAAAAGGGAAGGCTGGGGATGGGGGTTGCTACGATTTCAGATGCCAGCCCTTCTCCCTTCCTCCCAACCCACTCCAGGAACCTAAACTAATGCTTAAAATTCAACTTGGAGTTTTATTCATCTAGCTCAGGGCCTTGATTCCTGTAAAAATGCAAATCTGGAGAGAGGCAATATTTGCAATCTTAGCAACTGTGTGAGAATAATTGTGTGTGTGTGTGCCTGTGTGCATTTGTGTGTGTAAGAGAGAGAGAGAGAGAGAGAGAGAGAGAGAGAGAGAGAGAGAGAGAGAGAGAGAAGAAGAGAGAGAGAGAGAGAGAGAGAGAGAGAGAGAGAGAGTTAATTTTGCTCTTTAAAGAAAATAGATTTAGAAGAAGGGAAGGGAGAATTGTGGAGCAGTAGCTAAAGCAGGGTAAATGAATGGGGCTTTACTCAGGGTATTAACATTTCCCAGATGAAGAAACTGAGGTACAGAGACACGATTTGATTTGTCCAATGCCATGTAGGTAGCAAATGCAGAGACCAGGTTTGAATTCAGGTCCTATGGCTCCAAGTCCAGCATTCACCACTTAATGAGGGAGCCACTTTCTTCAACTGGGATGTGAATTTCCTTCCAGGTAAGACATGCTTCTTCATCATAGCAATGGCAGGATTTCAACTCAGGTCTTGCTGACTCTTCATCCTGGGTCCTACCTACTGTACCCAGCAGCTCCTGAGTTTCTTCTTCTATTCAAGGAGGGAGTTGACTTGACACTCTATATCTCTAAACCTTACAATGCTGCAGTGCCCAATGTCAAATTCAGCATCACTCTCGATATTCTCAAAGACTATGTGGTTTATCATAGAAGGTTTAAGTACAGAACAGTGTTTATAAATACACATTCAAGAAATTTGGAGTCAGATGTTCTGAGTTCAGATTCTGTCTCTGCTCTTTTGTCTCTCTGGGTTTGTGGCTTTTTCTTTAAGATGGGGAGCAGATGATGGGTGAGATTACGGCTGAGACCTTTGCATCTATGAAGCTTTGCCGGGGAATCATAATGCAATTGGTCTGATCCCAGCATTCCTCAAACCTCAGCCTGGGAACAAGAGCCAAACACTGTGGGGCTTGCTGCAACATGTGACTGATTACATTTCATGCTCACATGAGATAGCTTGAAAATAAAAAGGAAAAAGAAATGTTCTGAAGTGATTGATTGTCTTTGAATACAAAAGACTTCACAGCCAGACAAAAAGGGAAAGATTCTCCTGGACCATGACCACACATGGCAAAGAAGGCAGGTGGGAGGAAATGTACTGGTTATTGGCAGCTTCTTCTCCTAGATATCAAGGCTCCCTCTGAGCTGCTTCTGTGTGAGTGTATGCCCAGAAGGACACCATCACTCCCATGTAACCCCAAGCAGTACGTAGCTCACCTCTCTACATTGATCACAGAGCGGTTTTCTTGGCTGGCTGTGCCTTCTCCCCTCCCTTCTTGGGATCAGCTAAGGATACTTGGGTGCTGGGGGTTACTCATGGCTTTTGAAAGGTGGGCATCACAAGCAGGACTAACAAAGGAGACGTAGATAGGCCAAGTGTCCTAGAGTTATGAGAGGGGGAAACGAGCTGGACTGGAGTTATACTTGGGTGAAAATCTCGGCTTTACCTTTCTATTAGCGAGGTGACCTTCAGAAACTTTATAAGGTCATAGATCTTAAACCTGGAAGGGATCTCAGAGTCTGTCTATTCCACCCCCCTCACTTTACAGATAAGGAAACTGAGGCCAGGAAGGTGAAGCAGCTTGCCCAAAGTCCCACAATAAGCATCAAGCATCAAGTTTAAGCCTAGACCCTCTGAGTCCTGAACCAAAGGGCTCTCTGAACCATGAAAGTAAATCTCCTGACCCCAAATCTAGTGTTCTATTCCCTTCACAGCCCTTGCTCTATAAAACTCACAGAGTATATGACGAAAGCATTTTGTAAACCATGTTTCTAAGTTTATAACGAACTCAACGTGAAGCTATTTTAGAAAATCCCCCTTTACCAACCCTTCAAACTGCCTGTGCTTTTAATTCTGTGTGTATTCTCCCTAAAAAGTCCTACAAGACAATTTTTCTCCATCTATTCATCTGATCAGAAAGAAGTGTCACCCACCCTAGCCCCACTATGTGACTCAAAGGACCCTTGACAATATAAGGCTGCAGCCCCAAGGGATCTGGCCCCTTCTCAGGTGACCTAGGTCATCACATGGTCTGGAAGTTCCCTGGTCCAAATGGGATCCACCCTAGATAGTTCTAAATGGAATATTTTCCCCCACCAAGTACTAGGTTCTGAGTTCAGATTGGCTTAAATTGGCATCCTTCCTTCCTTATGGTCAGCCAGAGCACCCAAAGGGAAATTCAGCAATCATCACATTTTCCACATGTTCTTCCAGCAGAGAGGAATGATGTGGGTCACAAATACCCTCTCTCTTTCCCATTCCCAGGACTACCCTCTCTTCCAGTCGTTTTTGATTCAGCTGTGGAATTGCAATAATTTATATGAAACATGCTATTTTGCTGCTGTTCAGTGTTCTCCTTAATACACATTGATTTGGAGCATCCAAAGGTCAAGAAATTAGGACCCAAAGGCATCAAGAACATTTTTTGTGCTTCCGATTTTAGCCAAAAGTACAAAATTCATACCAGGCAAGTTAAGTACATCAAGGGTATCTGTCCTCTGGACGTTTATAATCTAAGACAGATGATGCTGATGTAAACAGTGATATCAAGGTCATAGATGAAATGATGAATAAATTAAATATGTAGCAAAGTCGGTGATGCATGTCAGTAGGTGGTAAGTGAAGAGGAAGGTGCCACAGTTTCAATGAGATCACATTTACAGACTCCATCCTTGACACTGAAGATAGATGGTCCAGAAAAAAACACTGATGTAGTCAGACATGTAAATGGGACAGAAAAACTCTCTAGAGTCATACAAACCTAGAAGGTTAAGTGTTCAGATGTGAAAAGAAATCTGGCATCTCAGAGATATGGAAGGGCCTCCCAATGATGCAGCTCATAACCTTGCCATGTCTGCTCATCTTGGACTTTGTCCATTTATGCAGTATGATAGTCAATCCAACAACAAGCACTTATTAAACACTTACTGTATATCACAATTCTATTAATCATTGAGGATACAAAGAAAGGCACCAATATAGTCCTTTTCCTAAAGCAAAATTATCTTGACAGTTAAACAGAGGATGGATTAGAGTAGGAGAGCTTTGAGAGAGCGAGACCAGCTAAACAGCTATTGCAATAACCAAGATGAAAGGTGATGCAGGGGCTGTGTGAATGGACAGAAAGGGAGATATTGGAGAGATGCTGAAGGAAGGAACAAAAAGACTTGGGAAGGGGTGGCATCTTTGGAGTGAGTGTGTCAACGATGACAACAAGGCTGTGAGCTGTCATGAATAGAAAGATGGTGGTACCTTCAATTGTGAGAGGGAGCTTTGGAAGAAGGTGGAAGAAAAGGAGAGAGAACAAGTCTGCTTTAGATGTGTTAAATTTGAGAAGTCTATGAGACATCCAGGGCCAAAAGGCGGTTGGTGATGAATGGAGTCTCTCAGGAGAGAGATTTGGGCAAGATCTATAGATAGGAGACTGATATGTATATTGGTGATAATTGAGTTGATTAGATCACCAACCAAGACTGCTGCTGTTGTTGTTGCTGTTGTTTTTCCTTCATTCTTGAAGAGGACCATGACATCAGGGTGATGTCATGACTTGCACAGAATTGGATTTAAGTGAGAGAGGGCTGTGCAATGTCACCAACCTCACTTTCTCCTCCAGAGCCATCTGGGTCCAGTGGCAAGATATACATCAGTACAACTTGAGATAGCGCAGGATGTTTAAGGCAATTGGGGTTAAATGACTTGCCCAGGGTCACACAGCTAGCAAGTGTCTGAGGTGAGATTTGAACACAGGTCCTCCTGACTCCAGGCCAGTGCTTTATTCACTGTACCACGTAGCTGCCCCTAACAAGATAGCATAGAGCAAAAAAGAAAAGTGGGCCAAGACAGTCTTAGGGTACATGCATGGTTAGTGGGTGGGATTTGGGTGACGAACAAGAAAAGGAGACAGATTGAACAACTGAGATGAAACAAGACAGAGCAGGGGCACAAAAACCTAGAAAGGAGAGAATATTTTTAAAGAGTAATCAATAATGACAAATGCTTTAAAGAGGGAAAAAAGAATTGAGAAAATGCTATTCAATTTTGTTCTTTTTCCCTTGAATGTCTTTCCTCTGCCTTTTCATCTGTTGAATTAATACCTGGCCTTTAAAATCTATCTTAAAGCCACCTCTTCATGATGCCTTCCTTCATTCCTTTTGGGCAGGAAAAACCTGTACCACTTAATCCCATGTGGCACTGTGCTCTGCATCTCTCCATTGCAGGAATTGTTTTAACATGGCATAAATTAACTCTTTTAAAAATTAGATAATTATTTCAATAAAGTTGTTTTCTTTTGAAGTGCTATGTAGTTTGTTTCATGGATTTGAAACCATGATTATAAGAAAGTCTCCAGGGGCAGTTAGGTGGCATAGTGGATAGAGCACCGTCCCTGGAGTCAGGAGGACCTGAGGTCAAATCCGGCCTCAGACACTTAACACTTACTAGCTGTGTGACCCTGGGCAAGTCACTTAACCCCAATTGCCTAACCCACAAAAAGGGGGAAAAAAAAGAAAAGTCTTCATAGGCTTCACCAAATACTGCCAAAGTCTTCTAGGACACAAAAAAGGTTTAAAACCCTTGAACTATTACATTTATGATGTAATACATTGAAAGAGTTGGGCTAGATGACTTTTAGGTAAACCATAAAGTTTATAGCTAGAAAGGATCTTTAAAATCACCTATTCAAATCTCGCTTATTATAAAGAGGAAGGATATGAGACTGTGACTTGCCCAAGGTCACATAGCTAGTTTAACAGGTCTGGGAGAATCTGAACCTGGCTCTTCTCATCCCAGTCCCAAAGTTCTATGGTTCTGATTGTCAGAAAAGCTTCACTTCTGGCCCGACAGGTCCCTAGCAAGTCTGATGCTTTTTATGGAAGCACTAACTCTGTCTCTGTGAGCAGTTTCCCTGTAGCAATACTTTCATGGTTTTTTGATCTCCCAGTAGAAGCATCCACTTGTATTGGATGCTCTGGTATCAATTGAATATTCACAAAGAAGGAAGATGATAGAGTGAAGTTCATTGTATCTGTGTTCACCTTTTTGTGTCCACCTTTTTGTGAAAAACTCCAAACATGAAGTGGTAAGGGCACAGGGGAAGAGAGAGAGGGACAAGGAAAGGAGAGACAGAGAGAGAGAGAGAGAGAGAGAGAGAGAGAGAGAGAGAGAGAGAGAGAGAGAGAGAGAGAGAGAGAGAAGAAGAAGGAGGAGGAGGAGGAGGAGGAAAAGAAGGAGGGAAGAAAAGAGAGTGAGTAAAAGAAAGAGAAAGGTAAAAGGGAAGAGAGGGAGGAGGGAAGGAGAAAGGCAGACAGAGACAGAGAGACAGACACAGCAACAGAGAGAGGGAGGGGGGAAGGAAAGAGGGGAAGAGTGAGAGAAAAAGGGAAAAGGGGGAAGAGGGAGGAGGGAAAGAAGGAGAGAGAGAGAGAGAGAGAGAGAGAGAGAGAGAGAGAGAGAGAGAGAGAGAGAGAGAAGGAGAAGCAGGCCCTGGCCATGCATGGCCCATCCCTGATGCATCTTGCATAATGTCACATTACATAAGAAGAAACTTATGTAATCATTAGCCAGATCATACTGTGGATGTGTATTTGCCATGGAAAGATCTATATCCAGAGCCTGAGGGTATAAAGCACTGCTTTATGCCTGAGAGGAGCCAATTAATGAAAGGAAGGGCTCAGACTTGTGATTCATCATTCATCCTGATGAAATTGTAGATGTGGTTGATTTTCATTAAGCTTTTTGAAAACAAAAACAAATTGTCAAAGGCAGCTGCAGGGACACACCGTTTTACCACCTCCAAAAGAGGAGGAAAACCACCTTGTTTCGTTTCAGTCTGTTTAACACAAAAAAAAATGGTGACTGATCTCTTTTATCTAACAGACCTATATTTTCTTCCTTTGTTTTATAGGCTGAAAATGGAAAGATTCTGTAGCAAACTTTTTTCCTACTCATCAACCAATCTTCCTTCTCCCCTTCCTCCATTTCTTTCCACCTCCTTCCCTCTCTCCTTCCCTCCCTCCTCTGCTTCTTTTCCTAGCACAGTGTCTTGCACATACTAGACATTTAATAGAAAGCTTGTTAAATTTGAATAGTAATCCACTGAGACAAGACCACAAAATAAGAAGGCAAGAAGCATTTATTAAGCCTTTTTATGTGCCGGGCTCTATGCTTAGACTGGAAAAATAAACAGAAAGAAAAAGAAAGTCCTGCCCTCAAGGAACTTACATTCTAATGGGTAACTACAACACATCTAGGAGGTGGTACAGTGGATAGAGAGCACTGGCCCTGGAGTCAGGAGGATGTGAGTTCAAATCTGGTCTCAGCAAAGGATAAGCTCCAGAATCCAAATGGGTAGAAGTCAGAGGTGACTCAGGTCTAAAATCTCAGGGAAGGGGGAAATAAGGGTCTTACAAACAAAAATAGGATTGTCTAGACTTAAAGCGATGGAGAAAATGTTAATGCAGATTAAACTTAAAAGTGTGTAGTGGGTTCATTCCCCTCCCCCCTCCCCCAGAGCTGGTTGTTAAACACTTATCATCAACTCCCCCCCCAAAAGAACCAAATCTAGCCTCAGCCATTTGACACTTACTAGCTGTGTGACCCTTGGCAAGTCACCTGACCCCAATTGCCTCAAACATCCGGGGCCATCTCCAATCATCCTGATCTATATCTTGCTGCTGAACCCAGATGGCTTTGGAGGAGAGAGTGAGGCAAGTGACTTCGCACAGTCCTCCCCTCACTTAAATCCAATTCACCACAAGTCATGACATCACCTCCCAATGTCACGGTCCTCTTCCAGAATGAAGGACGACAACAACATGGAGACGTGAAAAGCAGAGAGGAGAGAAAGGGGATGGGAGAGGGACAAAGGTAACTGCCTGGGGGGAAGACGCTGAAGTTCAGAAAATTAGAACATCTTGGAGGAGCGGGAGCTATCTCATTTTTTCTCTGTATCCTCAGAGCTTAGCACAGTACCTGACATATATTAAAAACTTAATCAATTCTTTTTGATGGATTAATAATAATTGTTGTTGAGTCATTTCAGGCACTCTTTATAATCCCATTTAGGGTTTTCTTGACAAAGACACTGAAGTGGTTTGCCATTTCCTTCTCCACCTTATTTTACAAATGAGGAAACTGAGGCAAACAGAGTTAAATGACTTGCCCAGGGTCACATAGCTAGTAAATATCTGAGACAGGATTTGAAGTCAGGTCTTCCTGATTCCAGGCCTGATGTTCTATCCACTGAGCCACCTAGCTGCCTTTTAATAACAATAACTCACATTTCCATAGTGTATTGGAGTTTAACAAAGTGTTTTCCTAAGGTATTAATTATTATATCCATCTTGTAGTTGAGGTAACTAAGACTCAGAGATATTAAGTGATTTGCCCTTGGTCAAATTACTAATAAGTGTCTTCCTTCCTAAATTAAAATTTAATTATGTTGTTGGGTGTTTTTTTTAATCTGTTCTGTAATACACATGCTGAATTGCTCTTTTAAGAACTGTTGGAATGTTCTTGGGAGAACAACTCTTGTAGTTAAGATACTAGGATGTCTAGCTGGAGTTTGGGGATTAAATAAGTAATCTGTCAGTGATAATAAGAGCAACAATAATAAATGGCATTTATATAAAACTTTAACATTTGCAATGCACTTTACATGTGATATTCTCTTATTTGACAAACAAAGCAATAAACCTGAAAATAAATATGAAAAGGCGAAGTGTTGGAAAGGGCTCAGGTGTAATTAGTAGATAGGGACACTGTGTGGAAGCTAAGTTGCATCAAGGAGCAGCCAGGATAGAGGTCAAGTTGGCTTGTTAGTCATCAATCTATCAATAAACATTAAATGCCTATGTGAGATTGGTCCTGGGGATTCAAAGAAAGAAAACAATTCCTGCCCTCAAGAAACTTGCCTTTTAATGGGGGAAGTAGAATGTACATGTATAAGTATATGCAGAATTTCAAAAAATGTAATTAAAAACAAGTAAGGTGGGAAGCAGGGGTGTGCAGCTGGAAGAACTGATGGTAAAAATTTTCAGTGTGAGCACTTACACCTCAAAAATCAGCTACAAATCAGAGCTTGGTTGATTGTTTTATTATTTAAACTTAAGAAAATAATGGAGAAAATGCTAATAATTGCAGATTAAACTTAGAAGTGTGTCATGCATACATCCTCCCTGCCCAGAAAAGCTGTTAAACACTTACCAGAACACCCCTGGAGGGAGGGTTCCAGAAGCAGGAGGAGTAGGACAGGGCTTCAAGTAGAAAGTGGTGCTTGAGAAGTCTTGAAGGAAATTGTAGGATCCTGTGTGATAGAGGTGAGAAAGAAGAGGGTTCCAGGAAGGGGGGACAGTCAATGCAAAGACACAGGAATAGTACGTGAAGTATTATATGTGAGGAATCACAAGAAAACCATTTAGTTTAGACCACTTTAGGGTGTATGGAAAGCGGTCATGTGTCAAAGACTGGAAAGATAGGATGAGACCAGGATATGAAGGGCTTTAAAACCCAAACAGGGCACTTTATGTATTTATCTCAGAGACAGTAGGAACAGATTGGAGTTTATTGTGTGCAGGTGAAGGGTGTGTGTGTGAGGGGTGGTATGTGATCAGATCTGCACTTTAACTGTATGCAGAATGGATTTAATTAGGGGGAGACTTGAGGCAGGGAGATCAATTAAGAGTCTGTGGCAATATACCAGACAGGAAGGAATGAGTGCCTGATCTGTCTGAGTAGAGAGATAGGTCTGTAGGTGAGTGATGGTGTGTAGGTAGAAGTGGCAAAGTTTGGCAATTTATCACACATGTGGAGAGGGTGAGAATGAGGAGGTCAGGGTAATACTGAGTTTTGGAACCTGAGAGAATGGAGAGATGGTGGTGCCCTCAACAGAACTAGAAAAGTGATTTAGAACAAGACAAAGAGAACAATCATGACTTTTATTGGGAAGTTGTTTATGGAAAGTAAGGCTTATAGTTCTGCTTATTTACGATGTCAGGGTTAGGAGGGGAAGAATAAATTAATTGGGATGGAACATAATTATTTTTACTTTCAAGATTAGGTCCCCAAAATCATTGCTTTTTAAAAAATAATAATTCTTCAAGTCTTCTGAAGTGGCATCAGTAGAAGGAGAGTGGAAAATTTATAAGTGAAAGAATACAGTGTCTACTTGCTCCCCACTCCATGGAACTGTGTATATTTTCTCCTAGACTTCTTTTTCTAATTTTCTTATGTTGCTCTTGTAGAATTCAAGTTTGTTGAGAAAGCAGACTGATTCTATTTTTTGTCTTCATAGCCTCAGCATGTATCACAGTGCCTGGAATATAGCAGGTGCTTAATAAATGTTTATTTACTTAAATTCAACTGATCTTCAAGAAGAGTCTGCTTCACCAAACTCAGTTTCTCAAAACTCAATTCCATTGCACAGCCCCTAAATGTTAACTCCAGCAATGGAGCTGTATAAGGGTGAGCTTCAAGTTGGGTGACTGGGCCAGGAACCATACTGTGTGTCCTCATGGATCCCCTTCAGGGGTTGTTGTCAGGATCCTCAGCCAGCCTGGGTAGAGACACATTAATGGTTGCTTCTCTTGTGGAGAACACTCAGGGCTTAATGAAGCAGGAAGACTTGCGCACAAAATGAGGATGTTCTTTGGAGGAACATTTTCACAATTGGGGATAGGTACCTTGTCTTTACAGTTTTCACTCAAATGAAATGTGCCTATTTGGTGTCACTTTAAAAGACTGCAGTTCTTTCAGCCTCAGTTCTCCATCTATAAAATGGTAGCTAGCAAGGCTTGCAGTACCTAACTCACAAATTTGTCATGGGTAAACACTTTGTCAGCTGAAAACTGTGTTATAAATGTGAGCTAGCTTCTTAAGATTTCTTAGAAAACATCTAGAGCTTTGTAAATTCAAGTGTGATTCGAAAAACTTAGTAACTAATTAACAAACAACATATTCACCAAACAGCCCAAAGCAAAATAATAGATAAAATAGAGCAGTTTACAAATCTGTAATCTTGCGTGTGTATGTGTGTGTATGTTTCTAAATAGTAACTGCTTGCAGGTATCTGCCACTATTTTTAAAAGGCCAGTGTCTTCTTTAGTCTGTTGTCAGCAGAATCAGGGAGCTGGCCAGCAGGAGTCAGATCAGAGAAAGCAGGTAGGGAAGACCAACATCATCCCACCAGGCATAAAATCCATACTGATGGCACTGAAAGATATCGAGCATAACAATTGGTATGAATACTATGATGCTCATATTTCTTTTATTCTTTCATAGAACCCTTCATTCTCTAGACTCAGTTTGATTTGAGTACTACTGCTTCTGTCTTCTGCTTCTGACTCCATCTGACCCTGCACAACTGATTCCCATATTTCTTACCCTCACTCTCACCTTTCCTTACTCCCCAACCCAGGAGGCTTTCAGTATGCCATGTAAAAGACCCCATACCCAGTCCTTGACACTTGGTGTTGGTCCATAACCAACAGTGTTAACAGCCTTTCTCAACCCTAGGGATTAATTAGCACTTACAAAAAAAAATAAGTTTCAAAGAAAAGCAGCAGTAGGTCACTCTATTCAGAAGCCCTTTTAGAATATTTGTATCTAGAAGCAAGCCCAGTTTCTGTTTCCACTTAAGAATTGTTAAGTGCTTCCACTCCCAGTGTTTTGGTTTCCCATTTGTTCTTATCAACTTGTGCCATGGGTCCCTTTGAGGATTAATTGGGAGGCTGTCTAAAGAATTTGATGCGACTTGGGAAGGAAGAACTCACCATAAAGAAAAACAATAAGCACGCTTTTAGTGTTGTGTCCTTCGAGTAGAGATGGGATTGGGCTGAGAGATGAATTCATCATTTTGTAATCAAACTTCGTATGGATAAGTAAATTGTGAGTTCAAATCTTATATGATTGAAGTTCATTATTTAGCAGGTGAATGGAAACAAACATGATGGACAAGAGTAGCTTTTAGTATAGTACTGACAAGGAGTTGTATAGGAAGATGCCACCAGAGATGTGTATGATTGGAAAAAGATGCAGGTCAGACAAGTAGAGAGAGTGAGGGATCACTGAGAAGTAACTGACACTGATAGCCATAAAATGTCAAAAGATTGACAACCCTCTCACCTTCCCACAGTGCATAGGGTAAACCACCTATGGAGGATTTGTACAAAGATCTGGAAAACAGCTACTCAGGGTAAGAAGTTGTTCATGAGTTGTGGTCCACATTGCCTGCATCAAGAAAGTAAACAGGGGAAGCTAGGTGGCGTAGTGGATAAAGCACTGGCTCTGGATTCAGGAGGACCTGAGTTCAAATCCGGCCTCAGACACTTCACACTTACTAGCTGCATGACCCTGGGCAAGTCACTTAACCCCCATTGTCCTGCCCAAAAACAAAAAACAAACAAAAAAATAAACAAATTGAAATATGAAGGTAATAAGTACCTCACTTTTTGGAGGAAAATAAGGAAAGAGATCCCAAGAGACCTAGACTAGTTTTAGTTACCTGATGACCTAAAGCCTAAATTAGATTGAAGGTCTGAGCCATCTTATGATTAGAATTTTTTAAAAAAGAGGCAACAAGGAACTCAAATAAAATAAAGCTTTAGGGGATTGATGGGGCACAAGTAGATCTCCATGCAGCCATGACACTATTTGTTGTCTTATGTGTAACTCTCCATCTCTTATGCCTTTTCACTGACTACCCCTTTGCTTGAAATTTTTTTCTCACCTTTATCTCTTGAAATCCCTGGTTTCCTTCAAAACTCAACTCAAACTGTATGTTTCTTATGAAGCTTTCCCTCCTCCCCCTTTCGGAATGTAAGATCCTTTGAGGGTAAAAGCTACTTCCATTCTTCCATTGTATCCTAAACATTTAGCACAATGACTGCCACATAGGTGACACTTAATAAATGCATATATATATATATATATATATATATGTGCATACATACATAAATATGTCTGATAGAGGAAATAAAGCAAATGTAGATTTGGTGGTGATACTGCAATCATTGTGTCTCTATATATCTGGTAGGAGTACTAAGGAGAATGCGATGGTTAATAGAGCTGTGGAGAGAAATGATGTGAATATCTGAGTATGTGTTAACTAGAAAGAGTGGGGTCTGGGGAGGGAAAGGGAGAAGAACATCAAAGACCAGCCTTGGAAATGTGGTGAACTGGGTCCAATTTGTATTTGACATATATCTTTGTTTTAAGGGAAACTCCCTTCCCCCATACATATACTACCACTGTAAAACACTTCATTTGTGGTCTTCTTTTTCATTTTTCAAATTAATTGATCATACACAAGTCATTACCTAATTATTTATCACAGAATCACAATGATGCTAAGTTCATGAATGCTACATCAACAAAAAACAAGCCTCGGTAGATTCTACCTAGAAAGGCTTCAAGGTCAAGTGGGTGACAGATACGTACTAGCTGACTATTTGCTGAGGATCAGCCTTTCTAAATTTTGAGATATGTATCACTAGAATGTTGGTCATCAGAAAATGATTGTTTTTGGTAACAATAACTTATAATAATGTCAGTCAATGAGCATTTATTGAGCACCTACTATATTCTAGGCACTTTGCTAAGTGCTTGGGAAATAGAGAGGCAAAAAAAAAACCCCACACCAATTCCTGCCATCAAGGAGCTCACAATCTAATGGGGGAGACATATGGACAATAAGTTATATCCATGATAAATAGAAAATAATTAATAGAGAGAAAGTACTTGAATTATGAGAATTTGGGAAAGGCTTTCTGAGGAAGGTAGGATTTTAGTTGGGACTTAAAGGAAGCCAGGGAAGTCAGTAGGTAGAGGTGAAGAGGGAGGGCACTCCCAGAATGCATGAGGGACAGCTAGAGATAATGCCTGTATTCAAGAGATGGTAAGTTTTGTTGTAGAACAGCAAGGAGGCCAGTGTCACTGAAGGTATATATTGGATATGACCTTTGGATGGAGTTCCCATACTGATGAAATTGTGGATCCTTAAAGTCTTGAAATCAGTCATTTATTACCTAATGTAGAACCAAACAATGGCTAAAAATTCCTGATACTGGGGGAGCTAGGTGGCACCGGCCCTGGAGTCAGGAAGACCTGAGTTAAAATCTGACCCCAGACACTTGACACTTACTAGCTGTGTGACCCTGGGAAAGTCACTTAACCCCAATTGCCTCACAAAAAAATCCTGATACCCATTCCTAACTAGGGTTGTAGTATGATGGAGAGAGAACTAGACCTGGAGTCAGGAAGACATGAGTTTAAATTTAACCTCAGATGTTAGCTGTTGTGACTTTGGACTGGAAGTGAGGTGGGTTTACTCAATCCACACAAACTTTATTGAAACTGCTTTTGTGAGGCAGCTAGGTGGCAGAGTGGATAAAGCACTGGCCCTGGATTCAGGAGTACCTGAGTTCAAATCCAGTCTCAGACACTTGACACTAGCTGTGTGACCCTGGGCAAGTCACTTAACCACCATTGCCCTGGAAAAAAAGAAAGAAAGAAACTGCGTTTAAGGTACCATGCAAGTCTCTGGAGTACAAAGACAACAGAGAAGAAGAAGAAGAAGAAGAAGAAGAAGAAGAAGAAGAAGAAGAAGAAGAAGAAGAAGAAGAAGAAGAAACTATATCTGCATTTAGAAGACTTACATTCTCCTGGGGAAAGTGATTTGTACACAGCCAAGTGATTGCAAAAACACATTCAAATTGACTCAAAAGTAAAGGATGGGGGAGGCTTCTAAGAACTGGGGGAGGAGGATCTGGAAAGGCATCATGTGGGACGTGGCATCTGAAGTGAACCCTAAAGAAAACTAAGGATTCTAAGAATCTGGACCAGGAGGGAATGCATCCATGGATGGGAGGTAGTCTAGCCAAAAGCTCAGAAATGGCAAGAGGGAAAAATGGGCAAGTGGGCAACAGGAATAAGAAAGGCACTTCCCTGGGACTTGATTTCCTAGTCACCTGCTTGGTGTCCAGAGCCCATCTCATTAGCAAGCCACTCTCTCATCCCTAAGTCTGTGTGACCATCACTAGCATCCCCTTTCCAGGGACCCTGAGTCAATGCAATACCCAAGGTTTCAGGCTTCTCCCTCCTCACCCAGAAGACTCTTGATTTGAAGTGTTCTCTGTACGCTTCTACTGCTTCTAAGAATGTTTCTATTTGCACAAAATAGCAGCTGTAAGAATAACAGAGGAGCTTTGAGGAAGCAAGGTCTAGATGAAACCCTTGAAGCCTCTGTAATTGCATGAATTTAAGGGAGCAAACAGGTTAACCGATGAGCTCCAAGTGGAAGATGACCCGGAGCTCAGGCTCCACTGAATTGCATTGAGTAATTCATCTCCATTCTCCCCCCTCCAACCTCATGGCTCACACTGCCAGCTCACTGGAGGTTTTCTGACTGGAATAATAACGGGTGTATCACAGGGCTGCCTCGCCAAATCACTGGGCAATGTTGTAAAGTCTCTGCTTCTAGCCATTAGTGTTCAGTCCCCTTCTTTCATTTGCCATAATCAACAACTCGGGAGCACTCAGAGGAGGCAGAGCAAGACCGAGATGTCTTCTGACAGTGACTGTGGATAAGCCTCAAGCAGGACAACCCCAGCCCAGGGAAATTTGCACAAATTACTTGTAAATATTCCATTCATCTTTGGTTTTTTACCTGATTCTTAAGCATTAACCAGTAATAGTTTTATTAATCCAGTTCATCTTTAAGGGAAAAGAACAAAATCAATTTCTCTAGAGGGAATATCTTATAAAAACAATTATAATAGTGCTCTGCGTAGTAACTCAATTTAAGTCACTTGGCTAGGAAATAGACCTATTTTTTAATTTTATTTTTTTTTAGTGAGGCAATTGGGGTTAAATGACTTGCCCAGGGTCACACAGGTAGTAAGTGTTAAGTGTCTGAGGCCAGATTTGAACTCAGGTACTCCTGACTCCAGGGCCGGGGCTCTATCCACTAGCTGCCCCTTGAAATAGACCTATTTTTAAAAAAATTATAATTATGCTTGCCAAATTTTGCTTATTCATAAATCTTCCCAGGTCTTTGGGATTATACATTGTACTCATAAATTTGCAAAGAATGATGATAGAAATGCAAGTTTATCACCATTTTGCAATAGACATTTTCATTTATCCAATTTACCATCATCTACAGCAGGCCTCCTCTACTGACCAGATCAACAGGTTTTACAAAACTAGTCTCTGGTTGCCAAATCAATGATTCTTTGCTAATGAATTTTTGTACAGTAAAAATCACTCCAAAGAGCAGAGAACTTTCCCGATACCTTTTCACATTTATTTTTTGTGTCACTTATTACACATTTAATTTATGCAGAACCCTGCAAATCTAAAGTGTCCTTTGAAATACCAAATCAAGCATCTTCTTTTATAAGTAAAAGTTTGGAGATTTAAAATCATGCTTTAAATAAACCAACCAAGATGCAATATTATGTGACTAAAAAGTGGAGTTGAATGTCAGAACAATGAAATGAGATAACATGGAGAAAGTTCTGTGGCAGGTGTCAGGAGACCTGGATTTTAGTGTGCTATGTGACCTCAGATAAATTGCTTAAATTCAAGGCCTCAAATTCCATAAATATAAAATGAGTGTTGGGCCAGGATAACATACAATTTCCAAGGTTTTGTTAGTCTAGATGACCTTTAAGGGCCCTCACAGGTTTAAGATTGTATGAAATAATATTATAAAACAGACTCTCTTCCTAAAGATCTCCAGACATGGAGACTCCAAAACATAAGCAATGAATTCAATTTTTTCCACCCAGAAAGAATTGTAGGATCTTAGAGTTGGATGGAATCTCATATGAATTCTAGTGCATTGTCTCATTCAGTGAAGAAAGTTCCTTTCTCCCTTCAAAAATATTGTTCTTTTCCATTTCTTCTAAAGTACATCTCTGACAGGTGTTCCACAGCATTTAAAATCCTCCACAAATTGGCTCCCATCTACCTTCCCAATCTCCTGCCCCTGACGCCACCTATGTTCTCATTGTCAAATTGGCCTGCCAGTTATTCCCCATACAAACCATTCCTTGTCCCAGGCCTGCTTGATGGTCCACCATGTCTGAAATGTATTCCCATTGCTTGAATTCCATTCAATTCATCAATGATTTATCCAGTACAAATGCTTGGTATGGTCAATAGCCTCCTCCAAATCAAAGCTCAGGGCCCACGTCATACATGAAGCATTTTCTCCTCTCGTTGTATCCTCTTCTCCCAGTAGAGGTTAATCTCCTTGAGGGCAGGGACTGCTATATTTTTGTCTTTAAATTCCTGGGACCTAGTGCAGTGCCTAGCATACAATATCAACATTTGCCGAATTATACTGAATTCAAAGAATAGGGATTTTACCACATATCCATTTTGATAGTTTTTAATATTTAGACAAAATATTTCCCTTTGGACTCTAACCCTCTAAATATTACCTCAACTCTTGCTTGCCCTCTGCTATCATACATCTAGAAAGAAAAGTCTACTCTCCCAACCTCCTCTTGTTTACCACCTACTCATGCTTCACCCCCTTGAAACCTGGCTTCCATCCTCAGCTCTCCACAGAAATTGCTCTCTTGAAGGTTAGCACTTATTTCCTAAAAGCCAGACCCAAGAGTATCTCCTTAGTCCCCACTCTCCTAGAACTCTCTGCAATAATTGATGCTCTTTCCCAAACCCTCCTTGATTCACTCTTTATCTGGCTTCTTTGACAAATATACAATCCTCTGTTTGGCTTTCAAAGCCCGGCCTAACCTGGCCCAACCTGGCCCCTTCCTGCCTCTCCAATTTTCTTATACCTTACTCCCTTCCATTTACTCTGCAATTCAGTGACACTGGTCTTCTTTCTGTTCTTTGAACACAGCTCTCCATCTTTCAACGGAACTTTTCACTGACTGTCCCCCATTCCTGTAATTGTCTCTCTCCCCAACTCTGTTTCCTGACTTCCTTCAAGCATCAGTTGAAATTCCATCTTTCAATCATATTTCTGGCATCAAGTAACATTTCTATGTGAGTGATTCCTAAATCTTTATCCCTAGAGCCAGCCTCTCTCCTGAGCTGCAGATCTGTATTTCCAGCAGTCTGCAAGATCCCCACCCTCCCCATCTTCTACCAACACCTCGATTCACTATATTCAAAATCCGAGTAATGTTTGACTGAAAACTTTCTCCTCTACCACTTTTCCTATTTCTATTAATGACTCTATCATTGCACCAGTTATCCAGGCTTGACACTAATATCTCTTTTATCTGCCTCTTCCTTTTCATTCTCACTACCACCTTCAATGGACTATTGTAATAGGTTCCTAACCTTTCTCCTTGATTTTAAAAGTTAGTATTTATTAAGCACCTACTATGTTCCAGGCACAGTGCTAAGTGCCCTTGCAAATATCATATCATTTGATCTTCTTCACAACCTTTTAACTGAGGAAACTGAGGCAAATAGAGGTTAAATGACTTTGCCTAGGATCAAACAGCTGGTAAGCATCTGAATCTTGATTTGAACTCAGGTCTTCCTGGCTCCAGGTCCAGCACTCTATCTACTGCACCACCTGATTTAGCTGCCTCTAGGTTTTTCCAGATTATATCTCCAATCAATCTTCCACACAATTACCAGTATAATCTTCCTAAAGGGGATCTCTTTTTCCCCCTCCTCTGCTCACAAATCTTCAAATGGATCCTCAGTGTCTAGCCAGTAAAATTGGTCTACCCCTCCACCATCTTGCTTCAGCCACTTATCACACTACTCCCTTCAGGTGTTCCACAGTCAAGCAACATTGGATTACTCACTCATGCCAGAGCTGGCCAGGCCCTTCCCTACCTAGTTCCAGACATAAACTTTGCAAACTGGCATGCCTACAGATGAAAGGGACAAAGAAAGTACAGAGTCTGTAAAAGACGGCATCTAAGGACAGATGAAAGAATTGGAGATGTTTAGTTTGAAGAAGATTTTGAGAAAATTTGATTTCTCTTCAAATGTGCTGAGCCTAAATACAGAACTTATGTTTTATTCCTGACAAATTTCATCCTGTTAACTTAGCTCATTGTAGTAGCCTGTTGCAACATTTTGAATCTTAGAATAACAGTGTCTTGGGGGCAGCTAGGTGGCACAGTGGATAAAGCACCGGCCCTGGATTCAGGAGTACCTGAGTTCAAATCCGGGCTCAGACACTTGACATTTACTAGCTGTGTGACCCTGGGTAAGTCACTTAACCCTCATTGCCCAGCAAAAAAAAAAAAAAAAAAAAGAATAACAGGGTCTCAACCATTCTAGAGAGCAATTTGGAACTGTGCCCAAAGGGCTTTAGAACTGTGTATACCCTTTGATCCAGCAATACCACTTCTAGGTTTATATCCTAATGACATCCCCCAAAAGAGAAAAAGACCTATTTGTACAAAAATATTTCTAGCAGCTCTTTTTGTGGTGGCTAAGAATTGGAGATCAAAGAAATGTGTATCAATTGGGGAATGGCTAAACAAACTGTAGTATATGGTGGTGATGGAATATTATTGTGCTATAAGAAATGACAAGCAGTATGAGTTCAGAAAGGCCTGGAAAGACTTGTATGAACTGATGCAAAGTGAAGTGAACAGAACCAAGATAACATTGTACACAATGATAGCAATATTGTTTGATGAAGAACTGTGAATGACTTAACTATTCTCAGCAATACACTGATCCAAGACAATTTCAAAAGACTCATGATGAAGCCTATTATCCACCTCCAAAGAAAGAACTGACATTGATTGAACACAGACTGAAGCGTGCTATTTTTTTACTTTCACTTTTTATTCAAGTTTTCTTACACAAAATGACTAATATGGTGGTGTTTTACACAATTGCACATGTATAACCTATATCTGATTGTTTACTGCTTCAGGGAGGTGGAAAGGGAGGAAGGGAAGGAGAGATAAAATTTGGCACTCGAAACTTTAAATAAAAATGTCTATTACTTTAAAAAACCCTAAAATAAAATTTAAAATAAAAAAGAATAACAAGATCTGAGGATGGGAAGGAACTTTACATGTCCAACTTCTCGCCCAATATAGGAATTCTTTCTATAATATGGTGGTGGTGGTGATGACTAGGAAGTGGAAGAGGAGAAGGAAGAGGATAACTCACATATGCATGGCTCTTTAAGGTTTACAATGTATTCTAGCATACTTTATCCATTTGGTGGCATAATGGATATCTGAGTTTCAATCTTGTCTCAAATAGTTATTTCACCCCTCCTAATCTCACTTTCCTTATTTGCAAAATGAAGATAATCGAAACAGTAGTACATGCATGAGTTACAATGCTCAAAATGACAATATATTTAAAAACATTTTTCCAACTTTAAAACCCCATAGAGGGGCATTTAGGTGGCACAGTGGATAAAGCACTGGCCCTGGATTCAGGAGGACCTGAGTTCAAATCCAGCCTCAGACACTTCACACTTACTAGCTGTGTGGCCCTGGGCAAGTCACTTAACCCTCATTGGCCCAAAAAACAAATAGATAGATAGATAGATAGATAGATAGATAGATAGATAGATAAAATACATATAAATGTCAGTCTTGGTCACTTTCTCAATGACCTCTTTCAAGTGTGACATCCAGAACTAAAAATTATGCTTCCTCTGTACTCTGACCAGCAGAGACCATGCTGGCACTACCATCTTCCTTATCTGGACATCACACTTTTGTAAATGCAGTACAAGATTGTAATAGCTTTTTTTGACACATTGTTGACTTATATTAATCTTTTAATCCACTAACTCCTTCAAGTATTTTCCTTATAAAATGTCTTCAAGCTATATCTCACCAACTTGTACTTAGATACAAAAAATATCATCTTTACAAGTACTGGACTTAATGAGTTTTTTACTATCAAATTCTAGTCTATTTGATCTACTTGATTTTTCTCTATCAAGATGATTTTGGATCCTGTTTCTATGGTACAACACGTGGGCTTCCTCTTTCAGCTTTGTGTCATCTGTAAATCTCATTGGTGTGCCTTTATCTTCATTCAAGTCAGAAATATTAATAAGGGCAAGAATGAGGTGGGAGCCTTGACATTCCTCACTGGAGAACTCCATCCAGGTTGACATCCAGTAGCTACTTTGGGGAGGTATGTTCATCCAACCAATTGTGACTCTACCTACCATTCAGCCCTCATCTCTCCATCTTGTACATCAGAAAATTATCAAAGACTTTGTTAAAAGCCAGATACATTGCTTCCATTGCATTTCCATCATCTGCCAGTCTAGCAATTATAGGAAAAGAAATCTGTATTCTGTCAGTTTACATATTAGCTATCACTCCTGGCTATGTGCCTTCTGCAAACTTGATCAAGTCTCCATCCATGGTTTCATTTAAGTTAATATCAATCTAATTCATCTGTAGTTTCTGGGATCCTCTTATTGAAAATTCAATTTATTTATTAATCTCATGTCAATTTCCTCTTGAGTAACATTGAACAGAAAGTCATCATCCTTCTCATAAAGGACCTTCAGATACTTGAAAACAATAATCAAGTTATCTCAGCCTTCTCTTCTGCAGGTTAATTACCCCCTAAATCTGGGGAGTACAGTTGAAAAAGTGCTGGATTTGGGGTCAGAAGAGGTAGGTTTGAATCCTAGTTCCGCTCCATACCAGCTGCATAATCTTGGGCAAGTCACTTAGTCATCTAAACCTCAGTTTCCTCTTTTGTAAAATGAAACTCTCTTGTGATATAAAGAACTGAAAAACTTCAAACACCTGGTAGCTTTTTCTTTTAGTTAATTCATAGAGACATCCAAGACTTGAAGTTGAAAGGAATCTAACCCATTATTTAATCCAACCCGAATTTTAGAGATGATAAAACTGAAACCCTCTGATTTGACCAATATCACGTAAGTGGAGGGGCCAGGAGTTAGACACACACCCTCTAACTCTAAAAATCATCATTCTTTCCTTTTAACCATGCAGGCTATGACATGCTATTGTACCACAAGACTTCCCAAGGACCAAAGCCTATGCCCTGTCTTTCTATAATCTAGTATTTCCTGTCCTGTCTTCCATTGGTCAAGGAGTACAAGTAAGAAAGGTGGGGAGTCTTTGATAAGCTCTCTGACATTCTACAGTATGGCAGCATCACAAATAATAAATTTAGAGCTGGAGAGGCCATCAAATACACCTCATTTATTTTACACTTTAGAAAACTGAGGCCCCAAGAAGTTAATTGACTCCCCCAGGATCACACAGCTAGTCAATATCTGAGATGAGATTTCAACACATTTCTTTGTGGACAGCATTCTACACTCTCACATAAGTGCTTGGGTTCCTAACCTTTTATCGGTGAACTTTTATAAAAATGTTTTGATAATTGTATTTTAATGGAATTGCTTTCATTTGCAAACCTATTTTTTTATTTTATGAGTGCAAAATGTCACTCTAAGAAAGGATCCATAGGCTTCACCAGACTGACAAAAGAGCCCATGGATGCCCAGCACTGGCACACTAAGTGATCCATTTAGTCATTATCTAATGCTAAAGGGTATTGCCATTGGCACTCTTTGTATTTCAGCACCCAAGGGCAAAATTCTAGTTGCCCCCAACTATTTATATTTCATTTTTTCTTCATATCTCTTTAAAAAGAGCAGTGACCAAAATTCGACCCAGTCACTCTGATGAGGTTTGGTTAATAGTGGGGGATTTAAAAATCCTTATGTATCTTTCAACCTCAATAACTTTAGGATTACTTGTGATTGAGGCACATTGTAAATGGTATATAAAAGCTGAAATCTTAAAGTCTTCAAGATAATTGAGTTTAATTTTTTAACTTTTAGACTAATGGCCAAAATTCATGACACATTTTCCAAACTAATTTTCAAATCATTAAAAACATCCATGTCACTTAATAAACCATAATTAACTTGCCCAATACAACATGAATACTTTAAAACTTTAAGGATTCAGGGGCAGCTAGGTGGTGCAGTGGATAGAGCACAGGCCCTGGAGTCAGGAGTACTTGAGTTCAAATCCAGCCTCAGACACTTAACACTTTACTAGCTGTGTGACCCTGGGCAAGTCACTTAACCCCAATTGCCTCACTAAAAAAACAACAACAACAAAAAAAACCTTTAAGGATTCATTTTATATACCATTTACAATATATTTATGGCATGTGTACATCTAAAGTTTTTAAAGGTTTAAGTTATAGGGTGACTTTATAATTACACTATATCTGGCATAGTTGAAGGTTTGCTTTGTTGTCTTTACACCATCCCAATCATATTAATCGCTGAACTGGTTCTTGATGCTCAGCTTCCAAAGAAGCTAAAATTCCTGGATCATCAGTTTTCAGCCAGGTGAGATGGCTGGGTATTTTTCTTTAACACTGTCTCGGGGCAGCTAGGTGGTACAGTGGATAAAGCACCGACCCTGGATTCAGGAGTACCTGAGTTCAAATCCAGCCTCAGACACTTGACATTTACTAGCTGTGTGACCCTGGGCAAGTCACTTAACCTGCACTGCTCTGCAAAAAAGCCCCCCAAAACAAAAAAACCCACTGTCTCTACAATCTGTGTATATATTTATTATTATTAGCATCATCTTTCTCTTCATCATGATCAATTAGGTCCTTATTGCACATTCCTGAATGTGACCCTATTGAATTTCATTTTGTTTTCATTGGACTATGTGGGGCTGGATTCAGTCAAAGGCAGTGCCCTTGTCTAAGGGCTCTGTGTGTCTCTGTCAGTCTGCCAGTTAAATGGAGGGGGAGTCAGTCTTGAGATATTTAACATGGAGCATGTGGACACCAAGGCTCTTCTTGCATATTCTGATCCTCAGATGAACCACATCTTCCCCAGCATGGGGAAGCATAGGAGATAATCATCAGGTGTGTGTGTAGGAGGTGTGGGGAACTTCAGAGAAATCTATAGCCTAAGAAAAATACAGAGAATTGTAAGATGATAAAGGAATAGCTGAAACACTCAGTGAAAAACCAATAGATACCAAGATAAAAACCGAGAAAACATTGCCATTTCCACAGCCATGAAACATCCCTCCTCAGAGATCCTAGGTCCTAAACACCCAAGTTCTGATTTGGCCAAGGTCATATTCAATTGTGTTCCTTTCTTTCAGAGTCTCAGCCACCTCTGATGTAATCTCATCTGCATATTTGATGAGCACATTCTCAATTTCTTCATCTAAACCATCAATAAAAATATTGAACCAGACGCCGTTTAGAACTTTTCCCTTTGGGGCATCACTCAATCTGTTTGTCCAGAATGACCCTGAACTTCTGATAACCAACACTTCTGTGAGTGTAACTTGAGTCACCTGCTCTCTTCCACCTAACATCACACAATCACGAGAAATAATAACAATAATGAGGTCGGTGTTGTAGCAAACTAAGAGGACACTCAGTCCTTTGCTCCCACCATACACAACTGCTAGAAAACCAGTGCTATTGATATTACTTAAGATACACCACCAAATGAATGACCATAATGGTTATCACTTATATAAGTGCTTCAAAGTTTGTGATGCCCTGGGGGCAACTTAGAGCAATGGCAAGAGCTTGAGCTCTAGTACCAGAGGATATGGGTTCTAATCATGACTCTGACACTTGGACCCTAGATCACCTGTGTGACCTTGGATAAGTCATTTAACTTCCTAACCTAAACAAAGATGGAATTATACTAGATGGCCTCAGAGGCTCCCTCCAATTCTAAACTTATAACATTATAATACTTTCCATATGGTATCTCACTTGAGCTTCACTATTATTACTTTGTGACATGTATAGAATGAATCAGTGAATGAATAAATGAATGAATGAACAAAAACATTTAATTAGGGATTACTATGTACAAAGCAATAAAAGTGGAAAAGCAGACAGAACAAGTGCTAATGATAAAAGCTAATGATGATTCACTTTATGAATTGTAAAACACTTTCCACACTATTCCATTTTTTTTTTGCGGGGCAATGGGGGTTAAGTGACTTGCCTAGGGTCACACAGCTAGTAAGTGTTAAGTGTCGGAGGCCAGATTTGAACTCAGGTACTCCTGAATCCAGGGCCGGTGCTTTTTCCACCGTAGCACCTAGCCACCCCTCACACTATTCCATTTCATTCTTAGAGCAAGCCCAGGAGCTGGGGGCCATGAACATTCCTATTTTATAGAAGAGGAAAATGAAGCGGTCAGAGGTTAAAGGACTTGCTCAGTATGCCCATATGCTCACAGATCACCCAGCTATTAAAGTCTGAGGGTAGATTTGAACTCAGATTCTCTCAACTCCCAGCCTAGTGCTCTCTCCCCCATCTGCCCCACCCAGCTGCCTATTATAACATGTGGGGGTGGCATATATAGGAGGGACGTGTCAACACAGGGCAGATGGAAAGGCTTTAGAGTACAGTGGAAAGCAGACAATAAGGTTTCTTCTTGAATGCCATATCTGTTTCTGGTGTAGAACCATTTTACAGCACCAAGCACTTTGGTGGCAAGGCCTTTCTTTCTTGGGTCTTTGGGAATCATAGCCAAAGTCACAAATCCATAAGGATCCCCTGCCTCTTAGCCATAACGGCTGATCTGGAGGCAGAGGCAGCCATCTGGGGCCCTGCTCTGCCTATGTCTCTTGGGCTTAGAGTCCTGGCCTTTCTCCATCAAAGTCTGGAGGGGAGCAGAAGGTCATGGCAGCTTGGCCCATCCACTACGGGTGCCCTCCCATCTCTCATTTCCTAGGTTATGGAGGAAGAAACTCAAACTCAGACAGCTTGTGCCTTGCTCACGGTCATGTGGCTGGTAAGAGGCTTTGAACCCTGGTCTTCTTTTTTTAAAATTTAATTTAATTTAATTTTTTGCAGGGCAACGAGGGTTAAGTGACTTGCTCAGGGTCACACAGCTAGTGTCAAGTGTCTGAGGCTTGATTTGAACTCAGGTCCTCCTGAATCCAGGGCTGGTGCTTTATCCACTGTGCCACCTAGCTGCCCCCAACCCTGGTCTTCTTAATGCCAGCTTTAGTCCGGCATCATCATTACCTCCCTTAGCATCCTTCAGGTAATTTAGCTTTCGAGTTTTCAATCTTTGGTTACATCTAAGATCTCAAATCAAATTAGGTTCAGCAGTAATTATAACCCAAGAACTAGACACAAGGAGAAATAGAAAAAAGAAAATAAGGACACCTCCAGTGGGAGGATCTACATTCAATCCTACATTGACTAGGTTAAACATTTACAGATCTATAATCACATTTTTTCAAATGAACACAGCATGTGTTTCTATCTATAGCAATCTCTCTCAGTCATTTATTTGGGGGTTAGGAGCACCAGTGGGCCCATTCTGCAGCCCACCCACATGTTGTCAGAAGTTTTGGCCATTTTTTATGACAACCTAGTGGCACTTGAGTTACATTCCACGTGTTTTGTGCATGAACTTAATAATTTACCCTCCCCATCTGGTTCCTGGAACTTCAGTAGTAGCCCCCAACATAAGCCCTGTGACTGAATTAAGGAGACAGCTTTATATTGTTAGCGGGATAGGGGCCCTGTGCTTCAGAACTCACTTGCCCCATGACAATGGATGCCTACACTGGCATTCAGTTCTGAAGAGTTTGGAATGTAGAAAGTAAGGTCTTGCTTCCAATGTTAGAAGGCAGAACTACACAGTCTAGATTCTAGCAAGCAGAGAGCTAACTAAGAGCATGGGGCTAGATTAGAATGGGAATTGTAGAGGAAGGAAGGAAGGAAGGAAGGAAGGAAGGAAGGAAGGAAGGAAGGAAGGAAGGAAGGAAGGAAGGAAGGAAGGAAGGAAGGAAGGAAGGAAGGGAGGAAGGAAGGAAGGAAGGAAGGAAGGAAGGAAGGAAGGAAGGGAGGAAGGGAGGGAGGGAGGGAGGAAGAAAGAAAGAAAGAAAGAAAGAAAGAAAGAAAGAAAGAAAGAAAGAAAGAAAGAAAGAAAGAAAGAAAGAAAGAAAGAAAGAAAGAAAGAAAGAAAGAAAGAAAGAAAGAAAGAAAGAAAGAAAGAAAGAAGGAAAGAAAGAAAGAAGGAAGGATGGAAGGAAAGAAGATAAAAAGGAGGAAAGAAGGAAAGAAAGAAAGAAAAATGGAGGAAAGAAGGAAAGAAAGAAAAAATGAGGAAGGAAAGAAAGAAGGAAGGATGGAATGAAGATAAAAAGGCGGAAGAAAGGAAGGAAGGAAGGAAGGAAAGAAAGAAAGAAAAAGGAGGAAGGAAAGAAGGAAGGAAGGAAGATAAAAAGAAGGAAGGAAGGAAGGAAGGAAGGAAGGAAGGAAGGAAGGAAGGAAGGAAGGAAGGAAGGAAGGAAGGAAGGAAGGAAGGAAGGAAGGAAGGAAGGAAAGAAAGAAAAAAGGAGGAAGGAAGATAAAAAGAAGGAAGGAAGGAAGGAAGGAAAAAGGGAAGTTTCTTCACATGTGAAATGGAGGTGGGGAGAGATTGGAATAAATGACTCCTAAGGTCCTTTGCAGCTCTCAGTCTATGCCCCCATGATTTTCTTCTGCCCAGCCTCCTACCCACCTTTAATAATTGTAAGCTGATCCGAGTTCAGTCCCACTGGCAGTCACTGAAAGATTCCCATGGCACAGAAACCCTTGGCCCTAAGCAGATGGGAGTGGCTGCCCTGGTGCTGTTAGCAGAACTGCCAAACATCCCTGCACTGTGATTCACTAAAGTCCTGTGGCTTTAAAGGCCTCCCTGGCTTGTGGCCCAGCCCATTTGTATTCAGCATCTCCACCTGTGTCCAGCGGGCCAGCTAGCACAGTGTACAAATGCACCAGGCTGTTGGGTATTCTTTGGCTGTTTATATTATAGAACATTCGAGCATAAGACTGAGAATGGTTATGTGGGAAATCTAGCTGTGCTCCCCTGCAAAGGCAAAACTACCCTTGGAAGGGCCATGAGCATCCTTTTACTTATTTACATATTCAGCCCTTTTGGAGCACCATGCTAGGGGCAAGGAAATGTGATGGCCCCAAGAAGGGATGCAGGGATGAATGATGACTAAGACATCATTCCTGCCTTCGGAAAACTTACACTCTAGTATTAGAAAGCTCTGTAATAATATGGACAACACAAAGGAAAGTGCAATAATGGGAGCTGACATTTACTTAAAGATTGAAAGTGAGCAAAATATCTTCTATACATCATTTCATTTGAGATTCCCTCCCACTCTATGAGTTGGTCCTACAGGGCAGCAGTGACAAATACCCACATTTAACAGAAAGTAAGCCTGAGGCTCATAGAGTTAAACTGACCTATCCATGATGACATCAGAGGCAGGGCTTCCTAACTCCAAGACCAGCTTTCTATCCATTATGCCACCCCACCTCCCTTTCAGATGCCCAATCTCATTTGATCTTCACAACAACCTTGAGAGACATCTTAAGGAAGTATTATATTACCCTTTTATTACTTATCTGTTACCAAAGTTCAGACATGTTTGGTAACTTGCCCAAGGTCACACTACCAAGGAACAATAGGATTGAAACTTGAATCCAGGGCTTTGGACTCCAATTCTATTGACTTTTCTGTGATATCACAGTATTTATTTTAGTCCATTAAGAAATCTACATTGGTTTTTCCATTGGCTACCAGAAAAATAAATTTATCTTTTCTTTTTTAAAGATGATAATTATTGGGATCAGCTAGGTGGCACAGTGGATAAAGCACTGGCCCTGGATTCAGGAGGACCTGAGTTCAAATCCGGCCTCAGACACTTGACACTTACTAGTTGTGTGATCCTGGGAAAGTCACTTAACACTCATGGTCCTGAAAAAAAAAAAGATGATAATTATCAACCTATCTTTCATCCTGAGAATTTCTCAAGTAGTATATAAAGAGTAAGGAATGAGGAGGGAAAGGAGTAAAAATGTAGGTGCTTTTCTGCTAAGTGGGATTTAATGTAAATATCACTTGCTGTTACTCTTACCCAGAGAAGGTATTTAATAAACACTTGAGGAATGGAAATAAATTAAATGGAATTACTGCTGTAATATAATCTGTAGCTGATAGCTAACTAGCTGACATAAGAATAAGGGTCAGATCCATTGTCATCAAATGATTGATTTTCTGGAATCTTCACTCTATAGGCAATTCCCAAGTATCTGTACTAATGAGGAACAAGGATGGCATCGATTAATGAAATCCACAGATAATTTTAAAAATTCATTTTGTCGATTAGTTTGGGGCTGTGTCTATGAAATTGACTGGTTGGAGATTGGTTAACAAGTTCTTAAGAGACAAGAGTATGAAAAGTGAAAGCAAAGCCAATATAAGAGGTTAGAAGAAGGAAAGAGACATCTTTTCTGGAGTAGGATAGATGTGGAAGGGAAGGAGGGATCAAGGGAGCTTTCATAAGGAATCAGGGTGGGTAGTAGAAAGAGCATTGCACTAGGAGCTAGAAGGCGTGTAGTACAATATTGGAATCCCACCTTTGCCACCATATTAATTGTTTGATCTTAGGCAAGTCTGACTCTCTAAAGGAGGGTAACTAGGATGTTTGAGTTCATATCAGAATAATCTATTAAAGGAAATGGGGTACTCAGTTTGAAGTAGAGAAAACTTAGGGGTGGGGCATGATAGCTGTCTAAGTATTTGAAGGACTGTCATATAGAAAAATGATAGAATTCAATTCAAGTATCATCTTCTACATCAAGGATTCTTCACCTTTTTTTGTCAAGGGTCCCTTTGGTAGTCTGGTGGAAGCTACGGACTCTTAAAAATAATGTTTTTAAGTGTACAAAATAAAATATATAGGATTTCCAAGGAAACAAAGGGGATTAAAATGAAGATGTAATTTCTACCATTCAAATTCATAGGCTCTCTGAAATCTATCCATAGACCCTAAATTAAAAATCCCCAGTTCTACATAAAAACTTTACTAATCTCCCCCCAAATTCTTATGTTCTCTGCCAAATTTACCTTATTTTTGTATTCCTTCTATATGAATTTATTTACATAAATATTGTTTCATGTTTTCTTCAGTGATGGAACATAATGGATTGTTTTATCTTTGTCCTTGCATTTCTGTCCTGGCATAGAGTCTGGCACATAGTAGGTTTTTATAAATATGTGTTAATTAGTTGGATCGATAGACTAGAGAGCAGAAACAGTGGATTGAAATTACAGAGGTGTAGATTTGGGCTTAATATGAGGATAGGCTACCTGATAATTAGAGCTGTCCCAATATACAACGGAGTGGTGTGTGAGGTAGTAAGTCCCTGTTGCCCCAACATGAGGTCTTTAAGCAAAGTCTGAATAGCCACCTTATACTTTAGATCATAAAATGTTCTACTTTAGTTATGGGTTCAACTGGATGGAGACCAAAGTCTTTTCTAGCCTTAAGATTTATCTTATTTCTCTAAGGTTTTCATCTATAAGCACAAGTATAATAATATTTAGACTATTTAATTTGGTGTGCTAAGATGAAATTTACAAACCAAAAGTACTGTATTAATATTAGTGATGATGATGTGGGAGGGGGTAACATTCGAAAACTATCAGAGCATCTAGGTGGCTCGGTGAGTGCAATGCCATGCCTGGAGTCAGAAAGACTCCTCTTCCTGAATTCAAATCTGGACCCAGATATGTGACCCTGGGCAAGTTACTTAACCAAGATTTCCTCAGTTTCCCCATCTGTAAAGTAACCTGAAGAAGGAAATGGCAAACCACTCCAGTATCTTTGCCAAGAAAACTCCAAATGGGTTCACAAAGAGTCAGACACAACTGAAGAATCACTGAACAACAACAACAAAAGAAATAAAGTCGTATTTCAATAGGTAGAGATGTGGAAGTGAAGAAAGGAACAGAAGCAGGAAAGTACAGAACCTGTTTTGGAAAAAGCACATAGTTCAATGAGACTGTATCACAGAATCTCTGGGGAGGAATGGTGTGAGATAAAGTTAGGAAGGTATATTGGGATCAGGTTGTGGAGGGAATTCAATGGCAGCCTAAGGACTTTTTACTTCATTCCATGGGCCACGGGGATTCATAAGAGTTTGTGAGAAGAGTAGAGTGATCTGATAGCTAAGGCAAGGACAGATTGGAAGAGTGGGGACATGGAAGGATTTATCAAAAGGCCATTGCAAGAGTCCAGTTGAAAGCCTGAATGTGGTTAGCAACAGCAGGAATGAAGAAAAGAGATGTATTGCTGCAGAAGAACCTTCAGGTCATTAATTAGATTGAAAGGTGGGGAGAGAAAAAGAGCAGTCAGAAGTAACTCTGAGGTTTTTACAATATGAAAAATAGTAGAATCTCCAACAGAAATACAAAGGAAAAAGGGATAAGAAGCATACAGGGAAAGGTTCAGGACAGATGGAATTTGAGGTCCTTGTAGACCATTCATATAAACATGTCCAGTGAACATTTGAAATGTGGTTTGATGATCTAGGGTGGAAAAGGTAGATTTGAAAACCAGCTACATAGAGATGGGAGTTGGATGAGTTCACTGAGTAAAAGCATAAGGAGAAAAACAAGGGGGCAGCTAGGTGGCACAGTGGATGGAGCACCAGCTCTGGATTCAGGAGGACCTGAGTTCAAATCTGACCTCAGACACTTGACACTTACTAGCTGTGTGACCCTGGGTAAGTCACTTAACCCTCATTGCCCCACAAAAAAAAAGAGAACAAGGATGGGCTTTAGTGAATGTCTTAATTTAGGGTTCTGGAGGAGGAAGAAGACAGAGAAGGAAGTGGAGTAGAAAATAGTCCTCTAAAGATGTAGAAGAGAACCAAGATAATGCAGTGCCATTGAAGTCAAGAGAGAAGAAAGAATCAATTATGGAGTGGTCAATAGCATTACAAAATACAAAGAGGTTAAGTTCGATGTTAGTAAACATTTGCTAAATACTCACTTTGAGCAAGGTACTACTCTAGTTCTTGTACCCATAAAGTTTGATATGGCACAGTCTCTGCCTTTAAGGAGCTTATAGTAAGAAAAAAATGGTGCCCTGGTGGCAGATTAGATATTTGCCCAGCATATGGCTAAAGTAACAAAATGAATTCTCCATCTCATGAAGAGGTAAGTATAATTTCATACTTTAACTGAAACTTGGTTTAAAGTAGCCACTCTTATAAAATCTTCAAGTCTTTCCTCTTCAGGAAAACTCCAGATTTGGGAGGTTTCTTGACCAATAAGTCCTGCCACCATTCAATTGAGGTGAACTCAACCAGGGTTCCAGAATAGGGTGCTCTTTCCTTTTTAAAAATTTCCTTTGGTATAGCATTCAGGTTTGATAGCAATCTCCAAGCTCTGTAGGGCAGAGGGTCGACCTTTTTTAAAGTTCCTAGATACAGTGGCTGCCTCCCTGGAGGTCTTCTATGGAGAGGACTTCTCCCTAACAATCTTTGGGTCTGGAAACCCACTGCACTTTTGGAGAGAGTGGGTGTGAGCACAGGAGATCCTCTTTAGGAGTCTTGCTTAAAGTGAACACAGCACAATGCACTTCCTAATAATCTTTGATCCTGGGGAAGAGGGGTGGACAACTGAGTCTTGGAGGCCAGTAGGAATGCTCTCTATGAGTCTTTGGGTGTCAGAAGTACTCTAGAGAGGATTCCTGCTTCAGCATGGGATGTACTAGAGGAAATCTCTGGATTTGAGAGCCTATGATACCATAAAACCATTAGATTTAGTATGAGAAACCCACTGGTAATCTTCAAGAGATAATATTGAGCCGAGTGGTAAGGCAAAAGACATGGCAAAAGGATTGTGAGCATAGGTGAAAGTGGAAATAAACATCATAGATATTCTTTCTAAGATGTATGACAATAAGTCTGGAAGAAAGATTGCAGTGGTACCAGCCAGGGGAAGGCAGTATCTAAGCTATGGCAAGAGCATCAGTGAAAGAGCGGGTGGTCACTGTTGTCTTCCTTTCCCTTGAACCCAAGAAGCAGCAAGGAAGCCCCTCTCCAACCCTTTCTCCAAGCACCTCTCTCTCCAAGCATCTTTCCATTCCATTTTTTTTTGTTTTACTATGTTCTTACTTCTTTTAAAGTTGTTGTTCTGTTCTTTTCATATAAACATCTGTGGCCAACCTAAACACATGCATTTGTGTTTAATTGTGGTCAGAGAGTGCAAGCTCATTGAAACTCTGGTTGATTGATGTCACAGTATAACTGACTAGGACATTGCCTTCCTAGTTTAAGGCAAAGACTCCGATCTCTGGCCCCTCATTAGAGGATTTCTAAATGGGGTGCTTATTTTTTTTATCAAAAACTCTATAAACTCAAAAGAACAGAAATAGTAGAAGCTGGCTAATAGCTATATAATACATATTCATGCTAGCTGCTAAACTGATATTTACAAAGTGCCTGGAACATGGATGGCACCATGTAAAAGCTTATTCCTTTCTCTTTCCCCTCCTCTTCCCTCCTTACAAGGGCAGAGAAGGGGTTCCATGGATCTTGGATCATTGTGTTTGAAAATATGTGAACCTGGGCAGGGCTGATAACATCTCCAACTTGGACTCTAGTGAGAGAAAGGAAAGGGGAGAGAGGAGATACTGGTGCCCAGTCCCTGAAGCAAAAAAAGAAGCCTCTGCTCTTTACCTGAAAGGAAGAAGATGAGTGAAGAGGAGGAGATGGTTGTACAAAGGCAAGACCCTGCCTTGAGCCATCCTCTTTAAAAGGAGATAGACATGGTCTAGGATCACCCAACCTTCTGCCTTTCTGGTTGAGAGGGAAAATGAGGACCATTATGACTTAGTCAACTTTGCTCTCCACATTGATACCTGAAGATTGCATGAGCAAAGACTAGGTGTAAAGTAAATAGCACTAAATGTCCTCAGTGCTCTTTATGTCCTTGAGAGGGAGGTGACAATATTCCCTTCTGGGTGCCGAGGAGGAGAAATCATCCCTTCATTTCCTTCTTGAATTTTCCTTTCATTCAGTCTAGGTTACTCTGTGGCTTCTCAGTAGACAGACAGATTGAACCCTCTACCTTTCTTCAAACTGTCCTTCCCTACAGAGGAAAAAAGTTAAGGGTAGAATCAGGTCAGTGACTGCCCCCAAACTCTCTCTAATGATGTATTGAAAAGAATCAGTAAGTAGCGAGGTCAAAGAGAAGAACCAGAAAAACATCTAAGGAAGGTCAAGTGTTATGGAGTAGGCTAAGAGAAAAATCTCTGAATCTGAAAGGGAGTAGGAAAGGCAATTTTTCTTTTCCAAACAGGCAATGGAATTAAGGAGGTTGGGGATAAGGATGGAGTAAAGGGAAAATCAACTAGTTTGCTCTCAATTCTCATCTTTAAATGATGAAGTGGGAATTAAACCAGACAATCTCTAAGGTCCCTTCCAGCTCCACGTCTTATGACCCTATAATAATCTATTCTCTTTATTAAGATCTCAGAAAAGACAGTATATCACAACCTTCCTTAGCAAGCCATTATAATTTCTAATAATGCAAATAGTCTGATACCTAGATGAAATCTACCATCTTTCAATTAAATGATACCACTAGGGTACAGACTCATTGACAGTGTGGAAGAAAAGTAAGCAGCTTGCCCCCAAAAATGTCCAAATTACTTTGCAGACCACCAGGCAAATGCCCTTTAAGAGAACTCATTTCTGGCATAGAGTCAGCAATCATAATCTGTGTGGTATTTCACATCTCTCAGACATTTGACACTTATCTTACAAAGGCAAGTTCTATATTCCCAGTTTAATCATGGTGCTTGCTCAAGTGGAAGGCAAAAAGAAAAGTATTTCAAAAATATTCATTAAGAGTAAAAATAAGTGTACCCAAACTACCAATTGTAGCCCAGGATACATTCACCATTACCCAGAATTTTCCCTATCAAATGAAAATTTACAGATCTTTTTAGTATTTCGGTGGTTGGGAAAACATACCGCAAGTAACTATTTGGAAATTCTATAATATAAAACACCATAGTTATGAATTCAAATCCAGCCTCAGGCACTTATTAGCTGTATAACCCTAGGCAAGTCATTTAACCCTGTTTACCTCAATTTCTCATCTATAAAGTGAGCTGAAGGAGGAAATGGCAAACCACTCCAATATCTTTGTCAAGAAAACCCCAGGGGCAGCTAGGTGGTGCAGTGGATAGAGCACCGGCCCTGGAGTCAGGAGTACCTGAGTTCAAATCCAGCCTCAGACACTTAACACTTACTAGCTGTGTGACCGTGGGCAAGTCACTTAACCCCAATTGCCTCACTAAAAAAAAGAAAAGAAAAAAAAAGAAAACCCCACAATGCATTCACAAAGAGTCAGACACAACTTAAATGACTCAACAACAAGCTTTTTATCACTGTTCCTTATTAGAGAGAGGAATATCCCAATATTTCTATCCAAGGCTTGACCCCTTTTCCACAGGTGCCAATTTCCCAATGAGTATACACAGCAAAAAGCAAAGAGATCCATTTATCCAAGTAGGTAACAAAACAGTAATGAGATAAAGTATACATAAGGGAATACATATTAGATAATACAGATTGAAGGAGCTCTCCCACTGGGACTCAATTCAACCAAGAGAAAGAGAGAATCATAAATCTCACACAAGGGGGAAATTTCCCAATGTCTCTAGCATATCAAGCTGAGGATAAGGACATGATAGAAATTTCCAGAGCCTCTTCTCTGGAAAGACCAGAGTCTTTCTCTCCCTTCTGTGACATGAAGATGGATTAGTATCACAGATCTCTTTTGAAGCTGGAAGCTAGAAGAACCAGGATCTCTCTTCTATTGCGTTCACTAACTCCATCCTGACCCTCAGGAGGATGCTGGACAATGATCCCCATCAAAGAGAGGAGAGTCCTCTACCAATGGGCTCCCTCCAAGTGGGGAGACGAGGTATCCCCAGAAGGTCTGAAAGCACCCAGAGCCCTTCCAAAAGTGCCGCCTCTCCATAAAAACTCTAATGTATAAGAAAGCACATCTATCCTTGAAACGACTTGATCTCTGTTCCTGAAAAGTCCCCTTTCTCTTTAGCCTGAATATGGGACCAAGAAGTACAAACTCCTCACCAGAGAAATAAGTCCCCTAAAGTACCTCTTCTCGGAGACTGAAAAGTAGTCAAAGGAACATCACCTCCACTGGATGCCTCCTCAGTCTAATGACTGAGCCCTAGTCTGTCCCCTGACCTTCAGTGCTAAATTGCTTATTGCCTATTGGGCACCTCACCCGGGATGACCCAAAGGACCTTAAATTCAATATGCCTCAAACTGAACTCCTAACTAAGATTTTCCCCCTAAACCTTTCCCTCTTGCAAACATCCCTATTTCTATGGAAGGCACCATCATCCTTCCAGGATTTTAGGTTCATGATCTTGGCATTGCTCAGGACTCCTTACTCTCCCTCATCCCCATATCAAATCAGTAGCCACATTTTTTTCCATTTCTACCTTCATAATAACTTTTGCTTACATCTCCTTCCCTCCACACACATAGCTATCACCTTATTTCAGGCCCTCATCACCTCTTATCTAGATGATTGTGACAGCCTCTAATTGGTACCTCTGCCTTCAGTTTCACCCCACCCCCACTTTCCATTCTACACACTGCTGCCTAAATAATTTTCCTTAAATGTAGATTCTACATGTGTCTCCCCTTCTCAGCCAACATCGCTGATTACCTATGGCCGTTAGGATCAAAAACAAACTCCTCTCATGAGTTTTAAATCCCTCTAAAACCTGGGCCTGATCCAGCTTTATCAGATGTTACTCCTCATCCCATACTCTGTGATCCAGCCAAACCAGACTTCTCTCTGTACCTCATTCACAACACTCTCATCTTCCCTTTGCATTGGTCATATCCCACTTCTGGAATTCACTCCTTACTTACCTATGTCTTATAGAGTCCTTCTCTTCCTTTAAGACAAGGATTCTTTTAAAAAAAATAAACATTTTTATTTATAGTTTTGAGTTCCAAATTTTACCCCTCCTTCCCTCTGGCTCCTCCGTGAGGCAGTTAGTGATAAGATATGGGTTATATATGTGAAATGATGTAAAATATTACCACATTAATAATTTTGTACAAGAAAACTTGAACAAAAAAAAATGAAAGAAAGTGGAAAACAACATGCTTCAGTCTGTGTTCTTTCTTTGGCGGTGGATAGTATGCTTCATTTATCCTTTGGGATTGTCTTAGATCACTGTATTACTGAGAAAAGTTAAGTCATTCACAATTCTTCATCAAAAAATATTGCTATCTCTGTGCACAATGTTCTCTTGTTTCTTCTCACTTCACTATACATCAGTTCATACAAGTCTTTCCAGGCCTTTCTGAAATCATCCTAGGACAGCTAGGTGGCACCAGCCCTGGATTCAGGAGGACCTGAGTTCAAATCTGACCTCAGACAATTAACACTTACTAGCTGTGTGACCCTGGGCAAGTCACTTAACCCTCATTGCCCCGCCAAAAAAAAATTACAAAAAAAAGAAATCATCCTGCTTGTGATTTCTTATACCACAATAATATTCCATCACCATCATATACCACAGTTTGTTTAACCATTCCCCAATTGATGAGCATTTTTTAAAAATTTCCAGTTCTTAGCCACCACAAAAAGAGCTGCTATAAATATTTTTGTACAAATAGGTCTTTTTCTCTTTTGGGGGATAAGACAAGGATTCTTAACCCAAGGTCCTGGGGCCCCCAAAGCATCCACAGATAGATTTCAAAGAGTCCATGAAATTGAATGGGGAAAAAAATACATAAATATTTTCACTAACCTTTGGTTTCATTTGTAATCTTATGTATTTCATTGTATACATTTAAAACCATGATTTTAAGGATAGGCTCGTAGGCTTCACCAGATTATCAGGAGGTAGCTGACCCAAAGAAGAGGAAGGCCACTTGCTTTTTTGTGTCTTCCATCCTTGTATTTAACTACTTGGTATATATTTCTATTTATTTACTTTATAATTATGAAAAAAGTCAGCAGTGTGAAACAGAGACTTGTGATTTCATATGAAATTCTCTTTTTGTGTTGTGCTGTATAAATAAATGCTCTCTTTTGGTTTCTCCATCCAGAGTAATTTTTTGAAAATTTTACATTTACACTATACATTTTTAAACATATGCTGGTTAATTTCTCCCATTAGAATGTAAACTTCTTGAGAGTAGGGATTTTTCAGTCTTTGCATTTATATTCCAAGAGCCCAGGATAGAACCTGACACATAATAAATAATTAATAAATACTTACTGATTGATTGATTGATTGACTGACTGACTGACTGACTGACCTCCCTGGAAGCTGTATTACCCCTGTACCCCAGATTGACAAAACCAGTATGACCACGATCTTTAAATCAGACACATCTGCCTGGAATTTGGAAGTTGTCTCCCTTCCTTCACCCTAGGTGGGGGATCCCTCAACATGAGGAATCCTACTCTCTACGATGTTGATGTCTGGGACAAAACCCTGATGGTTCCAGTCTAGTTATGGCTCTGGTATTTCCTTCTGAAGAATACCCTTGTAGATGACTACAGCAGCTGTTTGTCTCAACTGATCTTGTCCTAGAAGGATCTCTTAGAGATGTTACCTTTAGGCATGCTTGCTTCCTGCTGCTCACCTCAGCCAGGTTAGCATTCATTTGTAGCCATCAAATGTCAAAAATAGCTTCCTTCAGCAAACCCAGACTCTTGGGTGCATTGGCTTAAAGAGCCAGACCCAGAAGGGACCTCACATACCATCAACACCAAACCGTACATGTTACAGAGGAGAAAATGGTAGATCAGAGAAGTTGTGGTTTGTCCAAGGTGACACAGGCCATACATGGCTGGGGCACTTATAACCTGGGGTCTAGGGACACCAAATCCCTTAGTCCACATTAAAAATTCTTTGTCTAGCTCACATTATATCCCGGTCATGGCTGACATGAATCTCATCATCCTTATCCTTACAAAACCTCCTGAAGCATCATCTGGTGGATAGGTATAGGTTCAAGATGGAGGAGATGTAGAACTGTTCAACCATACATTACAAACCTATCTTGTCATACTCTGTCATACCTATAGACATGGTCTATGAACAATACATCAATCAGTCTTCAAACTGTATTTCTAATCTACATCTCACACACAGCTCGTGAGGAGACATAAGGGCCATGCTGCTATACATGTTTATCTTGGGTTATGTTTCTGTGCCTTCAAGTAGCCATAAAATTAAATAATTCCAAAGACTAATTGTCCATTATCTCCTGGAAAAGGCATAATATAAATAGCTGTTAAGTCCCTATCACCAAGTAATTTTACCTATGCGTCTGAGGACACCAATTTGTGATTTACAGGGGAGTTTTTGCTCTTGCATTTACTGGATAGCTTCAGCTCTTTTAGTGGGAATGACTGCAGGGCCACCATTAGCTCACTCTGCTTGTGAATTTGATGGGGCAGGCAGCTGAGAACGCAGCCTAATCTGAACCTAAGATGATTTACCCAGAAGGATCAATCAGAGTTTCCAGAAGGTTCCTTCTATCACCCAGAAGATGTGGGGATGATGTTTTCTTTTCCCTATAAAGATACATTTAATTTCAAATTAAACTGCCAAGAGGAAGGAAATTATTTTCTCTGCATATGAATGGGACTAAACCATTGAAATCTCTGTGAGAGCAAGACTCTGGAAGGGTGAGTCTCAGTAACATGTTAGCTGTTCCCAGAGCCTTAAGTCTCCCATCACTGTCAGTGTTGATGAGAAATTGCCTAGCAACGGTCAGCGTCAAGTCACCATATTAAAACAACAGCAACAAAAAAACAAAAACCCCAAACAACCAAATACTGAAAATGAATATGTGTTTGGTGTTTTTCTTTCCTCAGGAGTTATGAGAAGTGTGAAGTAATTCTTCCTTTGTGAAATGATAATTACAGAAGGAAGTCATCAAACTCTTACCTAATTTCCCCCCTTTGCTTCTTAGAAAATAGAGCATCACTCTTTGCTTTGGAAACATTTTTGTCAACATGGCCACGTGAGACCAAAACTATCAACTGAATTGATTGATTCATTTTAAACACACACACACACACACACACACACACACACACACACACACACACACACTGAAAAATCAATTTACTCAAAAAATTTAATTGTTTGCTATTTGTTTGACTGAATTCCTCTTGCCTTAAGCAATCATATTGTCCTGCAGGTACAAACCCACAGAGAAGGAAATATAGGACAGTGAGAATATCTAAGGGTTGGAAGGCCAAGGACCTCGGTGCTAATATCAGCTATGTGACTTTGGCCAAGTTATTCTACCTCTTTGAACCTCAGGCTCCTCATGTGTAAAATAATGGGTCTGGATCTTCAAGGTTTCTTATTATTATAAAATTTAGATATGATATTAGAGTATGCAATATACTGCTATTCCCTAGCTCAGACCCCTCACTCGCAGTCTTCCCTGGGCTACTGCAGTCATTTTCTAAATAATCTCCTCACCCAGTTTCTCCCTGTTCTAACCCAGCCTATGCTCAATTGTCAGATTAAGCCTCTTTATGACTGTGTCACTCCTCAGATCAAAGGCCTCCAATAGTTGCCCATTAACTACGAAATAAAGTCCAACTCTAGCCTAACTTTCAATGTGCTTCACAATCTTGATGCAACCTGTCTTCTCAGCTTTACCTCAGATGGCTGTCTTGTGTATACCTTGCATTTCAAACCAATGAGGTTGTTAGCCATTCTTCAAATTCACCTTGTTTCTCTTCACCTCTAAGGCTTTGCTCACATACTTCCCTATGCCAGAAATGTTCTCTCCTCCATATCTAGCTGTTGAAATCCTACATACCCTTCAAGACCCAGGTCAAATACCAGTTCTTACAAGGAACTTTTCCTTGTCCTTCTAGCTAGAAGCAGTCCCTTCTTCTCTCAACCCTCATTATAAAATCTTCTGGATGCTAAAATGAATTATGTATTCTACTTTATATTATATGTGTACATGCCATATTATTTCTCTTAGGAGAGTTACATTACTTAATGTATATAAAATCCTTTGCAAACCTTGGAGTAATATATGTGTATATGTATATATTTTATATGTATGTGTAATATATATTTACACATTGTATATTTATACATGTATATTTATATTTGCATATACATAATTACCACCACTATCATTACATATCATATACATAATCACTACCACCATCATTACAATGCAAACTCTTTAATGTCAGGAACTGTGGGCTGTTGGGGGGCTTCCTGTGTGAAGGAGTGAATTTTTGTATTTTCTTCAGTGTTTGCTCAGCAGCATATCATGTACATAGTGGGCGTGCAAGTTCATTGAATCAATTGAATTGGACAAGATCTGGGTTTGGTAGGGCATATGTGGTCAGTCAGGAAGTTTGCCATTACTGGCACTTCCTGGGTAAGAAGGAATGGACCTTGTGTTCCTGCTTTAAAGGGCATGTACATTAACCTGGACAAGTAGCTAATGGCTCAGGAAGACACCCAATTCACAAGTATATTCTGGCTGACAATTCATCTTGGCTGATCATAACTTTCTTAGGAGAAAATGAAGATGGGACATTGTTTGTTACACACCCCAAGTTCTGTGTTACAAACGTGAGATGCCAAATTTGGACACAGATCCTCTGACTATGGGCTCCAACCTATGGGAATTAGGAATTCACTCCCCCCCATAATGATCATTGTAGTCTTCTTCAGAGCTGACTTTAATTAGAAAAGAAATGGCTGCAGATTTGTCCAGCATCTCATCAGCAGAAGGTTAGGTGTGAGGAGATGTTTTTGGCAGTGAGGAGGGGGGAGGGGTTACATAGCAACCCAGAAAACTTTCTCTTGACACAGGGAAGGATTGTGCTAGACTTATGTAGGGAGTACCCTCACCAAGGAAATCCCAAATTTTGGGGGGCACAGAACTGTCAAAGAATTTTACATTCAAACTAATTTCCTTTGTTTCCAAATTCAGCCCTCTTTCTACTATAGACCTCAGGAATAGAATAATTTCAATATCTGAGAAGAGTAAATAATAATCCTATAATATACTCTCTGTGATTTATAGGCTGGTCTCTATGTTATGAGGTACATTAATTCTACATTATAGATTATTGGTCAATAACAGTCATATTTTATGTCAGTAAGAATTGACTATCTTTAATATTTTGTGGATCTGGGAGACCACTGGGGTGCTTTGTCTACTAGGTCAAAACCCTTCATAAAAGTCTTCATAAGTTGGTGAAATCACTTAGAGCTTAACTTTTCAAACAACAAAACAGTCTGTTACTGGACCTGTGGCCAGTCTCAGTGAGACTTGCCAGAGTTTGTCTACTAGCAAAGTCTTTGAAAACCGAGGGTCACCTCCACTACAAAATGAAGCAGCAGGAGGATGGCTTTAGTGGAAGCAGTAATGACAACATATGTTCCCATCAATTCAAAATTATGTGTGTGCTTAAGGAAAATAGTTCTAGAGCTGAAAAACCCATTGAGGTAAACACTAGAAAATGAAATAAAGTGATTTTTATAGAGCAGTGACTTTAGTATAAGGTGTTATTTTCTTAGAAAAAATCCAGGGTACCCTACTAAGAGCATAGACTAGGGATCTGTTTACAAATCTCTTGTAGAGATTATGGGCCATAGTAATGGAGACAGTACCCATAAAATTGCCAAGTGCAGTTGTTTCTATCTTGCATTGTTTAACTATGTGCACAGAGACATGAGTTATTAAGGTCAAAAATATGAAAACAGCCCTGGTTTTATTTCACAGAAACAAAATCCTGATGTTTATGAGAGGATAAAGTGCCCAAGGCTCTCTAAATGTTAATAGTCATGAGTTTTTAAATCGGTGGCGATTGATAGTAACTTTAATTTCTATCCTTTTCACAAATGAAAGTAAATATTTAGAGTGTGAAATGCAATGGCTCAGAAACAAACAATGCAGATTCTGCATATTTAGAAGCAGAGATTTTCCAAGAATAATTCTGCCAGACATACCTGAGGGTTTCGTTAGACACAGACACAACTAGAAGATGAAGCATTTCACCTTGATGTATATGACAATATTGAGTCAAATGAGAATCATAGGATTTGGGGCAAGAAGAGACCTTGGAGCTCATGTGATACAACCACCTCATTTTGCAGATGAGGGAATGAATCCAAGAATGGCTATGTGACTTGCTCAAGGTCACACAGCTCATAAATGGCAGAGCTGAGATTGAAAAGTAGACCCTCTGCCTCCTAATTCCATGTTCTTTTCATTGTCCGGATCCACCTCCCTATGTTGTTCATGGAAGAGGCAATATCCTAGGTGCTCATCAGTATTTGGATGTTGAAACATAGCTTCAGACCTACCCTTCTGGTCTCCCTGACTGATACTAATGATGGATTAATAGGACTGATGTCAGATTCAGGCTGCTACATGGAGGTTTGAAGAAGAAAGGACAAAGACTGAGGCACAATGGCATCTGCTGAGCATCCGTGCCGATTCCTGTTACTGGGCTCTCAGCTGTGCTGGCCCTGCTAGCCGTGCAGTAGTGCCCTGAGAATAGGCTTCAAGGATAGACAGATCCTCTAGGCTGAATGATGTGCAATCAAATTCCAGACCCAGGAGCAAAAGTTCCAAGAATGTTGGATCTGGCATCCTGTGGTCCTATTCACCCTCACAGCTGTGACCACAAGAATCACTGAGAGTTTTCACAATCAAACCTTGGTGGAGATAATCTATCTTGACTTAACTATACAAGTTCCACTCTTGCTCTACTGGAAGATGGGAGGTCTATTATAGGACACTAATTTCTGGAAGACTTCACCATTGCTTGGCTTCTTCAACTGGGGAGAGGAAGAGGGAGAGAAATGATTCCCATAGCGGTGGGGGGGGGGTGCTTGGAGGATTGGAACTGGGAAGGAGAGGAATGCTCTGCTCTGCTTTTCCATTTAATTCCACTCTCCCATGACTTAAGCTGTACATGTGTTTTCTCCCGATAGATTATAAGCTCCTCCTTTTTGTCTTTGCATAGTGCCTGGAACAGAGTAGGAACTTAATAAATGCTTATTGAGTGATTGAGTGATCGACCTTAAGTGGTAAACAGTGACTGGAGGAACACTGGCTCTGGAAAGAAAGGGACATGACTGGTCAGTGGTGGCACAGCAATATGAGTGATATGTCCTGCTTAAAGTATACTCTTTCATCAGAGTCCAGGGTATAACAAAGACGGGTAGATTATTGAGTGTCTTACAGTCACTTTTCATGGGCCCCAAACAGATTAACAATGGAACTAGACCCAGCTTAGGTTTAAACTGTTACTAAACCCCTCAACCCTTCCCTTTGCAGTAAAACCAAAAGTACAGGATATATCAACATGGAATTAATCAATCAAACATACTTTGGCTTAGATGGTGTCGTCACTTGTATACAAAGCAGAGGGAAATAGTTTCTAAGGACAAATGAATGATTTGGGATATCCATCTAGATCAGTTACATTGTTAACCATCCTTGTCAAAGTATATTATAGGGCCTGATGAATCAACCTGAGGGTATTTAAGTATGCATATAGTTCTTAGGCTACTTAAGATGAGTAATTAATTTTCATGGGGATCAATTATAGCCAATTCTCTGATCATATACCATAGTAACACAGCTGTTCTAAGTAGTTTATATCCGTATCAGCTCTAACTACCAGCCAGTTAGATAGTAAACATGAAATTTCTCTTTGCTTAGACTAAGGACGTGGGAGGGAAAGTCAGAATAGTTGAACTCTTTTGAAATGGTTCAATTTTCCATTTTTAATTGGGTGATAAGGAGAGGATGAATTAGTCCAGACTGTAGTTAAAGGTTTTGGCTTTACTAAAAATGAAGGCATTGAAAAAGAGCCCTGGGGCAGCTAGGTGGCGCAGTGGATAGAGCACCGGCCCTGGATTCAGGAGGACCTGAGTTCAAATTCGACCTCAGACCCTTGACACTTACTAGCTGTGTGACCCTGGGCAAGTCACTTAACCCCAGTTGCCTGACCAAAAAAAAAAAAAGAGCCCTAAGGTTCTTTTTAGCTCTAAATCCTATGATGTTATAGGCACAATAATCATCACTGAATCCCTGATTTCACCTTTTTTAAGTATCCAGCCATTTTTGAACATGTTTATGGAGACTTTTGTTCTCTAAAAGTTTTGTAGCTTGTCAATGCAGAGGTTCTCCATATGATTACATGGAGCCCTTAAAACACTCCAGGGCACCCCCAAAGAGATTCACAGTCACTCAGAAGACACTACATGGAAAAACATAGTAGGTGAAGCATACTATTCAGGTTATGGCAAGAGGCATATCTAACCTGTCCTCTATGTTCACTTATGGATATGACATGCAACTGGCATGATCCACTGAGTTAGGCCAATATTATATAGACAGTGTACTTCAACAAAGAGGTAACCTTTCTCAGGCTCCAGCTAGGCACACCCTACATAGAATCATTTATCTTCTGTAGGTATAACATTTAGGCAATGATACAGACTCACCTGAAAATTGAACAAGAGGGCGTTAATTAGGACTTATTTGGGAAAACATATTTTCTGTTATCCCAAGTGGTTCACTCCTGCAAAATTCTAACTTTTAAAAAATAATATTTCATTTCCCCCAATTACATATAAAATAATTTTTTTAACATTTTTAGAGTTTTGAGTTCCAAATTCTATTTCTTTGTCCCTTCCATCGAGATAGCAAATAATCTGATATAGGTTATGCATGTTCGATCATGTAAAACACTTCTATATTAATCATTTTTATGAAAGAAGACTTGAGAAAGATAGAAAAAAAGAAAAGGAGGGAAAGAAAGAAGGATAGAAAAAGAAAAGCAGTATGCTTCAGTCGGAATTCAGAAAAGATTAGTTCTTTCCCTGGAAGCAGATGACATTTTTCATTATAAGTCTTTTGGGATTGTCTTGGATCATTGTATTGCTGAGAAGAGATAAGTCATTCACAGTTGTTCATTGTACAATGTTGTTCTTCCTGTTTATGATGTTATCGTGGTTCACCTCACTTCACTTTGTATCAGTTCACGTAAGTCTTTCCAGCTTTTTGAAATCTGTCTGTTCACCATTTCTTATAGCACAATAATATTCCATCATAATCATATACCACAACTTGTTTTGTCATTCCCCAATTGATGGGCATCCCATTGATTTATAATTCTTTGCTGCCATAAAAAAGAGCTGTTATAAATATTTTTCTATGTGTGGGCCCTTTCCCCTTTTTATGATATCTTTTGGATACAGACATAGCAGTGGTATTGCTAGATCAAAGGGTATGCACAGTTTTATAGCCCTTTGGGCATAGTTCCAAATTGCTCTCCAGAATGATTGGATCAGTTCACAACTCCACCAACATTGCATTAGTGTTCTAATTTTCCCACATCCTTTCCAAAATTTATCATTTTCCTTTTTGCACATATTAGCCAATATGATCCCAACTTCTTAAGGCTAAATTTTTTTCCTAGTGAGGCTACAGGGATACAAACTATTAAACACCATAGTCTCAGAAGAACCAGAATTGTAGATGTCTCAAAGAGTCATCAAGAGATTCTTGGTGTGCATTAGTAGGCTACATTGCCACAAAAGAGGTCATCAAAGACATCTTCAATAACCCATATGATTGGAAAAGGGGATAGAAAGCCCATGGAATGCACTGGTATCCGTGAAATATTAAAAACAAGAGGTAGGTACATGTTGTAAGTTGGGTGGATGCTTCATGAAGGATTTAGAGAAATAAATGGTTTGTTTCAAGTTTCATTAACAGGTAGGGGAAATCCACACTTATGAGTTAAAGGATATGTGACACATAGGTCCCATGATGTGGCCTGCTCCCAGCAATACTCAGGTCACAGTATTGTTTAGGCAAATATTTATTCAAATTCAAAGCTTCAAGCCCCCACCAAGATATCTCTTCATTCCAGACCAAGCTAGAACAAAGGTATTTAATTAAAACAGAAATGCAAGGTAATGAATATCCTAGACAACTGTTCTCAAATGGCAAATCATACATTACATCTCCTGAGAGGGCTTGTTAAGTCCAAAATAACCCCTCATTCTTTCCAAAACAGAGTCCCATCAGTATGCTCACTAGATCACTAAGGGACAAATGCAAGGAAATCTCTTTGCAGTGGGAGTTTAGGAGCAGTCACTTCTCAGAACAGTAAATAACATTGTAGAGATTTCTGTGGACTTCTCTGGGAAGAGCAGCTGAAGTCTAGGGTACATGGAGCTCTCTCACAGTCTCATTCTAGTCTGCTGGTTGTAACAGCCCCAGAACTCTAGAGGTGGCTATCCTGAGACTTTCCAGCTTTCTGAACTGGAATTGCTCCTCTGCAGACATAGTGTGCACATGCCTCTTGATGCACCCATACTCTGAGACTCATGGTAGGCTTCTGGAATCTAGAGAGAATTTACTTCAAATGAAGGAGGGTCTCTTGTGTCCAATCCCTGTGAGAACAGAAGCTTTGTGCACACACCCATACCTCACTACATATGTACTAATTGAATGGAATAAGCCCCTGGAACATTCATGATGAAATTGAAAGAAAAGGAGGGCACTAAATGTATCAACATTTGTCTTCAAGTGAAACTGCAAAGTTATTTCAGTCATATTTCTATCAAAATGGCTTTTGTTGACAATGTGCATAACAGTGACACCTGGAAGACTGATTTGAACACATTTCAGTGCTGGGCATATTAAAAGATCACATCTAGATATGGCAAGAAGAAAATGTCATCAGGCAATGCTGGGAGAAAACAGAGTTTTCTGTATAACAATGAAATGATCGTTGGAAAAGTACAAAATCAATTGATTGTTTTGATAGGTGATTCCAAACAAGAATGACTGCTTGTCACTGACTTGACAGATTTCTAAAAACTGGCCAGTTGTTTCAGTATGATATTTATAGTCACCGATGACAGAAATGAGCAGCTGCCTCAGAGGTAGAATGATGTGGTGGGAATGCAATGGATTGGAAAACAGAACACCTGGTTTGGATTCTACACGACTACCTCTGTCCTGTGTGAGCTCGGGCAGGTCACATTACTTCTCTGAGAATCCATTTGCTCACCTGTAAAAGGAAAGGGTTGGACTAGATAATCTCCAGGATCACTTCCAGGGCTAAATTCTCGGTGATGACATTTAGGGAAGAGTTTGGAGTGATGCTGAGATAATGGGGCTTGCTATTTGCTTTTACTCCAGAGCCTGCTAAAGTTTAAGAAAGGAGACAGAAAGAAGGACAGTTCTGCAGGTTAGGGAAATGTATTTATGCAGTAAACTGACTTAAGGGTGGGGAGTCTCATGTACTGCTGGAGGTAGTCAAATTGTACCTGAATCATGAGTCTATCCTGCATAAATAAGCAAATTAAGAAATTGGAAAAAGTTTCCTACCATGTTGTTTTGGCCTTAGTCCTTGCTAAGCTAGAACCCCTTTCATAGGCTCTTTCATAGAGGTTCCTTTTGCCAAAATTTTGAGGACTTTTATTTCTCTAAGTCTCATATTTTAAAGGGTTCAGTTATTTTCCACCTGTATTTCTGTGTGTGGTGTATTGAGGTGTATGGGGTGTTCAGGGAGCACTTAGCACCTCTGGTGTGAGGGCTTGTCAAGCCCTTTTGGGGGGCTGCTCATCTGCCTTTGGTGTCCACCTTTCACCCAGCTCTCACTGGTGGCTCCAAGAAGCTGTAGCCTGCATAGAGGCCACACCATGGTAAACCATCTTGGCAGATGGGCTAAACCAGTTTGAAGTTAACTGATAGGCCTCAAACCTGTAGGTTAGTTAGAGGGTGTCTGTCCCAAGCATATAAAGACATCCCCCATCAGAATGGGTGGAAGAGAGAGTGAGGCTGATGACTTTGTGCAACTTTGCCTCACTTCAATCCAATTCACGTGCAAGAAAAGACATCAACCATGCTATTTTACTATGTTGTTATTTTACTATTTTATCTACCTTGAAGTCCTGTGGCAATAGGTAAGTAATGAAGCAGCAGGTGCAGATACACTGGGAGCTATAGCCATCATCATGCACACACATGGCCCAGGCGACAGGCAGCAGTGGGATTTGGCAGCCCCCTGGGTGTCTGAGCAGTCTTTTCGAAGGACCGTACTGCTCACCTCCTGGCATGAGGAAGGGGCTAGGAAAGGTGACAAAAATTTGTCTGCTTCACCCAACCCTGCCTGCTTACCATGGAGGCACTAATCCCAACCTGCAGTTGAAATACAAACACACACACACACACACACACACACACACACACACACGTATAAAGACTTCTGTGAAGATTATTCCACTCATTTTCAGTACATGAAATGTCCGCATGCTTAAGGACAACATGAGATCCAGAAGACCTGAAAGACAAAGAGCTCTTGTTGGGAGAGATCTCTGTAGGATCACACCCAAATAGCAGCCCTGAGTCAAACAAGGCTGGCCAATGAAGCCCAATTGACTGAAGTCATAGCTGGAGGCGCATTTTTCTGGAGTGGCCACAGTGAAGGGGAGTGCCATGAAGCTGGTGTGGATTTTGGATCAAAACTAATCTAGTCAACAAGCTTATATGCTCCCCAAAAGGAGTGAAGGGCAGGCTCATGACAATATAATTGTCACTTGCAGAAAAGCGCCACACCACCATCATCAGTGCATTTACTCCCACTATGACAAACCCTGATGAGGTCAAAGACAAAATTTATGAAGACCTGGAGACCTTCATCATCAATATGCCAAAAGAGGAGGAGCTTATAATTTTGGTGTGACTTTAATGCAAAAGCAGGCACAGACTACCAGATATGGCAGGGAGTCCTTGGGAGGAATGGAGTCAGAAATAGCAATAGCAATGGTTACTTACTATGGAAGTCTTGTGGATCTCATCACCAACACAGTCTTCTGTTTACCTAAATGCAACAAAACATCATGGATACACACTTGCAACAAACACTGGAATTTAATAGACTTTGTCATTGTAAGGAGAAGAGACAGGCAGAATGTGAGAGTGGCTATGGCCATGTGTGGTGCAGAGTGTTGGACCAATCAGAGACTTATCATCCCCAAGTGAAACATTTGCATTCAACAAATGTGGCAGCTCCATGGCAATATGACTACCAGAAAACTTGATATCAACAGATTAAGTGCTTCTCTGAGAATGAACAGTTTGTTCATAATTTGGAGGGAAACTTGAGCCAACACCTTTGGCAAGAGTGGAGTAGAAAGGAGGGGGCGACTTTCAGAGATTTGGTGTATAGTGCTATATTTACTCATGTGGGTCAGAACACTCACAAACATCAAAATTGGTTTGACAAAAATTATGGGGAAATTCAAAAGTTAATAACCAAAAACAAGAACTCCACATGGTTTACCACCAGGACAATTTAACCATTTCTAAGAAGACAGTGTTTAATTCTGTCAAAAGTAAAGTACAAGCAAAGTTCAGAGAGATCCTTGGCTCAGTAAGAAGACAGACAAGATTAATTTTTACACCAAAAGTAGCAACCCAAAGTACTTTTACAAAGTGGTACAAGGATACACTCAAAGTCTCTCTGCTGAACTTTGGAATCAATTGTGAGACATGGAAGACACTGGCACAAGACCACCCAAAATGGTGACGACTGTCATCCAAGAAGGCGCTATGCTATATAAGCAACCAAAATTGCAGTAGATGAAAAAGAAATGTGATATGCACAAATTTAAAAACATCTCCATCTCTAATATTCATATGGACCTGTGGTTGAACCTTCTGGGCTCATACTGGTCTGATCAGCCACAGCCAGACACACTCTACATTGACTCCAACATTGTGATGTCATTTTGGTCCTCTTCAAGCACAAAGGACAAACAACAACTGTGTCTGTGTGTGTGTGTGTGTGTGTGTGTGTGAATGATGCACATAAGTGAAAGGCAGCCCTGTGCTGTAATGAGAGAAGTATCACATCAGAGACCAAAGAAGTAATCTCCCTTATCAAGACACCAACTTTACCAAAGCCTTGTGTGACTTTCAGATTTGCTCAGTGACTCTTCAAAATTGGACTTCTTTAGAGCTTTTCATGTCTTGTCAACACCTTCCACACCATCAATGATTTGCCCAGGATCTGACCCACCAAAAGTGTGATTCTATAGATACTTTGTCATTCCTGGCACTTATCATACATAGACAATCTTATTATCGAGATTTGTGATACTCCCTGAGTGAAGGGCTTAGGGATCATAGAGCAGCCAAGAGCGCACAATGCAATGAGTGCACAGCAGTAGTCATTTTCATTTGTGGTTTGTCATGCAAAATTAGCTTTTAAGGCAATCTGTGATTTTGCAAAGGGAACCTGTTGGCATTTCTTTCAGATCAGAAATAGGAAATTTCAGAAAGGTTTGTTGTGAGGAATAATAAATGCCAGTGATTGCAAAGGGCTTTTCAGAGTGATAAACAAATACCTGCTGATAATGGAAAAGGTAAGAGATAACAGAAGGAAGGAAGGAAGGAAGGAAGGAAGGAAGGAAGGAAGGAAGGAAGGAAGGAAGGAAGGAAGGAAGGAAGGAAGGAAGGAAGGAAGGAAGGAAGGAAGGAAAGAAGGGAAGGAGGGAGGGAGAGAAGGAAGGGAGGGAGGGAGGGAAAGAGGGAGGGAGAAATAAAGAGAAAAAATAAAAAAAGAAGGAAAGAAAAGAAAGAAGGGAAGAAAAAAAAAGAACATTCCTAATGTGAACGAACCAGCTATTAACTAAAGATAGAGAATGATTAAGAGTGTGTAATTTGTAATCAAATCTGTAATCAAACAGTTTGGAAAGATAAGACATTTACATTTTTGAGAACTTATTAGAGAAGGGTTAGATTCAATTCAATCAGCATGTAGTAATCACCATTGTGTACAAGGTACTGGCCTGGGTACTAGGGATTCCAAGAAAAAAATTGCACCACTTTCTGTCATCAAGGAGCTATGATCTCCAATCAAAGCTAGGGCAGAGACTGTTGGAACTGGAAGGTTAACAACAGAATTTGAAATTTTTTGTAATTTTTTTCTATTAATAAACATTTAGTTTCTCTATCTCCTACTTCCCAAATAGAAATAAAGAAAACCAAAATCAAAACCTTTGTAACAAATATGTACAGTAAAGCAAAACAAATGCCAACATTGTCCATGTCCAAAATTGTGTGTCTCATTATGCACCTTGAGTCTACTATCTCTGTCAGGAGGCAACTATTTTTTAAACAAACATTTATTGTCCCTTGCGGTGACAGGGCAAGCAGCCAACATGGAGGGCAGACTAGGCTGGTCCCTGAAGGAGGCCTGGGCCAAGGAGCCGGTGCTGACAGTGTCCTTCACCATCAGAACCATGGCTCTGCTCTTACCTCTGTTAAGCTCCTACACCAAGTACACAAGCATGATCAACCAAGCTACACCTTACAACTACCCTGTTCCTGTTCGAGATGATGGCAACATGTCTGACATCACAAGCCACCCTCAGGATCCTCAGGGTCCCTCCCTCCAGTAGTTGAAGAATCTGTGAATCTTCCATCTGTTTTCCCCTTTCTCCCCAAATAAATGTCCTTGTCTCATCCCCCAAAAAACAAAAAAGAAATATTAAGTGTCTACTATGTGCCAGACATTATGGTAAGTGCTTTATTAATCTGATCATGTTTATTTGTACAACAACTGCAGAAGTAGATGCTATTATTAATCCTACTTTACAAATGAGGAAACTGAGACAGACAGAGGTAAAGTGAACTAATAAGTATGAGGTCAGATTTGAACTCAGGTCATTCCAACTCCATGTCCTGGGTTCTTTCCATTGTCTCTTCAATGTCAGTCTTGTGGAATCTTTATTGGTCATTGCATTTCTCAGATTTCTTAAGTCCCTCAAAGTTTGTTTTTACAGGATTGTTATATAAAATTGTTTGCCTAACTCTGCTTACTTCCCTCAGGATCATTTCATACAGTTCTTTTAAGGCTCCTCTGAAATTATCCCTTTCATAATTTTTTTTTAAGTGAGGCAATTGGGGTTAAGTGACTTGCCCAAGGTCACACAGCTAGTAAGTGTTAAGTGTCTGAGGCCAGATTTGAAATCAGGTACTCCTGACTCCAGGGCCGGTGCTCCATCCACTGCACCACCTAGCTGCCCCCCTTTCATAATTTCTTACACCATAGTGAGTATGCCATTACATTAATATATCATATTTTATTTAACCTCAATTGATTCCTTCCTCAATGGATGGGACCTCCTTTAGTTACCAGTTATTTTCCATTACAAAAGAGCTAATATATGCATGCATACATAAATATTTATGTATTATATATAGGGAGAGAGATCAAGAAAAGAGGAAAAAGGATCTATGTATATAGATAGATAATAGAAAGATGGATGAATAGATAGATAGATGATAGATAGTTATAAGACTCAATCTTCCTGGGTTCAAATCTGAATTCAGACACTTACTAGCTGTGTGACATTGGGCAAGTCACTTAACAGTGCCTCAGTTTCTTCACCTGTACAACGAGCTGGAGCAGGAAATGACAGACTACTCCAGAGATCATTAGAAAATCACAAAAGACAGGAGAGATATCACAGGAAGGGCAAATGTATCCATATTCCAAAAATTATAAAAAAGAAGAGGGGAAAGGGATAAATTCACCAAATAATAGTCCAGTAAGCTTCACTGTGATTCCTAGCAAAACTTTAGAATGCATTATTAATGGATGGTATGTGAGCATTTAAGAGGGGGAACAGTGATGAAGCCAGCCTCAAAAACAGGTCATGCTAGACTAATTTCCTCTTTTGACAGGTGTATGCGACTGGCATATCAGGGAAGTGCTATAATCATAGGATGCCAGGATTTCTGCAAGACATTTGACACTTTCTCACAGCAATTCTCCAGACAAGACAAAGAGATAGGGTTTTAGATAACCGTGGTCAGGTCGATGCAGGACTGGATGAATGACTGGATTCAAAGAGTAGTGATCACTCACCCCAAGGACAGTGAGTAAAATGCTAGGGTGTAAAACCTGGGGGAAGAGTAATCCCACATTTCCAAGAGATAGATCCCAGGGGATACTTGTATGCTCAGAACCTTCATGATCACTTTAGATATTGTTATGTCCTCTCTGTCTCTCTGTCTTTTTCTCTGTGTCTCTCTGCCTCTCTCTGTCTGTCTTTCTCTTTCTCTGTCTCTGTGTCTCTCTCTCTGTCTGTGTCTCTCTCCTTCTTCCTCCTCATTCTCCTCTCCTCCCCACCCTCTCCTTTCCTCAAATTACTAGGTATATACTCATCTACTTATATGCCCTTCTTTGCATTTAAATATTTGTAAACTCTTTGAGGGTAGGCTTTTTAAACCCTTGTATCCCCAGTGCCTGGCACAATATCTAGCACACAATAGGTATCTAATTAATGCTTGTTGAATTGAATTGAATTGCTGGCTGAAATGTTGAGTTCAAGTAGCCTCATGGAGAACTACAAGCAAATAAGTTGGTGTGTAAAGCACTTTGTAAAGTCTAAAGGACTAAATAAAATTCAGTTATTGTTATGATTGTCAGTAATACATGAGTGAACTCAACTTTGGTCCTTGTTGTGGACAACCTAAGCAGACAGAATTTGTATTCCACCCCCACCCCCACACACCTAGGCTCACACAGACACACTGTGGAAGGCCAGTTGTCCACCAGAATCTGTTAAAACTGTGACCAAGTTGACACGGAGGAGTAGGATTTATTGAAGAAGAGGAAGTCAGGCAAAGTGATCCATTTCAGGTAGTCAGGGCTGGTCAGGTCTTTATTCACTCCTAATATTCTCATTAGTAGCAACAGAACATTATTCCAAGCAAGGGAACTGGCTGGGGGGGGGGGTAACCATGTTAATTAATTAATAGCTGACATTTCTATACACCATTGAGATTTTAAAAACACTCTAATATTCATTGCTTTCTCACTTTACCCTTGCAATAACCCTGTGGTAGATGGGAATGGGCAGTTAGATATGGGCAGCTAGATAGTACAGTGGATAGAGTCCCTGGCCTGAAGTCAGAAAGACTCATCTTTCTTAGTTCAAATCTGGCCTCAGACACATACTAGCTGTGTGACCCTGGGCAAATCACTTAACCCTGTTTGCCTCAGTTTCCTCATCTGTACAATGAGCTGGAGCAGGAAATGGAAAACCCCTCCAGTATCCTTTCCACAAAAACTCCAAATGGGGTCACAAAGAGTTGGATACTACTGAAACAACTGAACAATGACAAGAAATGCTTGTTTATTGATTGTTCACCTGCTCACACTTCTCCTCCAATTATAGTTACATCTATACCAAGCCCATGTTACACATTAGGATCCTGAGACTCAGTGAGGTGAAGACTCGTGCTGAGAAGTATCAGCGGCAGGAGTTTCACCAGTCCTTGATGCTGCCAAGTAAATATTCGATCCATTATGCCCCACTGCCCTTCCTGTTTGAGTCTCATTTAGGTGGAGACAATGGAGGCAGAGGCTGGACACTGCTTCATTCCCATGATTATACTAGAAGACTGACCTCCTTTTGTCTTTGGCAGCGTAAGGGTGTATACACCACCATGCCCTTGGTATATGCATGCCATGTCATGCTGTTTCCATTGTTGTAGTAGACTCCAGAGCTGGAAGGAACTTTGAAGGTCATGGAAGGCTCTCATTTCACAGGTGAAGAAACTGAGACCAGACAGGGGCAATGACTCAACCAAGGACTCAAAGGAGTATGTGGAAGGTTTAGGCCTCAAGCCTAGGGCTTCTGCTCCAAATCCATGATCTCCCAAGGGCTTTCTCCTAACCACCCACTTTATTTCACACATCTTTCCCTCCCCACTACCAACATACAGTCACACACCATAAATCCACCCAGCAGATCTAATACTTCCTTGAAAACAGGGGCCATTTTGTATTTGATCATCTCTCTTCACCCAATGTATTGTTTTACAAATAGTTCCCTAGTGGGGGGGTATTGATTTTAATTTAATTTATGGGAATAATGACTGGACTTGTGACTTCACTTATCTAGAGAACTCCCAGATGAGAAAACTGGGCTTGGCATCCTCTCTACAACTTATAGTTTTAGAGAACTTCCTAGAATATTGAGAGGTTAGGTGACTTGCCCAAAGTCACACAGATAGTATGTGTCAAAGTCATGAATTGAACCCAGGTCTTCCTGGCTTTGAGATCAATTCTCTATACATTATGCCATATTGCTTCTTGAACTGTGTCCATACCATTGGCATAGCATGGGTAGATATGGATATACAAATATGCATAGTATCTAGAGGAGACAATGAGGTTGCTCTCACTATAGAGAAGGGATATAGTTTGATAAATAGGATGTAGAAAGATTTTGAAAGACTGAAATGTAGGTAAGAGTTTATTCCAGGGACAGTTAGGTGGCACAGTAGATAAAGAATTGGACCTGGATTCAGGAGGACCTGAGTTCAAATTTGGCCTCAGACACTTGACACTTACTGGTTGTGTGACCCTGGAGAAGTCACTTAACCCTCATTGCCCCAAAAATCAAACAAACAAACAAATTTTTAAAAAGAAGTTATTCCTAATGAAGTAGGTGATAGGGAGTCATTGTGAGTTCTTGAGCAGTTCAATAACCTGATGAAAGCAATATCTTAGCAAGATTAATCTGATATCTGACTTTGTAGTTTGAAGATTGGGAGGAGGAAAGGGTAGAACAACAAATTACAATTAAGGAATCCAGGCCAGAAGAGATAAGGGACTCTACTGTGGTGTTAAGAATGAAAAGGAAAGGATGAAAAGAAAAAGAAAAAAAAAAGATGATTTGGTGAATATCTAGAAAGGGAAGTGAGTAAATGATTTTAATAAACCAACATGGCTTCATCAAGAAAGAAGAAAAGAAAAGGAAAGGATGAATCTAACAATCATTAAAAGTTAGACTCACCTTAGTGACAGATTCAATATAGGGAAGGAAGGAAAAGCTAATGCAAAGATGATTAAAATATTTTGAACTGGGAGGCAAAGACAATTTTGATGTCATAAACAGTTTCATCTTTAGAGTGGATTTTAAGGTTATGAAATGTCCAAGTGGAAATGTTTTCTGGGCAGCTGGAAAAGGGGGATTTGAGCTTGGGTAAGAGGTTAGAACCAGAATTATGAATTCAGGAGTCCTCTCTTAAAGGTGATGTTTAAAAGCAGAAGAGAAAACCACCTCTAAGAGGAATATGTTTCCTCAGAGCAGTTACAGGTGGGCTTTTTTTCATCTTTGTATTTCCCATGCCTAGGACAATACTTTGCCCATGGTGAGTACAGACCACCATGCTTGTTGCATCAATTTGTAGTGTAAAGAAAAAATAGCAAAGAGTAGAAAATAAAATGAGCCTTGTACAGCATCCACAGTTGGGTGGCAGGAGGAGAAAGGATTGACAAAGAGATGAGAGAATCAAGATAATTCCATATCATAGAAGTCAAAGAAAATACATTTTCAAATAGGTGAGGCGGGGTGTCCAATGGTGTCAAATGCTGCCAACGAATCACAGAAGAATGAGAAAAAGCCTTAGGACTTGACTTGAAAGAAGTCAGTAGTGATCACTAATAGTTCAGTGTCAGCAAAGAAACAGGAATAGATGGAAGAAGATTAAAAAGTGAGTGGATGGTGAAGAATTGAAGGTACTGAATATAGTTCTCTCATATTAGAAGTCTGGCAGAGAAGAGGAGAGAAATAAGACCACCGTTAAAAGGAACAGAAAGACCAAATGAAGGGATTTTTAAAAAGATAAGTGAGATGTGACCATGTTTGGAGACAGGAGAGAGATTCTAGGAGCTACAGAGAAGGTACAAGTAGGGAATTAGGGTCCCTTGGGAAGAATAGATATGGATGAAGAGCAAAGATTTTTTAAAAGTTCGCTTTGGAGAGAGAGACTTTTCTTCCTCTTAAACTGGAAATAAGGTAGAAATAGCAAAACGTATATTTTGAAGAGATTGAAGTCCAGCTTGTGTCTGATAGCCTGGACTTTTTTAGGAAATCCACTGAGACTGAAGGTGAGAGTAGGAAGGTCTCCAAACTTAATGAGAGGAGAGATGGCTGGAAATAATGATTATGTAGGCAGTAATCCTGAGAGTGCACATAAGAAATATTAAATAATTGGCCAGTAGCAGCAAGGGTCAAATTGAAATTCGACAGCATCACTTTGCGGAGGGCCAGATCTCCATGGACCTGTGTTTTTCTCTTGCTGCACTTGTCACCCTGGAATCAGGAGCATAGGAGTCAGTGTGGACTCCAACACTGGGAGTTTACATCACAGGTCCAGCAAATGGTCAAATGAATGTCTTGCTAAATTAAAACTAGAAGGCAAATGATCTGACATATATATATATATATATATATATATATATATATATATGTGTGTGTGTGTGTGTGTGTGTGTGTGTATACATATGTATTTATCCATATGTACATATGTGTCTGTGTGTGAAACCAAACAACAGGAGAATTCACAATATGGAAATCCTCTATGTTTCAAAATACCATTTAAAATGTCTCTGAAGATTTTTCTACCTGTGGAATAGGCTGTTTTCCCCTAAAATTGGTCAGCTAGCCCTGTGTGATGAAGTTAGTGATGTCTTTGCCTCAGGGGTTAGATCATTAAATCTTTACTACAGTTTAGCAATTTAGAGGCTAGCCTAAGATAATCTCAGCAGTCGGCAGTCTAGTACCACCTTTCCAATTTTCAGGACCTAGGGCTAAATTCAATTGAATTTTGTCCAGTGAGTAATTGCTCCTAGTGGGAGCTTCACCATCACAGACTCAAGTCCAGAATTTACCATGATTGTGATGGAATGGCCTTTTAGAAGGTGTCATGTGGTCAATATCCCTATCCTGAGTTATTCCGAGGAGGCAGAGCAGAACCACAAGAAATGTCCTCTACTTACTAGTTCAGATTTATGTTGGTATATGGGAATGGGTATTGCTGCATATAACCAAAACAACTGGTTATTTAGACCGACTAGTTTGATTCAGTGAGTCAGTCAACAAGCATTTATGCAATTTAATGCACCAATCATTTTTCAAGCAACTGTTTTGTGCAAAGCTCTGTGATAAAGGCTGAAAAGACAGAACCTGCCCTTCAAATTAGGGGTGGAGGGAAGGGGCTGTGGGATTTATGCAGATTAGTAAATACCAGGTCGTTAGAGGCACAAGAGGTCACTAACAACTAAGGGAGTCAGGAAAAGCTGAGTGAAAAATAAAGAGACGACTTGTTTTATCTGAATTAAGTACATAGTTGACTAAGTGAACAGTCAGGCAAGTCAGAGCAATCAACTCCAATTCATATAGACCTAATCTGATAATTTGAGGAAACAGACTTTCTTTTTCTTTTTTAAATTTTAATGGTATTTCTTCTTTTTACATCACCTTTATCCACCAATATAGTCCTTCCTCCTCCCTTTACCAGACAACCATTCTGTATAATAAGAAAGGAAAAAGGGGGAAAAAACAGTTTACAAAACTAGCCAAGACATCAATCAAATGCACCATGATAGGCTGTGTTCCACACCCAAAGTCCATGACTCCCTACAAAAGAAGAGGGGGGTCATTCTTATATTTCTTCTTTTGGGGGCCAAATTTGGTCCTCATAGTTATATGTCATTAAGTTTTCATTCTTTGTTGTCCTTTCTACTTGCAGTATTTTAGGGATTGGATATATTATTTTCCTTGTTCTTTTCTTTTATCAAATAAAACAGCAAATATCCTTTTAATATTCACTTTTAAGTTAAATTAGCCATATTAGCAGAAAAAAAGAAATCAATATTCTCTTTTTTGATGTGAGCATATTTCCTTTCTAACCAGAATACAGGCAATGCCTTTTTTGTCTTAGTTGAACTTGAGATGTAATACAGTATATGGACTGGAAGCAAAGGCATACCTAATTGGAAGCTGGGTTGGGAATCAGTGACAGGGAGTATTTCAGGGCTCCCCTTCGGCTTCACTTTGTCTGACTTCTGTCAAGCCTGAGGTCACATGGGATTGTCCAGAAGTGAAGGGGTAGATAGGAACATTCTACTCTTGAAAGTTCATTGTAGGGGGCAGCTAGGTGGTGCAGTGGATAAAGCACCAGCCCTGGATTCAGGAGGACCTGAGTTCAAATCTGGCATCAGACACTTGACACTTACTAACTGTGTGACCCTGGGCAAGTCATTTAACCCTCATTGCCACCCATCCCCCTCAAAAAAGGAAAAAAGAAAAAAGAAAATTCAATGTGGCATGGTGGTAACCCTGGTTATCAATGACCCATGGCGGGTTATCAATGGCAATGCTAAAGGCACATGGGCTTTGACAGGTTCTGCCATACTGGAAAAGCTTCAAGTATGGTCCTGATGATGGACCATCTACTTTCTGAGGATCAAATTGGCTACAAGCTCAGCATCAGTAGTCTGGCTTCTAGCTGATGACTTTTTTTGGCAATGTTGACTAATGAAACCCAGAACGATGCAAAATGGTCCCTGGTCCTGTGCCATCTTGTGCTATTTTGTAACGATGGTGACAGAGAAGTAGGAAACAGGGAAGAAGGTACTCAGAATCACAGCATGAGAAAAATATCTAGATTGTACCAAATATACAAATGAGGTCCATACTGGAAATGCCACCGTTTTGAGGCCACTGAAGGACTAAGTCTCAAGACATCTGAAAGAATGCTTAAATGCTTAAAAATTCATGGATGTAATTTAGGGATATATTATCCCTAAAAGGCAATCAAGAGAATATGAATAATATTAACAATCCATCTGCCTAATTTCTTATCTCTACATAATCTTTGGCAACATTCTATCTGTATATGAAAGGCATCTTTAAATGAAAACATGAGAAGGGAACCGGAAAGTATCTGCAAATTGTCTTCTATACCATCCAACTTCACATTCACACAACTGATAGAATGGAGAAGACAATACAAGATCCCATCACCAATTATCCTTATCAATCAAAGGGACGGAATGCTCACTCCTGCCCTAGGGACTATGTTATAATGAAAAGAGGACTGTATGTAGATCGACTCCCTGGCTCTCTGATTTATCTATGCCCTCAGGAAAGTCATTTAATCTTTGTAACTGTGCTATTTCTCTTATGTAAACTGAGGTTGGATTGGCTAGCCTGGAAAGTTCCATTCAGGTCTAGATTTTATGACTCAATGCAAGCCCAAAAGTTATAACCAAATGGGTTTAAAACCCACCAAGGCTGCCCTATGTACAGATCCACTTGGAAGTGTAAGCACCACTGAACTGGGGGCCTGGTCTGAAACATCAGTTAGACAACTGAACAGCCCTATTAAGAGATGCTATCTTGCTTAAAAACCAAAACACATATTAAGTACATTTTACTTTAAAATGTACAATTTTAACATAAATTTAGTCAACCTGTAGCTGTGCCAAGTCTTCTTGCCAGCTCATTTTAGCTAGTCCTTAAGGTTTATGGGGTTTCAATTAACTAGATTTACTAATGTTGTGACTAAATGGATGTGACCAGAAAGTGTGGCATGCAGCACTGTGTATGTAAATTGGTCCTTTATTGTTTAACATTTATGCTCCAAATTGGAAAATCAATTAAAATGAAGCTTAAAAAGAAATCAATGACCAGAATTTTTTTCGTTGAAATACCAACCCTACAACTACCTCCCCTGGGAGAATAGCTCAGAAAAGGAAAGAGGGGGGAGGCATCCTTGGATTATAATGTTGGAATGAAACTTGGATATTTTCCCAGTGAAATGATAGAATCACAGAATTATAGACACAGAGACGGAAGTGATCTTAGGGTCATCTAGTTCAACCCTCTCATTTTAAACTTGAGGTCTCTGATGCCCATATAAGTTAGTGACTTGATCAAGGTCAAATAGAATGAGTGAGCATTTATTAAGTATTTATTATGTAGGTAGTGATCAAGTCAGGATCTGAACTCAGCTCTAGCAGCTCCAACAGTTTGCTATTTATTTCATAAATGTAGAAAATGCCCAAGAACGTTACTGATTACACAGTAATTATTTCGATGCCATCAAAGAAATGGGTTCTCTTTCGTTCCCTTCATGCACTCCCCCTTTGGTTACACTGGTCCGTTCATGTAATTGTTGCTCGGTCATATCCAACTCTTTGTGACCCCTTTTGGGGTTTTCATGGCAAAGATACAGGAATGGTTTGCTACTTCCTTCCCCAGCTCATTTTACAGATGAGGAAATTGAGGCAAACAGGGTGAAATGACTTGCCCAGGGTCACATAGCTAATAAGTCTCTGCAGCTATATTTGAACTCGTCTTCCTGACTCCAAGCCTGGCACTCTATCCACTGTGCCACCTATATGTCTTTACATGCATGGATATCACGTCTGGAATTTTCCCTCTTCTAAAGACTAACTTCCTTCAAAGTACAATCCAGGAGCCACCTCATACACAAAACCTCCCTTAACCCTTCCCAGGAACTTCATAGAGTTATTTTTCTCTCCCTCTTAAAACGAGTTTGTATTTACACTTACTTATCCATGTACATGTATGTACACAGTGAACTGTAAGCCCCTTCAGGGCAAGGACTAAGGTTTTGTCTTCCTATCCCCAGTGCCTAATAAATGTTTGTTGAATTAAACTGAGTTTAGAGTAGCCTCTCCTACAAACTCAATTCAGAAAGGTCAAGGTCCCAATGTGCTCTTCATCCCAACACGTCCTTCTTCTCCCCACAGTGGAAAGTAGTCACCCTTCTCTTATTTCTCCCCACACTGTCTAGAGCTCTTCACACTCACTGTCTCCCTGCTACCACAGTTACTGAAGTATTTGCCTTTCCTTGCCACAAGGAGTTGAGCAATCTCACCCACGAGGGCACTCCTTCCAAGCATGTGGATAACAAACTTCTGATCTTTCCATGATCTGCAAAGAGGACCCACCCACTGTGCCGCAGCCTGTCTGCCAGGTGGTTTGATGCCCATTTCTTCTCTCTCCCTCTGTCTTAGCCATGCTCTTGATGATTCAGGCAGCCTGGAGTCCTGGGCTGAGCACAGACATGAAGGGTGACCCATCCTAAAATCGCAGCTCTGGACCTTGCTAAAAACCTTGCTCTACATCTCCATGCTTCTGTTTTCTCACGTGCAAATAAGTGAACAAGTGTTTCTGTGTGCATGCCACTGTGTTAGGAGCTGGTGGTAAATACAAAGAACAAGACAATCCCTGCCCGCAAGGAGATTGTGTTCCATCGGGAAGGACAGTGTGTACTTACATAAGTATATACTGACTACAGATACAAGGTAGATGGGCATGAGGTCATTATGGGAGCGCCAGGAACTGAGGAAAGGCTCTGGGTGGAACAAAGGCTCTTAATCTGGGGCTCATGGATTCTCACAGAGCCCATGGATAGATCGCTAAGTGATTCCTGAACTTGAATGGGGAAAACAATTACATTTCTCTTTTCAACAAAACCCAAAATTGGATACTTCCTTCAATCGTGGATGTTTAAAAAATTGTTCTGAGAAGGTAGGAGTCTGTAGGCTTCACCAACTGCCAGATATCCAAGAGGTAGAAAAGGTTAAGAACTTCAGGTGTAGAAGGTGGCATATAAATTATGTCTCTAAGGGACAGATTCTATGAGACAGAGGTGAGTGAGGTAAGGAGGGGAGTGCATTTCAGGCATGTTGCCGTTATTTGTGATCCTATTTGGGGTTTTCTTGGCAAAGACACTGGAATGGTTTGCCATTTCCTTCCCCAGATCATTTTACAGATGAAGAAACGGAGGCAAAAAGGGTTAAGCTACTTGCCTAAGGTCACACAGCTAGTGTCTGAGGTTGGATTTGAACTCAGGGAGATGAGTCATCCTGATTCTAGGCGAGTGCTCTCCACTGGACCGCCTAACTGCCCCATTCCAAACATTGGGGAAGATCCATTCAAAGGCACTTGAGAGGAGGAATAAAAGACAGAGACAAGGAGAGCTGAGGGGCACTATAGGACACGGTGAGAGGAGTGATATTTAGGCTTAAAAGACAAGTTAGCGCCAGGTTGTGAAGGGCTTCAGTAATTTATATTCCCGAAGTAACAGGGAACAAGTGGACTGGGGCACTCCCTCCGCCAATGCGGGGGTCTCATCCTTATCGCCTGCTCTGTAACCCCTGGACTTTAGAGAGCTGCCGGACAGGCAGAGATGAAGGGGCTTGTCCAGGCTGCAAGAGGCGGGGCTGCAGTCTGGCTTCCAAATTACGCATATCTCCATTTGACACATGAGGAGACTGCGGTAGAGAGCAGGTCAGTGACATGCCCAGGGTTAGTAAAAGGCTAAATCCCGATTTGAACCCCTATCATCCGCACTTCAAGTCCAGCCACCCAGCCGCCTCTGGATGCCGCGTGCGGGTAAATTATTAGGATCGTGGGATTATGGAGCTAGAGCTGAAAGGGACGGCAGAGGCCACTTAGTTCAACTCCGCACTGAGAGGGGAAAGAGAGGGGGGCGGGAAGAGAGATAGGGGAGAGAGAGGGAGGAGAGAGGGGGGAGAGAGAGAGGAAGGGAAGGAGGGAGGGAGGGAGAGAGGGGAGAGAGGGGAGAGAGGGAGGGAGGGAGAGAGGGAGAGGGGGGGAGAGAGGGGGGAGGGAGAGAGGGAGAGGGGGGAGAGAGGGGAGAGAGGGAGGGAGGGAGAGAGGGAGAGGGGGGAGAGAGGGGGGAGGGAGAGAGAGGAAGGGAGGTAAGGAGGGAGGGAGAGAGGGAGGGAGGGGGAGGGAGGGAGGGAAGGGAGGGGAGGGGGAAGGAGAGAAGGAGAGAGGGACAGACAGAGGGACGGAGAGTGGCTCAGACACAGAGGCGGGTAGGTAGATGTCACATACAGACCCTGCACAAAGATACGGGCAGACAGGTCATGCGTGCAGAAAGGCAGGCTGACATACATAGACCCAGAGAGGTAGACAAACGGGGCCAGATAGAGACGGACGGACAGACGGACGGACGGACAGACAGGTAGACAGACATTTGGGGGGGGCGGAATGTCAGCCCGCTGAGGGCAGGGGCTGTCGCGCGGTCGGTACAGCGCAGCGCCCAGCGCCCAGCGCCCAGCCTGGCCCGTAGGGGGCGCTCATTCGTCGCCGCAGCGGGGAAGGGGGAGGAGCTGGGGGGGGCGCCCTCGCTCCTCCTCCGCCGCCCACCCCGGGCTGTGCGCGCGGACGGCCGTTTTCGCCCTCCCCCGCCCCACCCCGCCCCGCCCCGCCTCGCCTCGCGGGCTCCTGAGCCGGCGCCGGGGAGCCCGACGCGGCTCCCGCGGCCGTTGGCACAAGCACAGGGGGACTGGAGCAGGCGGGCGCGTGCGTGAGCTCAGGAGCGCCCGTGTGCCCCCGCGCCCTCCCGCCGGCGCCTGGCCGGCCTGGTCGTTCCCTCCCCACCCCCACCCCTCGGGCGCGCGCGCCCTCGCGCCCTCCTCCCGCCGGCCCCCTCCCGCCGCCTCGCGCCCTCGCGCCCCCTCCCGCTCTCCGCGCACGCGCGCCCGCTCCCGGCCCGGCTCCTCCGCCTCAGTCGGTGTCAGACGCTCACACGACCAGAGCCGCCGGAGCCGCCGGAGCCGCGTCGGGCCCCGGCGCTGGGGGAGAGCCGAGAGGAGCGCCGCGGAGCCGGGGAGGGCGGGCGGGAGAGACACGGACAGAGCGAGACCGAGAGGAAGAGAGGGGAGCCGGAGCCGGACCATGGACGTGCCGCCGCGCCTCGACCCTGCCCTGGGCAGCCCGGCCAGCCCGTGCGAGGACGTGATCAAGAACCTGAGCCTGGAGGCCATCCAGCTGTGCGAGCGCGACGGTGGGTCCGGAGGCGGGGGCGGGGGCCGGGGGGGGGGCGCGGGGCACAGCGACGGGCTGAGAGGAGGGGCACCCGAGGGAGCGCCGCGGGGGCCGGGGGGGTCGGGGAGGGGCTCCGGTGGGAGGCACATGTGGGGCGGGGGGCGCAGAGGAGGAGGGGGCTAAGTGACCGCGGCGAGGGGCCGCCCCGCGGGGCTGTCAGGTGCCCACACCGACCCACGGCGCAGGGGCCGGGGTGCTAAGGTCTCGGGGTCAGCGGGCTGGGGGAGCCGTGGGGGGGGGGCAGAAGAGGGGCTACCTTTGAACCCGGAAGGGGGGGTGCGCCTCTCTCCCCCTCCCCTTGGAGGTCTTTTGTAGCTTTCCCGGGCCAGAGCTCCGAGCCCCCCCCCCCCAGCTGGGCACGCGGACACACACTCACACACACACACACACACGCACACTCATGCACACTCACTCACACACTCACACTCTCACACTCGCCCCCTCGCAGAACAAAAGAAAACCCGAGCTCACCCCGTCGGAGCTCGGGGGTGCCCCGGCCGAGGCAGTCCCCTGCCCCTCGGCCTCCCCCCGCCCACCCCGGCCTTCTGCGGTCCCTCCTCGGGCGGGAAACCGTTCCGAACTGTGTGACCTTGGGCAAGTCACTTGGCCTTTTGGTCCGGGAGCCTCGGCTTCCTGCTCCGCCCGAGGAGGGCTTGGGCCGGGGGCTCCGGGCCGACTGCGGCAGGCCGGCGCGCTCTGCTCGGCCTGAAGGTGGAAATGGTCAGAAGGACCGTTTAGTCTCAGCTCCCTGTGCATAAACTTATCCTTTGTCTAGCAAAGAGTTTACGGCGTGCCGCCCACCCACCTATTTCAAACGTGCTTCCCCGCCACCAAAAAGAATCGCCC